>NW_024081761.1:0-486922 GCF_003009895.1 Hyaena hyaena | reverse complement strand
TCAGAATCGCTGCTTCCTTCTCTGGGTCGGGCTGGCGCGCAGGGGCGGGGGCTTGCCCGCAGGGTGTTCTAAGCCGGAGTCCGGTTAGAAGGCTCTCTCAGTGGATTCTGCGTCTTTTTTCTCCCAATCTCTCAGGTTTTGTAAGGTTTCCAATGTCTTCGGATCTTTTCTGTGTGATGTATGGGCGCGAGTGCAAGTACGGAGCTCCTTACTTCTCCGCCATCTTGCCCTCTCCCCCTTAATACTCTATTTTGAAGTGCTAGTTTTATTTTCTCTATTATTTTGTTCCCTCTTGAAGAGCTACAGAGTTGGGTTTTTTCCCCACTGGGGTAGATTCCTTGAAATCTTATGTAATTCTGACAACTGTAGCTGTAGAGAAACAATAGTTTAATTTATTTCCTAAAAAACCACAGATGAGAAATTGGCAGGCCTACTCATGCAAGGCAATAGACACATAGTTCTTCCCTCAGGTGAGTCTCTTCTAAGAGGTAAATGACTATTAAGGCCCCCTAAGATCATAGAGGTGACTGTGGGAATTCCATCCAATCACCATGTTAATTCCTTGGGAAACTATAAAGAATGGATGTGCCAGAAATATGACTGTGAAGCAGGGCCTTCAGTCTAGGCAGACATCTAGGGGTAGTTTGGGCTCATTTGGCTTTCTCTATTTCCAGGAAAGAAGAGCAGCACAGTCAGGCAGCATGGACTTCAATAAGCCAAGAGAGCTGCCACCTACCCAGTCTCCACTTTCATGCAGTGACTAATTGTAGACAGTTGACAATTAAATCCATTGTAGACAATTGTAGACAATTTAAATCCATTTTCCTTTGAACATCTTTTATGAACCTTAAGTTGCAGGTATACTGGTTTGATGCCCCTCTGTTTGACAACAATAATAATTTTTCTTTTTTCCCTTTGTTAAAAAACCAACCATTTGTTCGTTGGGTTGTCTTAGTAGCAAATTGAATTTAGATTCCTATCTTCTCAGAGTCCTAAGTATCTTGTATGCTTTATTTTTCCTAACTTTAATTTTGAAGTGATGGAGGTACATTTCTTCATCTCTAAGAACTGTTTCCATTTATCTCCTCCTCTCTAATTGTGTGGGCTACAGTATGCTGAGGCAAAACTTACCAAGTAGTCCTCACTCATCTAGTTCTTCTCCTTGGACAGTGTGGTCAGATGAGAAGTGCTATAGACACACATCTTCTGAAAAATAGTCTCCATATGTGGGAAAGGTGGTCCAAATGAATCAGCAGAAGCAAGACATGGTGGTATGAGGAGCATGAAAAATTTTGGAAATGATGGAAGATCTGGCGTGTCTTCAGTTGAGTGTGACAAAAGATAAGGCTAGGGTGTTGGGCAAGGGCCAGGTCCTGGGGTTTCTTTTAATACCATGACAAAGAATTTGAACATTATCCAGAAGACAATCAGAAGTTGAAGGCTTTTAAGGAAGGGAGCAATAAGATTAGATACGTGTTTTAAGCATATAATTCTGTTAGCAGTGTAGAAAATGAATTGGAGGAAGGGAGAATGGAGTGAGGAAACCCATTAGGAAGTTCTTAAAGAGGTTTAGGTGAGAATTTATGGGCTTCTACTAGGACCTTAGCAATGAGAAGAATAATGGAGATTTAAAAGCAACTTAGCAAGTAGAATAAACAGACTTTGTGTTTGATTACACTTAGAATAAGAAGAAGCCCTAGCCTAGGATGGCTTGGTGATTAGTATGTCTGGTGTTACAGTACTTGAGGCAGGGAGTATAGGAGGTGAATTCAGTTTAGGGAAAAAGAAGACATATTGTGTATAACTTGTCTAAGACATTTGAATGTAAATGTCCAAGTATATCTACTATGTACACCACATATCACACATAGAAAGCACAATTGCTCAGTAAGGATATATGAGCTGGATTTATAGATATGGAACATCAATAGCATATGGTTGATGTGTATAGAAAGAATATAATAGTAAATACATTTCTCAGTTATTAGTGTTATCTAGATACCATACTGGTGTCCTGGGGGTAGACAGAAAGAGGAGTCTAGAATCTCAGAGATTAGAGCCAGAATTAAACAGAATGTGAAGTCAAAAAAAGCTGGAGGGAGGAGGAGAAAGAGAAGTTTCAAAGTGTAGAATGAGCTCATATTCTAGGGACATAAATTGAGTTGAGGAGTAAAAGTGTCCCTTGATTTTGATAATTAGGAAGCCACTGAAACTCTAATTAAAGGGAAGGACAGATGAAGGAAATGGAAGAGTTTTAATCTCTTTCCTTAGAGTTGCATTGGACATTAATTAGTCACCTTTCAAACAGATTCTAGAGGAAGTACTTGAGCTCAGAAGGAAGACTCTGACAAGAAAAGTGTGGTTGTGGTTGCTTGTTGTTTGAGGTGAATTAGAGCCTACCTCCTAAAGAGAGAGATAAGGGTAAAACAAATACAGTTCTCACAGAACAAGTTGAAGGAGATGAAATAAGTCATGTTGGTGTTGCGATAAGCCTATCATCCTACTGCTTAAGAATGGATGAGTAAGGTTGGGATACCTGAACAAGCTTGTGGAGGGTGATCTGGAGGGAGGAAAGGTGAATATTCTGCATGCCGAAGCCCATCATCTAGATCCATCTTCGAGGAGTGAGGCACTCATTCTTGCAGTTATTTGCAAATAGCAGACTGCTATTTGCTCATGGCTGAGTCATTCTTCAGAAATTGTCCTTGTCCAAGGTTCCTTGGTTCCTCCCCAGACGCACTGTATTCAATGACTTGTTGATGCAGGGATATCAAACCCATCCCCCTGGCCTCAATTCAGGATATCTGTGAAGAGCCATCAGAGTTCAGAGCTCCCGTGAGATTGGTTGAAACCTCAGTGCAAACACATACCACTTTAACCTCTCTCTTAGCAGAATCCAGTATTTTTCTACTTGTTTACAGGTATTGTTCTCAAGGAGAGTCTTCAATAAACCTCCTGCATCAAATCTTGGTTGCAAAGATTGTTCTAGGGGAACCCAATTTAAGAGAGTGACTATATATGTGGTAATCTGCTTCATTTCTCCTAGATTTGGATCCAACAAGCAGGAACAGAGTTTTGATTTTATTTAGAGGACTGATCAAAAGACTCCAAAATGAGAAGTTAACATAATGGAATTCTAAAGCAGTAGTTCTCAACTGGGAGCAGAGGTTAGCAATAGGGAGGCTATGTCCCATGCCTGTGCCCATCTGTGTCCACCCTTTATACCTTTCTTCCCCAAATTCTGACACCTCACACTAACCCCATTACCTCCTGGAGAAACACCATTCTAATACTGTGGAGCTGTCTGCACATTGGGATGCACCTGTTGAGGAGGTGTGCCACTGTAGATGGAAAGCCTATCCGTGACATGAGGTAGTCCCTAGAGGAGAGAGGAAAGGCAGAGAAGTTTTGTCTTTTGTTTGTTTAAGGGAGGTACTTCAGTATATTTATACTCTAGATGAAAGAGACCAGTGGAGAGAGAACAGTTGTGAATCCAGGGAAAAGAAGAAATAATTAATAGAAAGGCACCTTGCTTAAAAAGACCCTATCCCACTCAGTCCCTGTAAATTATTCTCCAATAGTCTCATACCCACGCTCAGAAGGCAAGAACTCTTATCCTGCATCTTTGTTTGTTTGTTTGTTTGTTTATTTATTTATTTATTTTGAGAGAGAGAGAGAGAGAGAGAGAGAGAGAGAGAGAGAATTCCAAGCAGGCTCTGCGTTTTCAACACAGAGCCTGACACAAGGCTTGAACTCACAAACTGTGAGATCATGACCTGAGCTGAAACCAAAAATCGAATGGTTAATGGACTGATTCACCCAGGTGCCCCCTGCATCTTTAGAATTAGAGTTTCCATCTCCAAACCCCCAATTCCCTCAAGCTGAAGGTTAGTGATATTTGATAAGACTTCCAGTGCTTTTTCAACCCATTTCTAAATGGGTTGGTCACTCTTGCTCTCAGCTGCTTGGGGTCATCATGAGACTGGCAAGTTTCATTCTCTTTGGGAGATCTATTTATGACTGTGCTTCATGCCTACAGCTCTCCTGATGGTATGATTAGTTTTGCAGTGGACATCCTTCCCCTTGAATCAAAACCAAAGGATAATAAGTCCCTTCATTTCACAGCTGATATAAACTATAATTATGATGAAACAAAGCTGGGAGTTCAAGTGAATGTGCTCAGGAGTGGTCAAGTGATAAGGCTTTGCTGCAATTAGAAATCACTCCGGGATGTTGACCCCTCCCTCTGAGTTTAAGTGGAGAATAAATTAGGTGAAAGGAAGGAACAGGACATGCAGGAGGAAGAAAAATCATTTAAAGGATCTCTGACAAATCATAGCACAAAGGTTGAATTTGTCTTGTTGTTTTTTTAAATTTTATTTTTGTTTTTATTTTAAAACTGCTTTGGGGGATGAAAGCAAATTTCCCTGGTAAGAAACAATTGCTTTACAGGGCTGGCTTGGGGGCTATTATCAAGACATGACCTGAGTGCAATGCTCCCCACAGGTCATAAAGATGACTTTATATGGGAGCTGATCATAGGAAAAGTGATTGAGGCTATTATTAACACATTACTCAATTACTTATTAATTACTTTAAAATGGATAGAAATGAGGCAATTAGGAGTTCACAGTTCTAATTGGTATTTGAAATCACAGAGGGTGAATTGATGAGCACCAGCTGCTCTGATATTTTGTGTGGTGATCAGCTACTGGGGAAGAGGCTAGAGAGTGATATTCTGTAATCTCTCTTTTTACAGCATGGCCACACTCAGGGAGGGCAGATATTTCCCCCAGGAGGAAAAAAAAAAAAAAAAGCACTCATACTTCCATTTGACTGGACAGCCATGAGGTCGGGATCTGGCTATGGTATGCAGCCCTGATAGAAAGGAGGAAAGCTGTGCATTCGTCTTTCCCATTGTGGACACCAGAACAAAATTTGCACCCTGGAAATGTGAGATGACTGCGAGTATAGATGAGTTCAAAATTAAATTCTGGGAACAAGTGGGTTATGAGCCTGCCAGACACAGTATCAATACCTATACTAAAGCCTAGAGTCTTCTTGCTTGTTGAGCGTTAGGTGGGCTAACCACTCAAGACATACTCCATGCCTCATTTAGGTCTTCAGAAGGCATTTGGTGTCTTTTGATCACATGTCCATTACTTCTGTGATAAGAAGTCTAAATGCTCAAGGAAGTGGCCTCCTTCCATGGGTTTTCCAGAGTTTTCTTTCCTCAAGGAGATATATTTATGATATTAAATATGTCTTAATATAGTTATGTATACCTTTCTTTTCCCCTCATAGGTTTCTTTCATATACATCCTTTGAAACATGTCACAGCTATGGAGAGTTAGTGTTCTCATGTTCAGTAACTGAATCAAAATGGTAACAGTCTTTCCTGAAAAGTCTGCAATTTTCTTTACCAAAAAAGACTTTAATTTTCATAAAAAAATGTGAAATATGGAAAAAAGCATGTCAGAAAGAAGGGGAAGAGGGCACGAGAGGTAGAGAAGAATGAAAGAAGGAATAAAGAGCCAAAGGAAGAAGCATAAGGGAGTGAGAAAGTGTGACTTTCAGGTGTATAAAAGCAGGGACATCTCCTTGTCCCTTTCTACGATGGTTAATTTTATGTGTCAACTTGACCAGGCCATAAGGTACCCAGACATTTGGTCAAACATTACTTTGGGTGTGTCTTGGAGAATGTTTCAGGATGAGATTACCATCTCAATTGTTAGACTGAGCAGAGCAGGTTGCTCTGGTGCTTCTGAATAGCTCAAGGCCAAGGAAGGAAACCCCCCTGCTTGACTACTGAGCTGGTCTTGTCCAGCCTTCAGACTCAGATGGAAACACCAGCTCTTAGGTCTTGAGTCTGTTGGCTTTTGGAGTGGAATTTACGTCATTGGTTTTCTTGGTTCTCAGACCTTCAGATTCACACCATAACTACCATCAGCTCTCCTGGGTCTCTAGCTTGCTGACTACAGATGTTGGGACTTCTCAGCCTCCATAATTATTTGGTCCAACTCCTAAATGTATTATTATATTATATTATATTATATTATATTATATTATATTATATTATATTAATTAGTTATCCAGAGAAACAGAGCCAATAGGATATATGTACATATACTACATCGTGAAGAAGCATGTCAGAATATATATTTCCTATTGGTTCTCTTGACCTGGGCAACCCTGACTAACACACCATCCCAAGCTTTTCCTTCTCTGTGTATTTAGGGGAAGATGGATTTTGTCTCATATCTACTTCTAGGCTACTTCATGCTGTATACTTCTCTATTATCATCCATCTCATACCTACTTTCATCAATGCCTTGGGTGTCTAATCTCTTCCCTTTGAGGCCATAACCTGGAGGTGTAGAACTGCCATCCTCCATCATATTGATCCTGCCACCACCATGCTGGCCTCAATAGAAGGATGATCCAGAGAAGTCCATTTTTCTTTTTCTTTCAAAGTTTTTATTTAAATCCCAGTTAACATACAGTGTGATATTAGTTTCAGATGTACCACATGGTGATTCAACACTTCCATATAGTACCCACTATTCATCATGACAAGTGCACTTCTTAATCCCCATCACCTATTTCACCCATATCCCAGTCCACCTCCCTTCTGGCAAACATCAGTTTGTTCTCTATAGTTAAGAGTCTTTTTCTTGGTTTTCTTCTCTTCTTTAGCCCCTGTGTTCATTTGTTTTGTTTCTTAAATTCCACATATGAGTGAAATCCTATGATATTTATCTTTCTCTAACTTATTATACTTAACATAATACTCTCTAACTCTATCCACATCATTGTAAATAACAAGATTTCATTCTTTTTAATGACTAATACGCATGCGCGCGCACGCGCGCGCGCGCGCGCACACACACACACACATCTTTTTCTTCATCTATTTATCAGTCAGTTGACATTTGGGGTCTTTCCATAATTTGGCTATTGTAGATTATGCTGCTATAAACATTGGGGTGCATATATCCTAGAAGGCCACTTTTAATTGTTCATAGAACCACTAATGGAAAGATGTTACATGTAAGTTTAGAGATAAATAGAATTTCTACTGGACTTGTGGTACCAATTAGTTTTGCTACTCAGCATCTCTTCCTTTTTGTCTGCTAATAGCACCCTTCTTCCATTTGGAAAACTGCTCCATTCCCAATCTATTTTGTTCTGGAAGAGTATGGTCACAGTGCCCACCTCATGGCAACAGTAAGTGGTCCAAGAGATGGACACTTGGCCCAAAGAAGGATATCAGAATTCATCCTTGGGATTGATAATATGGACTATATATATAAAGGAAAAAATGTCTGTCTTCCCACCAGAGATACTAAACTGAGAGAGCATAAACGTGGAGCTGCTCGCAATCACCTTCCCTAAATTCATAGAAAAAGTCCATCTCTAGTAGGAGAAAATGAGACCAACACAGACAATAGCAAAATTGAAAATTGAAGAGGAATATGAAGGGAGGAGGAGAAAGAGGGTTATAATATTTAAGTTCCTGGGTCTAACCATGCCTGAAGGAGCCATTAACCCCTTGACTTCCCAAGTATATGAACCAATGGGCTTCAGTTTTGGTTTAGGATAGTTTGACTTGAAGGTTCTATTATTTCTAAAGCACACACAACATTCTGATTAATACCAAGCATTTAATATAATCTAAAACATTCTGATTAATACTAAAAGTGGTACAGAGGTTAGAGTGTTACTATTAACAATTTTGTGATTGTAGAGCTAGAAAAGACCTTGGGCATTGGATAGTGAGGCCTCTTACTGAGAAGTTAATGATTTTGGTTGAGTGATTGTAAAGCAGCTGGTTAAACTGCTGTCTACAGGACCTGTAGACTTAGGTTCTGTATACTATAAAACTAGGACTTCAAGAGACTTGGTGGGAAAATGTAATGATGGTGAAGCATTTTTGGTATTTCTAGTGCCCTTTATAAACATTCTGCAATTTAAAAAGTATTAGCTTTGCTTCAAGATGGCCCATCTGAAAACAGCCAAATAGCATAAATAAGACAGCATGTGCATTTGTTAAGAGCTACCTTTTTGTCCTAGAACCAAAATCCAAAGGTAAGTATGAAGGAGGGGGGGTCATATAACCATAAATCTTTTGAAAAACTTATCTGTCTCTACAAAGTCAAGAAAGTGGAAAAATGTGGGAAATACAGTTGGGATCTGAGATACTTAGGGTATCCTTGGGATTTATGCTTCCTTAAAATAGAAGACAGCTTGTCTTTTTCTAAGGGATGGGAAGATCCTAAAATCTCTTGCTTAAGAGATTGTGCTTCTTTGCTAAGAAATTTTAAAGATATGGAAAAACAAGAAGAATAATACAACAAATACCTAATCTTTCACAACCCAGAATTAATGGTGGCTAATTGCTTGCAGACATAGGTAGTCTATATATAGTTCAAATTCTCTATTTACTCTAGAGTATTTCATAACATGATTGTCAACCTAACAAGTTGTGTCTGTTTCCTTTGTAATACAGATTTAGGTGGTCAGATTTATAGTATTGCAAACAATAGATTAATTGCTGTCGTTATATGTTCTGTGGTGCATATGTGTATGAATTTTTTCTAGTTTGTACATCTGGATGTGGACTACTGGATCCTAAAGTTTGCATAGCTACTATCAATTGCTCTCTGAAGTTATGCCAACTTATATTTTTACCAGTAATAGATGACTATTCCATTTTCCCCAAAGCTTTGCAAATAATCAACATTGTAAGACTTTTTAATATATGTCTATTTGATGAGGGACAAACGGCACTGTGTTGTTGCTTTACTTGCTTATATTTTGCAAAAACTAAATAAGGTTGAACATCTTTTTGCATATTTATTGCCCAGTTTCAATTTCTTCTATGAATTTTATTACCTGTGACTGTTTCTCTGTGTTTTTTCTTCTTGAGTGGTGGAAGATATTTATATATTTTGCATATGAATCCTTTGTCTGGGTAGTGTTTGTAGAATATAGGCTTTGACCCAATTTGTTTGAATTCTGGTTTATCACTAAGCAGTAAGTGGCTTATCTGTTTTGTGCTTCAGTTTTCTTATCTGTAAACTAGAGAAGATGGTAGTTCCTCTCTCATGGTGCTATCTGGAAGGTTGAATTAATAGCTAGACAAAGTATTTAGAATGATCAATAACTTATCAGAATGCAGAAGAGAGAAAACATGAGAAAGACACAAGAGCTCACATTCTTTTTTGTTTTAAGTTTTTGTTTATTTTTAAAAATTTTTTTTAATGTTTTATTTATTTCTGAGAGAGAGACAATGTGAGCAGGGGAGGGTTAGAGAGAGGGAGACACAGAATCTGAAACAGGCTCCAGGCTCTGAGCTAGCTGTCAGCACAGAGCCCAATGCGGGGCTTGAACCTACAAACCGTGAGATCATAACCTGAGCTGAAGTGGGACGCTTAACCAACTGAGCCATCCAGGCACTCCTTTGTTTGTTTATTCAGAGAGAGAGAGCTAGTGAGATCACACATACATGCACGGAAGAGGCAGAGAGAGGGAGACAGGGAGGGAGAGAATCTCAAGCAGGGCTTGATCTCATGAATTGTGAGTTCATGACATGAGCTGAAATCAGGAGTTGGATCCTTAACCAACTCAGGTACCCCTCAAGTGCTCCACAAAGAGCTCACATTCTTTTCAATTCTTTCACAGCAGCAGAAACAAATAAACCATTAGTAGGTCCATAAATATCCTGGTTCACATTTTATAATATTGTTGTTGGTTCCTTACCTTTTCACATGCCTCTTCTTTTCCTATCCCCATTTTGTGTGCCATTCAAGCTTCCACACATGTGCAAACTTAACACAAATAGCATATGTTTATGAGAATTTATAAGATGATCTTTCCTTTGGCTCCCAAAGCTTCTTGAAAATTCCTTGAACATAGCCCTTAACTCACAGTACCGTAATATTTTCTATTCCTCTGCTCAACCCAGTAAGGAGGTTAAGACTATAGACTGCCCCATTCGTCTCAATATCCCCAGTGGCTAGGATCATCACTGCCATTTGGAAGGGATTCTCTTAAGTGTTAAATGACTGCCTGACAGAAGGTGTTTCTAACTGGAGGAAAAATAATGCTTTAAAATTCTGGTCCAGCCAATCAGTAAGTAACTGGGGAGTAGCTTTACTGAAGGTTAATTTTGGAATCATTTATTAAATAGATTTTGCATTAATTATTAAGTGTCGCTTGGGAAATCTAGCGAACATATATTATGTGTACCCAGCACCTATGCATTATTGCATCCTGCGCACACACACACACTCAGACACACACACTATATTGTAGAAATATCAGCAAAATCTTGGGGGGAAGGGTAGCTTACCTGTAGCCCTTCCTGGGCTCGCTTACTGTTTATTTAAAAGGAAACAATTCATTTCTTTTGGGCTTCAGCAAAGAACTCTGCTTAACTGGGCTGGTAACACATCAGAGAGAAAGGAAGGTGTCATTTGGCAATTTGGCTGCTGCTGATGACACAGTCATCTTTCAGGAAAGAAGTTAGCTTCAGGGAAGGCTGCCTATTAGAGCAAAAGGATAGCAAGTTAAGAGAATTGGTTGCTAGCTTTTCTTTGCAGGAAAGCAATCTTTTTTTTTTTTTTTTTTTTTTCTGAGTATGAGAAAATGCAACCTATTTATTCTGAGTGAGATAATATTAAGAAAGGAGAGGCTAAAAACCAAAAATACAAATCTTGAGAGCCACAGGGACTATAAGATCATTGGGGGAAGGAATCATGCTCTTTGTATGTACACTGAGGACCTGACCCAGTGCCTGGCACCAGCGGCCCCTTGGTAAATATTCGTTACATGAGTGTATGAATGAATGAATGTCTCCTAGTTATAGAAGCATCCCCTTCTTCTCCTCCAAATTCTTTTATTATTAGAAAAATATAATATTCCATGTTTTCAAAATTACAAAAGAATAAAGAGAAAAAAAGAAAACACATTCATAAGTGACCCCTAAAGATAAAATTAGGTTTTGACTATTTTCCGGCAGCATTTGTATGCATGTACATGTGTGGTGTTTGGGGTTTCTTTTGGGGGGAGCTGCCTATTTTTAATGTATTTCTTTCAAGACCACCTCCTTGCAATTTCCAGGGACAAAATACAAAACAAGAAACAAACTTCCTTTCAAATACATAAACAGCGTGCTGGAGCTTCTAAAAGCATTACTGATGACCGTGTTACAGAAGACTCTGCTTACTCTGGGGCACTTCAGTATTCCCAAGGAATAAATGTGATTTCTCTTTTCCTCCTACTGGGATGTTCTCAGGTGTTAAGTCCCTGCTCCCGCACTTTGACAGATTTTCCATGTAGAAGATAGGGAGCCTGGAAACCAGCCTGACAGTTGGAGTGAAGCCATTCCCCATCTCATGCCAGAACCAAAGGCTATTGGCCACATTCTTCTTTTAAAGCAGGGAAGTGAGAAAACAAGTCCTAATCCAAAACCAGTACCTGTCTTCATGACCACATCTGCCACACACTGCTTGCAGTTCCTGCTGAGCTCGGAATCTGACATGTTCCCCGTATGTGTGTCCGTTGTATGGACAAATGTATGGTCATGATATATAAACAGTTTTCATTCTAATTTTTATTTGCCTTGTGAATATTTTTGAATGTTATTTTTTAAGAATATGATTTATAATTGCTGAAATATTAATCTGTCCATGTTTAATGATTTTATTGTTAGATAATTAAACTTTTAAAATAGCACCTATTTTAATAACATGAATTCCAATTAATAAGGTTACTTAAGTCAAAGGATATCAATATATAAACTACTTTGGTATACTTTTTCAAAATTATTTTCCAGACAGGATTTTAACGTTAGTACGTATAACCCTTACTTACACTGACCATTATAGCTTTTTAAAATTTTTTTCAAATTCAGAATCAGGAAAATATAGTTTCATTTTTTAACACTTTTTTAAAATTTTTCCAGAGAGAGAGGCAGAGCATGAGCAGGAGAGGGGCAGAGAGCAAGGGAGACACAGAATCCAAAGCAGGCTCCAGGCTCTGAGCTGTCAGCACAGAACCCAACATGGGGCTTAAACTCACAAACCATGAGATTATGACCTGAAGCCGAAGTCAGACGCTTAAACCAACTGAGCCACCCAGGTGTCCCAATATTGTTTCATTTTAACCAAAATTTTTTTTCATAACTAAAAGATCAAAATTTTTTATCTTTTTTGCTGCTTATGCCTCTTTAGTGAATTATCTGTCCATGTCCTTCATTCATTAGTATCTATTTAGGCAGCAGTATATTTCTTCTTGATTTGACAGTAATTTCATTTTGCTTGTTTATTTTTTAAGGTTTTATTAAAATTCCAGTTAAACATTCTGTATATTGGTTTCACTAATATGAGAATAGAGTAGAATTCAGTGATTCATCACTAACATACAACACCCAGTGCTCATCACAAGTGCTCTCCTTAATCCCCATCACCTATTTTACCCATCCCTCTAGCCCCTTCTCTCTGGTAACCATCAGTTTGTTCTCTATAATTAACAGTCTTTTTCCAGGTTTTCCTCTCTCTTTCCCCCCTATGTTAATTTGTTTTGCTTTTTAAATTCCACATATGAGGGGTGCCTGGGTAGCTCAGTCAGTTAAGCATCTGACTTTGGCTCAGGTCATGATCTCACAGTTCGTGGGTTCAAGCACTGCGTCGGGCTCTGTGCTGACAGCCAGCTCAGAGCCTGGAGCCTTTTTCAGATTCTGTATCTCCCTCTCTCTCTGACCCTCCCCTGCTCACGCTCTCTCTCTCTCTCTCAGAAATAAATAAAAAACATTAAAAATATTTTAATTCCATATATGAGTGAAATTATATGGTATTTGCCTTTCTCTGCCTGACTTGTTTCGCTTAGCATAATACTCTTGGGCTCCATCCACATAATTGTAGTAGGGAAAATTTCATTCTTTTTTATGGATGAGTAATATTCCATTGTTTATATATACCACATCTTCTTTATCCATTCATCAGTTGATGGACGTACCTATAAAAGCCACAATTTGGCTTTTATAGAGCTGCTATAAACATTAAGGTGTATGTTTACCTTCAAATTAGTATTTTTATATTCTTGGAGTAAATACCTAATAGTGCAATTGCTGGGTTATAAGGATTTGAACTTTATGAAGAACCTCCATACTGTTTTCAAGAGAGGCTGCGCCAATTTGTGTTCCCACCAATGGTGTGAGTGGGTTCCTCTTTCTCCATATCTTCACCCATACCTGTTGTTCCCCATGATGTTAATTTTAGTCGTTCTGACAGGTGTGAGGTGGTATCTCATTGTAGTTTTGATTTGTATTTGCCTGATGATGAATGATGTTAGGCATCTTTTCATGTGTCTGTTGGTCATATTTTCTTGGGGGAAAATGTCTATTTGTGACTTCTGCCCATTCTTTAATTGGATTAATTGTCTTTTTGGGTGTTCAGTTTTATAAGTTCTTCAGAGGTTTTGGATACTAACCCTTTATCGGATACATCATTTACAAATATCTTCTCCTATTCCATAGGTTGCATTTTAGTTTTGTTGCTTATTTCCTTCACTGTGCAGAAAGTTTTTATTTTCATGAATTCCCAATTGCTTATTTTTTGCATTTATTTCCCTTGCCTCAGGAGATATATCTAGTAAGAAGTTGCTATCGCTGAAGTCAAAGAGGTTGCTGCCTGTGTTCTCCTCTAGGATTTTTATGGTTTTATGTCTCACATTTAGATCTGTCATCCATTTTTGAATTTTTTGTGTGTATGGTGTAAGAAAATGGTCCAGTTTCATTCTTCTGCATGTTGCTGTCCAGTTTTGCAACACCATTTGTTGAAGAGACTATCTTTTTTCCATTGGATATTCTTTTCTCCTCGAAGATTAGTTAACCGTATAGCTGTGGATTCATTTCTGGGTTTACCATTGTGTTCTATTGACCTTTGGGTCTGATTTTTGCCAGTACAATACTGTCTTGATCACTACAGCTTTTGTAATATAATTTGAAGTCTGGAATTGTGATGCCTCTGGCTTTGCTTTTCTTTTTTTTATGGTTGCTTTGGATATTCAGGGTCTTTTGTGGTTCCAAACCAATTTTAGAATTGTTGGTTCTAGCTCTGTGAAAAATACTATTGGTATTTTGATACGGATTGCATTGAATGTGCATTGCTTTGGGTAATATAAAAATTTTAACAATATTTGCTCTTTCACTCCATGAGCATGAACTGTTTTTCCACTTCTTTGTATCCTCTTTAATTTCTTTGATCAGTGCTTTATAGTTTTGAGAGTACAAATCTTTTACCTCTTTGGTTAGATTTATTCCTAGGTATTTTATGGTTTTTGGTCCAATTATAAATAGGATTGATTCCTTGATTTCTCTTTCTGCTGTTAATTATTGGTGTATAGAAATGCAACAGATTTCTGTACATTGATTTTGTATCCTATGACTTTGCTGAATCAATGTATCAGTTCTAGCAATTTTTTGGTGGAGTCTTTTGGGTTTTCTATATATAACATCTTGTCATCTGCAAATAGTGAAAGTTTGGCTTTTTCCTTGCCAATTTGGATGTTCTTTATTTTTTGTTGTTGTTGTTGTCTGATTGGTGAGGCTAGGACTTCCATCCAATACTATGTTAAATAACAGTAGTGAGAGTGGACATCCCTGTCTTGCTCCTGACCATAGAAGTAAAGCTCATAGTTTTACCCCATTAAGGATCATATTAGCTGTTGGTTTTTCACATAGGGACTTTATTATGTTGAAGCATGTTCCCTCTAACTCTACTTTGTTTGTTAACTGATTTCTGTATGTTGGTTTTATGTCCTACAACTTTACCAAATTTGTGTATCAGTTCTAACAAGTTTTTGGTGGAGTCTTTCGGGTTTTATATGTATATAAATATATAAATGTATATAAATATATATTTATATATATATATATCGCATCATGTCATCTGAAAATAGTGAAAGTTTTACTTCTTCCTTGACAATCTGAATGCCTTTTATTTCTCTTTGTTGTCTGATTGCTGAGGCTAGGATTTCTAGTGCTATTTTTAAAAGCACTGGTGAGAGTGGACATCCTGTTGTGCTACTGACCTTATGGGAAATAATCTCAGTTTTTCTCCATTGGGGATATTAGTGGGTCTTTGGTATATGGTATTTATGATATTTAGGTATGTTCCTTCTATCTCTACTTTCTTGAGGGTTTTTATCAAGAAAGGATGCTGTGTTTTGTCAAATGGTTTTTCGCATCTATTGAAATGATCACATGGTTCTTATCCTTTCTTCTGTTAATGTGGTATATCACATTGATTGATTTGTGAATATTGAACCACACTTCCAGACCAGGAATAAATCCCACTTGATGGTGGTGAATGGTTCTTTTAATGTACTGTTGGCTTCAGTTTGCTGGTATTTTATTGAGAATTTTTGCATCCATGTTTATCAGGGATATTGGCCTGTAGTTTTCTTTTTTAGTGGAGTCTTTATCTGGTTTTGGTGTCAGGGTAATGCTGGTCTCATAGAATGAATTTAGAAGTTTCCCTTCCTATTCTGTACTTTGCAAAGAATAGCTATTAACTCTTCTTTATTTTATAAAACAATTTTTAAGATTTTATTTTTTAGTAATCTTTACACCCAACTTGGGACTCAAACCTATAACACTGAGATCAAGAGTTGCATGCTGTAGTCATTGAGCCAGCCAGGTGCCCCTTCTCTTCTTTAAATGTTTGTTAATATTTGCCTGTAAAGCCATCTGGCCCTGGACTTTTGTTATTGGGAGACATTTGATTACTGATTCAAATTTCTTTTTTTTTTAATGTTTATTTTGAGATACAGATACAGATAGAGAATACCAATTCTGCTGTCAGTGTGGAGCCCAAAATGGGACTTGATCCTACAAACTGTGAGATCATGACCTATCCTGAAATCATGAGCAGACCTGAAATCAAGGGTCAGCTGCGTAACCACCTGAGCCACCCAGGTGCCTGCGATTCGATTTCTTTGCTGGTTATCAGTCTGTTCCAGTTTTCTACCTCTTCCTGTTTCAGTTTTGGTTGTTTATATGTTTCTGGGAAATTTTCCATTCCTTCCAGGTTGTCAAATTTGTTGGCATATAGTTTTTTATTTCTGTGGTGTTAGTTATTTATCCACTCTCATTTGTGATTTTATTTATTTAGGTCCTTTCTCTTTTCTTTTTGAGATGTCTGGCTAAAGGTTTAACAATTTTATTGATTTTTTTTCAAGAAACAGCTCCTGGTTTCATTGATCTGTTCTATTACTTTTTAGTTTCTTTATCAGTTATTTCTGCCTAATATTTATTATTTTCTTCCTTTTACTGGCTTTAGGTTTTGTTGTTGTTGTTTTCTATCTCCTTTAGGTATAAGGGTAAGTTGTTTATTTGAGATTTTTCTCACTTCTTCCAGTAGACCTGTATTGTCATATATTTCCCTCTTAGGCTTACTTTTGCTGCATCCCAAAGTTTTTAGACTGTGTATTTTGATTTTCATGTGTTTCCATGTATTTTTAAACTTCTTCTTTGATTTCCAGGTTGACCCATTCATTGTTTAGTAACGTGTTTAACCTCCACATAATTGTGGTCTTTCTAATTTTTTTCTTGCAGTTAACTTCAAGTTTAATAGTGGTGTTGTCAGAAAAGATGCATAGTATGATCTCAATTATTTTGTACTTGTTGAGGCCTGAGTTGCAACCTAGTATGTGATCTATTCTGGAGAATGTCCCATGTGCACTTGAAAATAATGTGTATTCTACTATTTTAGTATGAAACGTTCTGAATATATCTCTTAAGTCCATCTGATCCAGTGTGTCATTCAAAGCCATTGTGTCCTGGTTGATTTTCTTCTTAATCTCTCTGTCCACTGATGAGGCTGTGATGTTTAAGTCCCCTACTATTATTATATTATTATCAATGTGTTTCTTTATGTTTGTTTTATTGTTTTATTTATTTGGGTGCTCTCATGTTGGATACATAAATATTTACAATTGTTAGATTGTGACAATTGTTACAATTGTGGATTGTCCCCTTTACTATGATATAGTACCATTCTTCTCTTGTTACAGTCTTTGGTTTAAAGTCTATCTTTTCAGATATAAGTATTACTACTCTGGTTTCTGTTGAGATCCATCTGTATGATAAATATTTCTCCATCCCCTCACTTTCAATCTGCAGGTGTCTTTCGGTCTAGGCAGCATATAGATGGGTCTTATTTTTTAAAATCCATTTTGACACCCTATGTCTTTTGATTGCAGCATTTAGTCCATTTACATTCAGAGTGATTATTGATAGACATGTATTTAATGCTATTTTATTACTTGTTTTGTCATTTCTGGAGATTTTCTCTGTCCCTTTCTTGTCTTTTTTACTTTGGTTAGTCCTTTCCACTTGATTTGACAGTAATTTAAAAACATATTTTAAGAAGACTAAGACTTTCTCTATAAATAATTTTCCAGGTTGTCAAATTTCTTTTAATTTTATTTACTGGTAACTTATATGTATATGGTAATGGCAAGATACATGTTTTAGGTTTTTAAGAAATTAAATATGCTATTTTTACTTTGTGGTTTTTTTTAACTTTTATTTTTTGTTTTGTGATTTCTTCTATGACTTTGATTCTTAGAAAACATTTCCCCTTCCTGGAGTCTGCAAAATACTCATTTATTGTTTATTCTAGTTTAGTTTACTTTTGTTGAGTTTTATTTTGTCTTAATTTTAATCACATTAATAAGTCATTTCAATCTAGCTTTATTTTTTGCCAAATACCTAACCAATTATTCCAGCATCATTTACTTTATACTCCTCTATTTACATATTGATTTACAATGGGCATTTAACTATATTTTACATTCCTACATAGAAGAGTGTTGGTTTCTAAAATATTTATATTGCTCCATTGATCAAACTGTCAATTCTTGCCTTAGAGATGCAGCATCTTGATAACTGAACATTTATTGTAGGCTTTATTATCTCATAAGAAAAATCTCTCTTTACTACTCTTTCCATCTTGTTTTATTTTATCTTTTTGAAACTTTTACACTATTCAAAACTGTATACTTTTAAAATGTGCTGTATTATGACTTTATCACTTAAAAATTAGAATAATTCTTTCAGATTTTTATTAGAATCATATTAAACTTTTCAATTATTTAAGAAGAATTAAGTAATCACCTTTATAGTATTTAACATTCCCACTCAGGAACATGGTATATCTCTCCATTTATTCTTCTATTATATCTCTTTCTGTTTCTAATTTTTTTCATATAGACGGCATACAATTCTCTAAATCGCTTTTCACAGATTTAAAGTGTTTTTTGTAAATATGTTTCATTATTTTTGATGACAGAATAAAATAGTTTTATCATAATTTTGACTAGATTACTGCTAGTAAAAATAAGCACCTAGGAATATTTTATATGTATGTTTGCATCTGGACACCTTCCTGACTTCTCTAATTAATTTGAATATTTTTGTTAAAATTTCTTGAGTCTTCTAGATCAACAAATCAGTAATTTGTAAAATAATTTTTTCCTTACTTTAATATTGGTAACTTATCTCCCTTTAGCTCTTTTATTGTTTTGCAAATTTACAAATTAATGTTAAACAGTAATGATATTAGGGTTTTTTGTTGTTGTTGTTCCTGAATTTTAAAGGAAATATTTCTGTTGTTTCAGCATTCAGAATGTTGCCTCTAGATTTTTATATTCATTGTTAAGAAGATTTTCTCCATTTTTTTTCCAAGACTTTTCTCAGGAATAGATACAAAATTTAGTGGGATCATTTTAGGACATCTGCAAGAGAAATCCTACTACTTTTGTCCTTGACCTATTACTGATGAGCAATATTAATAAATTTGCTAGTTATAAATGAACTTATATTCAAAGAATAAAGTCTTCATACTATTCTGGGCATATAATTCTTCTAATATTTTACTATATTATTTTAATTGGTTTATTCCAGATTTGACATCTACATCTAAATTGTCATTTGGGAAATTGTAACGTGGCTACCTCCTTCCCCATACTCTGGATGCCTTTTTCCAGGCATCTCTCCCATCCCCCCCCTTTTTTTTAAATAATGGGACCATCTAGCACATTATGTAATTAGAATGAAAGCCCAATAAGAGCAGAGGTCTTTGTTTTATTTTTATGATGCATTTAAGATCTTAGAAGTGTACCTTACTCACAACTGGTATTTAGTGGTATTTAAATTAATATTTCTCAAATAGATTAATGAATTATCTCTTTTATTGATCTTTACATTCTTCTTCAATCATTTTATACTACAAATTACACATTCTTTGATTTTTTAATTTTGAGTCTTGAGCTGCTTAGTTATAATAAAACATAGAATTACATATATTATGCACAGATTTTCTTCCTGTTGTCATCAGGAATGGAAAAATAGCTGAAGACAAAAATTCTTCTCATACACTTTTTTTCCCATTAAAATTGTCACATATTGTTCCATTACTTCCAGGTACTTAGTATTACTGAAGAGTATTATGAAGCTGGCCTTAGTTTCTTTGTCTACAAACTTTTATTTTTGTTTAAAGCCAAGATGGTTTATTATTTTTTTAAATTTTTAAATGTTTTTAATTTATTTTGGGGGGTGGTGAGGGGCAGAGAGAGAGGGAGACACAGAATCCGAAACAGGCTTCAGGCTCTGAGTTGTCAGCACAGGACCCAATACTGTGCTTGAACTCACAGACTGTGAAATCATGACTTGAGCTAAAGTCAGCGGCTAAACCAACTGAACCACCCAGGCACCCTCAGGATGCTTTATTTTAAAATTTTAAATACAATAACAAAAAGAATACATTTAATAATTTATTTTTTATTCATTTTTGAAAGAGAGAGAGAGAGAATGAGCAGGGAAGGGGCAGAGAGAGAGAGGGAAACACAGAATCTGAAGCAGGCCCCAGGCTCTGGGCCTTCAGCACAGAGCCCGACACAGGGCTCAAACGCATGAACCATGAGATCATGATCTGAGCTTAACCAACTGAGCCACCCAGGCGCTTCTGAATTATTCAAGAATATACAGACTTATATACTACAAAAGGCAAAAATTCTCACTATTTAGTCCTTCCAATCCTCTCTCACAGAACCCCTCCAAAATAATCTGACTCCTCAGCTCCTCAGCTGTAAATACTCTAACAGTTGGTTGTGTTTTTCTTCTAGGTTTTCTTCCTATATATTTATATGAGTATAGAGTTTCTTCTTTCTAAAATGAGATCATATTCTTGTAACAAGGTGCCTGGAAGAGAAGAACTTTAAAAATATTTTAGAAACAGAAGTTGCCAGATTTCTTTGTATAGATGGACAAAGAAATTCACATTAAAACAAATTTTCTTTACCTACCACTGAAATGCCCCTACTTGATTGTGTAAATAGTAGATGGATAAGCACTTGCCACGGTAGGGAACTTTTGCGTCTTTGCCACAGCTGCCTTTTCTGTGTTTCTAAGTATGTAGAGATATCTGATTTTTGAGCAGAAAATGGAAAATAGGGGCTATGAAGCTTCCCCAGAAGACAGGTAAATGCTTTAACCCCTTCCCATTTAAAAGTCAGCATTAATAAAATCTTAGAGATGGATTAGGATGGTCCCAAGCTAGCATAAGTATCCCAAAGTAAACAAAGAAAAAAATTTTGAGTTCCTAGAAGATTACAAAGAAATTGAGATCTATGACAGAGCTGAAAGGTGTGAAGAGCCCCAGCAACATGTCAGGAGGTTAAGCTAGTTCAGAGCTTTCCAGCCAGTGAGAAATTTTTAATAATGGAGAATGGCTAATATATTTCTAGGAACAGTGATGTCTGCTATCAAATTTGAGAGTGTTTTCTTTACTGACTATAGTTACTTATTAATATCTCTAAACCTTCAGTAGAAATCTGTTATCTAAAGTAACCTAATATTTGTGGTACTTCGTGAGTATGAAGGAAGAGGAAAAGAGTCTACACAGACCCAGAAGCAAAGAAAACCTTTTAGGAGCAGGCCATAATGAGTCAGTGGGATTCAGGATGGAACATAACATCAGAACACAAGCCCTTCCTGGAAGTCCAAGGGACAGTACCCCTGGCAGAGGGTACTTTGTACAGTCTTAGGGTGGCTGCTTGAACAATCTTATTTGGGTGGTATGCAAAGGATAAGACTTGAGAGATGGAGATTTGGGGAAGTACTAGATTGCAGGTGCTTGAGTATAAATAATTATCATTTGGAATGCCCCTCCTCTAAAGGGTGTAACAGGCAGCTTCTAAGATGGACTCCAATGATACTCACCTCCCAATGTTCATGCCTTTCTGTAAATCCCTTACCTTGATTATGGATTAGATTTAGTGATTCATTTCTAGCAAATAAAATACAGCAGAGGTAATGGGATGTTATTTCTAAGATTAGGTTACAAAAAGAGTGCAGATTCCATCTTGGATATTCTCTCTTACTCACTCTTAGGAAAGCCAGCACCATATTGTGAACTGCCCAATGGAGAGGCCCACACATCAAAGAATTGAAGGAGGTTTCCAGCTAGTAGTTAGCAAGAAACTCAGGTCCTCAATTCAACAGCCTGCAAGGAAATGAAGTATGCAAATAATCATATGTGTGAGGTTGGAAAGGGATACTTTCTCGCCCGTCAGATCCTCAGGTGAGACCATAGCCGTGACCTGCAGCTTGCCTGCAACCTCATAAGAAACCTTGAGCCAGAATCCAGTCAAGTTACACCTTGATTCCTGACCTACAGAGACTGTTTGAAAATGAATGTATGTTGCTTTAAGTTCCTAAGTTTTAGGGTAATCTTTTATGCAATAACAGATAATTACTTCAGTGGGAGAAATAGTCAAGTATATGTCAGATAGCTGATAAATTCGATTGAGTACTCTGATTTGGGATTCTGAATGTAATTAAATATTTAATAGAATCAGAGTATAGGAAATACAATGATATGTTGAAGAATGCATCATTATATAAAGCAGCATGCCACAAGGCATTATACCAAAACACCTATTTTCATGACTCCTCTTGATTCTTAAGATATGTATGTAAATGTGTTTTAGAAGAGACAACTCAAAGGCTCAGGAGGAGCCTAGCAAGATAACCCTACCTTGTCTTCCCTTCCTTCCCAGTAACATACCCTGAAAACATGGAAAGTTACATAGGAATACTGTTCAAAAATCTGGTAGATACCAAGTAAAGCCAATCACCAGAGTGAAGAGAGGGTTTTAAGTGAGGAGCATCCAAGAAGATCCAAGGTGTTCACCTACCAAAGGCTGCAGGAGGACCACCCTTCTTGGACCTCTTCCCACTCCAGCCACACACAACAGTGTCCTTGTCAATACATCTCTTTCTGGATGCTTTTAGGGAATTCAATTCCCAAGATTCAACATAGCTGAGGGCTTAATATAGACAGATGGGGGAGCACTATATCCAGAGATATGAGGTTGATAATATGAAAGACTAGAGGCAGAGAAAGCACTAAAGCTTCCTTACTCCTATCAGTACATTTTTTATTAAAGCCATGGGTTGTTACAACACATCCCCAGTGTTTCCCATCCTTATTATCATCCTAAAAATGAATCAATATATAAATATGTAATGCCAAAATTCTGTTCTATTTTAAACTGTGATTTTATTTAATATTGACATTGTAAGTTCATTTCTAGAACCTGGCTGTAGCAGGGGCCTCGTCAGTCAGATAGGATGGTGGTGCAGTTAATAAAGCAGCCTCTAGACAGACTGGTTGGATTTGAACTCCAGCTTTCCTACTACTGGCTGTGTCACCTTGGGCAAGTGACTTAATCTATCTAGGCTTCAGGTTCTTTACTTATAAGATGGAGATAATAATAGCACCTATCTGATAGCATTATTTTGAGGATTCAGTGAGTCAGTGCTTGTAAAGTGCTTAGAACAGCAACAGCTCCACAAATGGGTTTGCTCTCTGTTAGCCATTAGTTTTGTAATAGAACAGCAAATGGTGGGGGAGGGAGGGGTGTTGGTGGACAAGAAGAGAAACCTTAAGCTTGCCCAGTACAGAGTTCCTTTTGCCTCAGGAGTCATCCTGACCCAGAAACAGAGTTAGTGGTGTGACATAAGGCTGTTTTGTGTTCCCTGAAAATCCCAGATTAATATTAACACTCATGGCATAGTCTCTGGAGGCCCAGACTTGGACCTGCTTATGCTTTGGCCCTGTTGGCCCTTAACTCATACATATTCACTCAGACAAGTATAGTTTAAACTGGGAAAATAGTCAGCTTTTGGGGCCTTTGTTTTTTATTTTATGGTTCTTTCTTTTGAATAACAGATGATTTATTCTCTTGCCCCTCTGGGAGCAGAGCAGGTCATAAACTGAAAACAAATGTCTGCAGAGGAAAAAAAAAAACTTTCCAGACAACAGTTCTTCTAACAGACAGAACATTATCTATTCAGTAGAGAAAGCCAAGCTTGCTCGGTTACTATTTTTTAATACTCTAAAAAAAAAAAAAAAACCCAAAAACAAAAACCCTGAGAGTGGCCCCTTTTCCATGGTCATCTTTATCTAAAGTTGCACAGTGCATCAAATCCTACCCCTAAAGAATAGGGAAGGGAGGCCAAAGGGTAACAAGCAAGAGGCATGAACTCCCATTTCCATGGAGCTTATTCTTTGGGATAAATTCTGCCAACTTGGAGGGAGGCTTGAGGTTGGGCATGGAATTCTGCAGGGCATAAAGGACTCCCTTCCTCTTCTGAACTAATCAACAACACAAGTGCACACTCAGAGTCTCTCTCATACATCTTGCATGCACATTACTAAATTTCCCATTTACTCTAAAGTTTTATGTATATGTGTGTGCATGTACACACATACATGGACACACACACACACACACACACACACACTTCAATCACCTATAAACACTCACATCTTTAAGGCAGAGTCACAAATGTGGTAGTCGTTGTCCACCGGTTGAGTCAGAGGAGGTCATGGAGGGTGAGGGCCTTACATCAGTTTGGAAAGGGGAGCTTTTTGACAGATTACTATCGAAGTAAAACTGATCCGCAGCCCCTTCTCAAGCCTTTTGTCAGGATTCAAGAGAGTAAGAGGCTAGGCCAGGAGTAGCTCCCTGCGAACACTTATTATTTGTCTTTAACTTTAGTTATTTGAAATCTGTCAATTTGGGGTAAGAAATTCTACCCAATTCTAAGATACTAGAATAGGAGAGAAAGACAAAATTCAGTCCTCAACCAGTCAACACGCATTTAACAAATGCCTACTACGGGCCAGGCAATGCCCTGGGCACTGGGACAGAGGGATTACTGAGACATGATTTCTACCCCCTCATAGTCTTAACAGGGGACATGAAACCAACACACATGAAACAGAGAATCCAAGATTATACTGTCAATGCCTAAAAGGACCTTGTCTTGTCAAACATGTTCATTTTGGCAATGGGACACCAATATCCAGAGAGTCATTTACATATGGTCACACAATCAAATAATAGACAGATGCTTCTTGATATAGTTACTCTCTCCATCCATCTGTGTTGTTTTGTAATTCTATATTAAAAAAAACTTTAGCATGGTTCTGTGTTTTATCTAGGGTCTCTTCCTTCTCCAGAATTCGGAGGTCCCACAAGGGAAGAGCTGATCTCATACATTTTCAAAGCTCACAGTGACTGACCCAGTCATAATTATCTAAAGTGGTCCTAAATAGTTCAGGTAGTTTTGCTGTTGGTCCAGAGCTCTGTTTGTTGCACAAGAAAGCAGCACAGGTAATAGAGAAGTAAATCTTGGATACAGATTCAAGGTAAAATACTTCAAAGTTGGCATAAAAATTACAGACATGTTTCCAAGCCCTTCTGTTTTCTTATTCATTTTGACCTTAGGTCTTGTATAATTATATGGACAAAGGCAATGCATTTTTATTTCAGTCAGCAGGAAAAGGTCAGCATCCTCAGGGTGCTTTTGACTCTTCATATTCATAGACAGAATCCTGAAAGGTTTTGAAAGGTTTTGATATATTTCTCCTAAGGTTTTTTTTTTTTTTTGAAATTACACCATGTCATCCAATCATCAGACATTTATTTCAACAAAAATTTTTGAAATCATAATGTCAAGTACTGGATGAGTTGTTGGCTACAAATTTGCCTGGCTGAATTATTGAACACATACTTGATCCCCAAGAAAAAAATAACATCACAGTTCTTGTATTACCTTCCTAGGGCTGCTATAACAAATTGCCATAACCTTGGGGACTTAAAACAACAGAAATTGGTTCTTTCACAATTTTGGAGGCTAGAAGTCCAAAATCAAAGTGTTGGCAGAGCCACACTCCTCACGGAGGCTCTAGGAGACTCTTTCCTTGCCTTTCCCTAGCTTCTGATGGCTGCTGGCAATTCCTTGACATTCCCTGGCCTGTAGCTGCATCACTGCAGTCTCTGTCTCTGTCATCTGCTCTGTGTCCTTTCCTCTTCTTAGAAGTAGTCCCCCCTAAATACAGGGTGATTTCACCCTAGATCCTTAACTCATCACATCTGCAAAGACCATGTGTCCAGATAAGGTCATGTTCTTGAGGTTCCAGGTGGACATGAATTTGGGGGGTAAAGGTGGGGAATGCTCTTCAATAGCTGTCACTGCACTTTGCTTGCTTGGGTCTGCAGGGACAAGACTGACAGTAAAAGAGATGGCCATGGAGGGAAGCTTCACTTTTTCCCATGAACCAGCTCCTCCCATATTGCTTCTGGTTCTCCAGTCTTACTCCCTGTCCTGCATTCACTTGAATTCTCATCTCCTGATTCATGTGCCTCTTTGGCATATGATACCAGTTCTTGCGTGTTCCAAGCTATTGATCTGTGAGTACCCAGGTCCATCTGGATTTGAGACCTGCCTGTCACCATCCACCATTTTTTTCATTCCATGAATATTCCCTGGATACTTCCTAAGAGTCAGGTACTGTCCTGGATGCTGAATTCTCGGCGATGACAGACAAGGTCCCTATATGTCATGAGCAATGAGGAATGGGATGAAGGCTAAAATGGTAAGAAAAAAGGAGGGAGTCAGGATGTATGTCTAAGATAGAGGAAAGAGCAAGTGAAACATCACTGAGCTGAGAACAAACTGATTGTATTTGGGGACAGAAAAAAACAATGTGACTGGGGAGAGCAAGGGGGACAGTAATACAAGGTAGTGTCAGAAAGGCAGAGGGAATCCCACTCAGTTATGCTGGACACTGTAGATCAAATAAAGGAGTTTGGATTTTTAATTTCTACCACAATTGGAAGTCATTTGAAGTTTAATGAATTGATGTGATTTAACTTGTGATTTAAAAGATCACTATAGCTGCTCTGAGGAAAAAAGGATTGTAGGAGGCAAGACTGGAAGAAGAGAGAAGAATGTTTCAACACATAAAGTGGTTATAGGTGTAAAAGATACTGATTCCTTCAGTCCTTAGTGTAACCAGGAGAGGACTGAGCTGGCCAAAGCCACAGGGTTGGTCTGTCTACAAACAGACTCATCCATTAACCTGAGCTTTCTGAATAAATAGCATCATTTTCCATGTCTGCCACAATGTGGAAAAGATTGGAAAGCACTGCACTTATGAACATTTTACATGTTTTCTGACCATCAAGCTCCTTTTATACACTCTGACTGTGGAGAATTTCCTGCTGTGGTAACCATTCTCCAAGATGGCCTCCAGTGATCCCACATCCTGTTATTCAGACCTTTGTGTAGTCCTCTGCACTCCGTACCAGGGTTTAGTTTGTGTAACTAATGGAATATGGCATAAGTGACTGTATATCACTTCAAAAATTAGGTTATAAAAGGCTGTGGCTTATAACGTGGGTTCTTGGATATACTCTTAGATAACTCACTTTGAGGTAACCAACTGCCATGTCTTGAGAACACCCAGCCATTAGGCCTTTCCAGCCCTAATTCATCTCCCCCACCCCAACTCTATCCTTAGAGGTCTGTGTTCAAAAGTAACAGCCATCTTCCATGTTTTAACTTGCATTTGTGTTTGAAGTTCCATAGAACAGATTTACCCCTAAGTGAGCCTAAAACTACTGGAGACCAAAGGAAAATAGAAACATAATTGAGGGAGAAAGAACACTTTAAACACTTTTCTTTACTTTTTTCTTTCTTTTTTTAAGATTTTAATGTTTGCTTATTTTTGAGAGGGAGAGACAGAGAGAGAGAGAGAGAAAGAGAGGGAGAGAGAATGCAAGTGGGTGAGGGGCAGAGAGAGAGGAAGACAGAATCTGAAGCAGGCTCCAGGCTCTGAGCTGTCAGCACAGAGTTGCATGCAGGGCTGGAATCCATCAGATCATAACCTGAGCCGAAGTTGGATATTCAACCAACTGAGCCACCCAGGCGCCCTTACTTTTTCTTTTCTGAATAATACATGCAAGATATTTTTCTCCAAAATGACATAATAAAAGTCTAAAAAAAACCAACAAAACAAGCTTTGAATTATTGTTTAATATCCAAAACATTTAACTTTTAAAATTTTATTTGTTTTATTTTATTAAATTTTTTTGGATAGACAGAGAGAGAATGAGTGCATGTGCGGTAAGGAGAGAGAGGGTGGGGTGGGTGGGGCAGAGAGAGAGAGAAAATCCCAAGCAGGCCCTGCACTGTCAGCACAGAGCCTGACAAAGGGCTTAATCTCATGAACCATGAGATCGTGACCTGAATTGACATTAAGAGTGCGATGCTTAACTGACCAAGCCACCCAGGTGCCTCCCCTAAGCATTTTTAAAACAAAAAATGAACAAAACTACCTCTTGCTATTTTATGGAGTCAGCATCCTTAAAGCAGTTCACAAATAACATTATGTTGCTTTAAATAGAACTATTTCAAACAGGAGAATCAGTATATAATGATCTCTGTTTTTAGCTCTAAAAGAAAATTAAAGCTTGTGCTTTTATTTTAATCAATGAAAGTTAATACAGTTTAAAAGGTACACCTTGGGGCGCCTGGGTGGCTCAGTCGGTTAAGCGTCTGACTTCAGCTCAGGTCATGAACTCACAGTCTGTGGGTTCGAGCCCCACGTTGGGTTCTGTGCTGATAGCTCAGAGCCTGGAGCCTGCTTCAGATTCTGTGCCTCCCTCTCTCTTTGCCTCTCCCCTGCTCGCTCTCTGTCTCTCAAAATAAAGACATTAAAAAAATTTTTTTAAAGGTACACCTCTTCTTCTAATTAAACCCTCAAAGCCAGGCAGCTATCTACAGTTCATTAAAGTTCAGATTTTGCACAAAACCTTCATTATCAGGACCTGATGAGTTTCCCTTCCTTTCCATACATTGCACTCTAAAAGAAGAGATCTGATTTCAAATGACCCTTCAAGAAATATGAAATAAGCCCTTACCCTGGCTTGCGGCTGTGCCCTGATGAACCTGAAGACTTATAACCTTTTATTGGACACAAATGCTTTCCACAGGGAATAAAATAGTTTAAAAAAAAAAAGAAAAAATAGTTTATTTGCTACACCCATTTGTATCTAGGGAAGCTGCTTTGTACTGCAACAGAGTCCATTACTTCCTAAACTGGGCAAAACTTGAAAAGAATTTCTCTTTTTCCAACAAGAAGTCAGAGATTATTTAACACACACACACACCCAGCACATATTTTAGAGACCCTAGGATAATGAGAGAAAAGGGATAATAGAGAAACAGTAAAGTACTGCCCATGTGCGAGGAGAGAAAAAGTATTTGTGTGGTAGAGGACAGAAATTACTTTGCAGTTATTGAATGGCAAGAAAACTTATGTCTGTTAGTGGAAACTCTTGATACAAAATCTGAAGTTTGATAAGTTGCAGAGAGAAAAGTTGAGGTCTCTGTGTCGAAAAAGTCAATTCTCATGCCAGCAGGAAAGACAGAAGTACAGAAGAAAAGTAGTGAGAGAATGCACACTGGGAGAAACCCAGTGGAGAGAATGCAGACTTAAGTGGGAACTTAGTCAGGGGGTAGCGGGTTAACAGAATAATAGAAGATCTGAGTGTTTTGCTTGTAGTTTATTATTTAGGCATCTGGGCTTTAATCAATTCTTTTTTTTTTTAAGTTTATTTTATTTATTTTGAGAGAGAGAGAGAGAGAGAGAGCACATGGCACGGCAGATTGAGAGAGAGAGAGAAAGAGAAAATCCCAAGCAGGCTCTGCATTGTCAGTACAGAGCCTAATGTGGGGCTCGATCTCATAAACCGTGAGCTCATGACATGGGCAGAAATCGAGTTGGATGCTTAATCGACTAGGCCACCCAGGCGCCCCGACTAATTCTTTAGTAAGCTACGTGTAATTCATTGTAGAGTGTGGATTTGGTTTTCCTGCAGTCATCCAAGGGGATTCTAAGAGTCTCCAAGAATATATATAAGACTTGAAAACTCCTGCCAGACTACTGACAAGAAATTCATAGGGAGACATGTTGTGTGATAGTTGAAATTTAACTCTTCTTGAAGTCCTTGGAGTCTCCCCAACATGGGTTTGAATCTTCATTTCATCCTTTGCTAACTGTGTGAACTTAGGCAGGTGACTTAGACCACAGGGTGTTAGTGTTGCCATCTCTAAAGTCAGGATGATAACAGCATCTACTTCAAATGGTTGTGATTCAGTTAAGCCAAGAACGTAAAGCACAGCATATAGTATATAGTATAGAGGAACTGTTGGATAAATGTCAGCTATAAATGGACACTTAAGCCAATCTGTAAAGACCCCACAGGACATACATGTACATTAATCAGATCCTACCCACCCTCACATGCAGAAAACCAAATTAAGGTGTAGATCTGATAACATCTACCAGAGTTGGTGAAGGAACAATGCCAGTTCTGCTCTTTTGGCCTTTGGGTTCATTCAGCTTCAGGACGTGGACTCTGCACTGTCACCTGGACCTGCCATACCCACCTGCAAAGGAGGGTGGTGTTAAAGTCAGCCTCAGGAGTCACACGGCCCATCATGACCGCCGACTAGCTTTGTGACCTTACACAATTTACTTAATTTCTGTGCTTATGTCTCCTCAGTTGAAAAGAAGAGATAGTTAATAACAATACCCTGTTCCTATGGTTGTTATGAAGATTATATAAGCAATATATTTAGAATATTCTTTAGAGTGTCTAGCACATAGCATGAGCTCAAAAAACTATAGAAAAATATAATTATAATAACAATTTGAAATAGACCTTTAAGATTCCAAATTCTACTTTGCTTCCTGATGAAACTTTGCAGAATGGATTTATGGAAAGAAAATGAGAGAAGAAAATCAGGAGCAGGTGGGTTAGAAGAGGGAAAGAAAAGACAGGAAAATTTGCCATTGGGATAACTCAAAGTTTAAGCAGTACTAAGAAGATGTTTTAGATAACAAATAAATTATATAAGAAGAAAGCTTAAATATGGAATTTTAGTATTCAACCCAGAAGTTCTATCAAAAAACCCTTGCATTTAATGAGAATGCAGTAGACATATGATTAATTGGTTGGTTGATTAAATGTGATTAAATACTGAACTCTTCAGCAGACAACCTGAGGTTTGGTTCTTTAGACAGAATGAGGACCGAAAATAGTATATGGTCTTAGGGTCTTCTGAATAAGGCTAGAGAGGCAATGAAATGGATTCCTCCCCTTTCTCTCTCTCCCTCTCTCTCTCCCTCTCTTACTCTGTAAAAGTTGAGATTTTTGTCCAAGCCATTTATTGTTAAACAAAAGATCAAAAAAGGGATTGTTGAAACTCTTCTTTAAGTACTTAATGCTAACATTGTTGCCCATAAACACACACATTCACCCCTTTCCTAAGAAGCAGGCACTTGAGTGCAAGTCAACCTATTTTTAACACTGAGGATGGGAGGAAGTTTGATGTGGAAGACGAGGAAAGGTTTTCTATTCTTCTAACACCCTTATAGCTAATTGGATGTTTCATGACCACTGTGACACAGTCTAGCCAGTTTTGGACTTCATCCCTTTCCAGCGTCCAGAGTGACACCAGCAGTTTCCCAGACCTGTCTAGGGTGAGGGACATCAGCCACTTTGAAAGGCAGCTCCAGGGACGCACAAGGTATTACAAAAAAAGTTACTTGGTGGCAGAAGGTACTTAGGTGTAGGTTTTTCTCAATCAGCAGAAATCTGACCTCTGCTCCCACCCCTTCCGTCCTCATTCTGAAAAGACGAACAAATGTAGAACCACGAGTGTATACTAAGAAGAGACAGCAGAGGATTGCCAGGCCCTCTGACCTGGAACATTGCCGTCTGTTCCTTTTAATATACTCCTTTTATGGTGTATCTTTTAAATACTAAAGCTAATAAATCTCTACTTTCTTTAAAGTCAAAGAAATTGGAGTTATAACTTTATAAGTGGCAATCGTGAAACTAGGAAGGAACTGATACAGCTCAGGAAAGAAGAATAAAGATTTCGAGCATCCCAGAACAACCTGCTATTTGGTGTAATGATAATGGGTACACAGGCAAGGCAAGGCCACCCAATCCTAAATTTGCCTTCATTTCATCTCTTAAGAAAAATTCACTCCAAACAGGGAAGGACTAAGCTCACAGATTTACAAGGAGATTGATGCCCAGGATGAAAGAGTGGTGGTCACAGAACATGAGCTCAGTTCCTGTCTCCTGGTCCAGGTGAATTATAGTGCAGGCTCTAAAGCAAGTGTGAGGATGGCTTCCTATCAGGGTTAATTAAGCAGGAGGTCTGGGAGTATTTCACAGGAGAGGTGATCACTGGGAAATAGCATGGGCTCACTGTAAACAAGTCATGCCAGTGGAATCTTAGTTTCTTTTGTTAAAGGCAACTATCTGGCAAGGAACTGAATCAAACAAAATGCCAGTGAATAGGAAGTTCTGCCATTAGGAATGCCAAACCATTTCCCAAGAACAAGAATCTGGGTTTTGGAAGCGGGCTATGGTCTAAGAGCAGCATGAAAGATTTACAGGATTTCATTTTTTAAAATTATTTTCCCCCCAACTTTATTGAGGAATAATTGATAAATGATATTGCCTACATTTAAAATGTACAACATGATGATTTGGCGTACATATACATTGTGAAATGATTTCCAAGATAAAGTGAATTAATACATTCATCACCTTTTAAATTTTTAATTATTTTAAAAACTTTTTAAAGTTTTGTGTGGTGAGAACATTTAAGATCTACTCTCAGCAAATTTCAAGTACACAATACTGTATTATTAACTATAATCGCCATCCTGTACATTAGAGCCTTATAACTGAGGGTTTGTATCCTTTGACGTATATCTCCCCATCTCACCAACCCCCAACCCCTGGCACCCATCATCTTACTGTTTCTATGAGATCAGATTTTTGTTTGTTTGTTTGATTGGTTGGTTGGTTTTGATTTTTAGATTCCACATGGAAATGATGCCATATAGTATTTCCAGTTTGGCTTATTTCACTTAGCATAAAATCCTTCCAGGTTTATCCATATTGTTAGAAATAGCAGAATTTCTTTCTTTTTTAAAGCTGAATAATATACCTCTGTGTGTGTGTGTGTGTGTGTGTGTGTGTGTGTGTGTCACATTTCCCACATTTTCTTGATCCATTTGTCCATTGATTGACACTTAGGTTGTTTCCATCTCTTGGTTATTGTGATTAATGCTGCAATGAACATGGAGGTGCAGATGTCTTTTCAAGATAGCAATTTAATTTCCTTCAGATATATATCCAGAAGAGGAATTGCTGAATCATATGGTTATTCAATTTTAATTTTTTTAAGGAACCTCCATCTTGTTTCCCATAGTGGGTGCACCAATTTACACTCCCACCAGCCGTGCACAAAGGTTCCCTTTTCTGCACATCCAGTTTTTTTTTTTTTTACAAATAGTTTATTGTCAAATTAGTTTCCACATAACACTCAGCGCTCATCCCCAAAGTGCCCTCCTCCATGCCCATCCCCCCACATCCATCAGTCCTCAGTTTTTGTCAGCATTCAAGAGTCTCTCATGGTTTGCCTCTCTCCCTTTCCCCCACCATTTCCGCCCTTCTTCTCCCCCTTGTTCCTCCGTCAAGTTCCTCCTAATCCTCCTATACGTGCAAACATATGATATTTGTCCTTCTCTGCCTGACTTATTTCGCTCAGCATAGGAGCACATGTACCCCAATGTTCATAGCAGCACTCTCCACAATAGCTAAAACATGGAAAGAGCCTAAGTGTCCATCAACAGATGAATGGATCAGTTTTTTTTTTAATGCTTTATTTATTGCTGAGAGAGAGAGAGAAACCGCGTGATCAGAGGAGGGTCAGAGAGAGAGAGGGAGATACAGAATCTGAAGCAGGCTCCGGGCTCTGAGCTTGCAGTCAGCACAGAGCCCAGTGTGGGGCTCGAACCCACGATCTGTGAGATCATGACCTGAGCCGAAGTCAGACGCTTAACCAGCTGAGCCACCCAGGTGCCACCCCCCCACCTTTTCTGCACATCCTTGTCTGCCACTATTCTGACACCAGAATATCACTTTCACATATTCTTTTGGTTAAAGTAAGTCACAGGGCCAGCCCAATTCAAGGTGAAAGGGCAACAGACTCAACTACTTGGTTCAAGGAGTGGTAATGTCATGTTGAAAAAGGACATGTGGAATGATAGGAATTTGTGGCTGTCTCTGGAAACAATCTACCAATTTGTCCTTGGGAAATTACTTAGCCACCTGATTTCACATTCTTTACCTATAAAATAGGAAATAATAACATCTACTACTTAGGAGTGTTGTCACTAATAAAATAAGAAGGTGTGTTTAGCGTCATCTAGTACATTGTAGACACACAACAGCAACAACAAAAACATATGTCGATTGAGCTCATATTATATGGCAGCATATTCCAAATACTTTATATAATATTTATAAGAGTTATTGGTACACATATTAGTATTATCTGAAGAGAAACCCTAGGCACAAAAATTTTAAGTAACTTCCACAGGGTTGGTTCCACAGTAACCATTTTCTCTAAATCACGAATGTCTTACTGCCTGCTACATCTAAAGGTCACTTCTTAGTTTTTGTCCTTCTAGGCTCTGTTGACAATTGATGCTGTAGATCACTCTTCCATCAAATGTTCTTCTTTTGGCCCTCATGGCTCCCCTCTGTCCAATCTTTTCAATCTCCTCTTTTCTGAAGCACATTTTATATTTTATTTTTTTAAATCTTTTTTTAAATGTTTTTTTATTTATTTTTGAGAGAGAGAGAGACAGCATGAGCAGGGGAGGGTCAGAGAAAGAGGGAGATACAGAATCTGATGACAGGCTCCAGGCTCTGAGCTGTCAGCACAGAGCCTGATGCGGGGCTCGAACCCTCAAACCGTGAGATCATGACCTGAGCTGAAGTCGGACACTCAACCCACTGAGCCACCCAGGCACCCTGTGAAGCACATTTTAAATGGCAAATTCTCTCCCATTTTTCCAGCTCTCCTTGCCTGGAGGAACCCATCCAATATGGCAACTTAACTTCTATCTTTCGATGGATGATTTCCAGTCTCCACTCTATTCTATAAACTCTAGGCTTCCAATTCTAAGTACCTTCTTCTACTTACCATATATGACCCAGGTCAGTCTGTGTAACGTCCGTGTCTTTCATTCTATCCCATTCCATTAGTTGCAGTCTTGTCAATTAATACTTGAAACGTTTTTCAAATTTAGATGTTCTTGGCAATCAGCTAGTGCTTATGGTCTGATCTAGGCCCTCATCATATCTGGTCGGGCTTATCAAAGTATGTTCTTAACTGGACTTTTCACTTTCAGTTCCTCTCTGAGGTACTCACATCAGTGGTATATTTCTACATGCTTTAACACACACCCTCCTTCCCACCATTACTATACTAGCACTAGCATCCTACTCTCTCTGGTTCCCTCTCCACTGTCACATGGTCTTTTCCCTGCTTTCAAGGACCAGCTTCTCCTCTATGTCTTCTACAGGTTCCTTCTCAGCTGGCTTCTTCTCCCTCTTAAGTTTTCCTGGGACAGAGAGTCTACCTGTCTCTTCATTGCTTAGTTATCTTATTAACTTTGCATTCTCTCTCCTGTTCTAATACAAGATTCTGATGCCCTAGCACCATTCACAGAAGGATTTCAAAGCTGTCTGTTGGGGGAACACTCTGTAGCGTCCTGATATACCATACTGCACAGTATGATTTGCTATGAGGCGTCCCTAGCAATAGCACAACCCATGGCTAAGAGTGCCAGTTGTAGAGATTCTACTGTAATTGTTTTATTAGAGTAAGGCCTGGATACCAGTTTTACTTAAAGCTAATAATGTTAGTATTATTAGCTTTATTCTTATTTATTATTATTATTCAAAGTTACCCTGCCTCCTCAAGTATGAACTTGGGCAGGTGAACTGAGGCTTTATGAGTTTCAGATTTTTCATTGGTAAAATGATAACAGTTATATAGACCTTGGGGGGCTATCAAGGGAATGAAATGAGATTCTATATCTAAAAGGCTTGTGGTATAGTGCCTGGCACCCCTCCCCTACTCCTCTCCCCACGAGAGTTAAGTCTTCGTAGTTACTTCTGGGTTTATTACCTGAGAGTGTGAAGCGGTGGGTGCATGAGAGGCGGCCAATGATCCCTTCCCCAAACCTCAGACTCTGTGATAGTCTAACTTGGTGGGTGCAGGAGACACCCTGGCAATTCTTGGATTTCTAATCAGTTGCTTAGGAAACCAGCCAGTCTGGGTCCCAGCACCTGTCTCAGAAGCCATTTATTTGACCTTAGTTATGATGCGTGAGCCTCCACCGTCTCCAATCACGACCGTGGTGGGAAAGATCCTGCACTTGGGAAATCCTTCCTTTGTTGGCAAATCTTGGCCGCGAACACGCCTTTGGGGATTTGGCTCCCTTAGGCCCGTGATTTATGCCCAGACGGCGCTTTTCAAGTTCGAAGCCGGGACTCGGTTCTCCAGGTTGGGCGGGTGTGGTTCAGATTGCACCTTTCGCGCAGCACACCCAAGAACGTGCTTTCGACGCACACGGCAAGGGGCTGTGGGAGAGGGTGTTGGTTCGCAAGAGGACGGAGGGGTGGGATGGCGAGAATGCCCAGAGCGCGCCCCCGCTCACACTCCCCAAGCCTGGGCGCTGCCGCTCTGAGCGCCGGGTCCGGAGCCGAGTCCTGCGCTCCTCTAGGAGCTGGTGAGCGCCCTCCGTCCGCCGCCGGCGCCCGAGCGGGGCCCACCGGGATCCCCGCCCGCGGCGCGCGCCCCTGACCCGGCCCCGCCCCCCGGCGGCTGCGAGTGGCGGGCGGGGCGCCGGGAGAGTGGCGCGCGGGGCTGTGCAGCGCCACCTCCCCTCGGTGCCGGGGGAGGAGGGACGGAGCGGACGGGCGGGAGAGAGAGAAAGCCCGACCGACCGGCATCCGAAGAGCTGCATGCAACCGGTGGGAGGCCGGGCCAGCAGGGGCTGGGGCTCGGGCCGTTTCTCGGCGGCTCCCTGACGGCGACCGCGGACGGCCCGGAGGCGGCGGCTCTGAGCTGGCAGGCGGAGGGTTGTCTCCCGCGCCCGCCTGCCCGGCTCGGTCCGAGGATGCGGGGGGGCGATGCCCGGGGCCAGGGACGCGCTCTGTCACCAGGCGCTGCAGCTGCTGGCCGAGCTCTGTGCCCGTGGGGCCCTGGAGCACGACAGCTGCCAGGATTTCATCTACCACCTGCGGGACCGCACCAGACCCCGGCTTCGCGACCCAGGTGAGTGCCGCCGCCGCTGCTGGGCGCGACCGGAGGGCCCTGTGCTGGGAGTTGGGGCCGCACCGGGGCCTGAGGCAGATGAACGACGCGGACTGGGGGAAGGTGGGGGGTGGCCGCCGACCTAGAGGAGGGGATCAGGAAGCGGCTCGCGGTGGCCTGATGCTGGATCCTAAGGGTACCCGGGCAGAGGCTGCTGCGCGGAGGCCGAGTCCGGGGGGACTGGGGCAAGGTTGGAGGGACCACGCCCGCCACCTGCGCTCGGGTCGCCCTCGCTCCGGGGGGCGGCTCCCGAGCTCTCGGCTCCGCGCTCCACTTCCTGGGCTCTGCGCTCCGGCCGAGGGGAGGCCGCGGCAGCTTCTCTGCGGTGGGAAGGGGGAAGAGGCCGGAGGAAACTCTGGGAAGTTGGGAGTTGGGGACGGCCCCGGCTGCGGCTGCATCCCACTGGGTGCTTCCCACCCTGTCTCCGGAGCGCCCATTTCCCTTCTCCGGTCTAGGGTGGAAGGGCGGGGCGGGATCTGGTGCGGGGTCGGCTACGGGGAGCTCCGGGTCCTGGGCAGCCCGGCGTGAACCCGTTCCCGGCGGGTCGTTTGGCGTGGAGGCGGCCTGGGCCTGGGCGCCTGGCGCTATCAGCTACCGCCGCCAGGCACAAATGGGTCGGTGGTGGGCTTGCTGGTCACGGCTGGGGCACCTGCAGTTATCCCTAGTGAAAGTTGCACAGCTCCTAACTTTGGAAAGTTCCTTCGTTTTGGCATTTGACCAATTAAGGTTGGAGGAAGGAGTTTTAGTGGAGCCATTTGCTTTCCCTGAGGGCCCTGGGTCTCCCACATTTCATCCACTACTGCTTACTGGAAGACATACTCCAAATGTTTACTTGAGATTCTTCTTACCTGGAGAAATCATTTTCTCGAATATTCTCTCAACTAAATACAAAAAAAAGTATGCGTTAAAGATGGAATGAGAAAATGGCCTTTCCCCCTGATATTCCTGTGTATAAATATTGGAAATGAACTATTGCTGTGCAAATTATCCAGTAAAAATTTACCTCATTTTAAGCCAATCCATTATATAAAAATCTACTTGCACAAAGGATAAACTAGAGAATTATTTGCTTTATGAATAGATACACAGTGAGCCTGACTTACATAGCATTTCCATGATAGTATATTCAAAATGGGTCGGTGGGGTGAAGAGAAATCATCTGCCAAAAGTTTATATCAGATTTTCCCTACTCAAAGTCTATTTTTTCCATTGGAAAAGAAAGATTATTGTTCCTTGTTGCCTGTGGTTACATTAATTAAGTTTATCAGATGATCACTAAGGTGTTACTTCAAAGTGCAGAATTAAGTCAAGAAATACTGTTGATCCCAAATGATTTCCCTGGAGGTTCAATGCCCAGCCTTTGCGTGGCTCACTGCTGGATGTGATGTGCTGCACAGACCACAGATACCAGTGAGAGCTCCTTGTTTCGTGAACCGGGAGCCCTAGATGATGTCCTAAGTGGGGAAAATTCTCTCCTTAAGCTGTGGGAACAAGAAAATTATTTAGCATGCTTCACCCGGAGCAAGTGTTAATGTTGAAATGTCCCGCTTCCTTGCCTGTGACTGTGCCACAAATTCCCATTGTTATCCCACGTAAGTAGTCGCCTTTGACTTTATAAAAGAAGATGGGCGAGGCCTCTTGCTGAGTCCATGTTTAACACTCCATATCTTTTGGATGATTTTATGCCTCTGCTTCTTTTAATACATAAGCTGGATTCCATGTCCTTGGGCTTTGCTTGGCCCCTGCACTGGGCCACCCTTGAGGAAGAGTCTGAGAAAAAAAAAAAAACAACTCCTTGCGAGAAACAAATCTGATAACTTGGCTTTCCTAACTAGGGCATGGTGGTTTTTAAGTAGCCCATGCCGCTCTGGATCTTTGGTTTGGGCTGGAAGTAGCCTGCTCATGAGGCAGGAGTAGGGTACTGTGAGCATGGGGTGAGAGGGACTGAGGCTAAAGCCCACATCCAGAGTGCACCCTCTCTCCTACGGCACTTCAGCTCAGGCCAGAATCTCTCTCACTTCCCTTCTTCCTCTCCTTGCCCACATTAATTCTTATATTAGATGCATTTATCTCCATCCCTCTGAAGCTGTTTGATTGTCCGAACCAAGAGTGGCTTTCATTTCGAGCCCTAAGAGCTCAGTGGCTGGAGTAGCTGCATTGCACAACACTGCACGTGGTGCCCTTGGGATTATCTAGTGCGAACCAGAATAAGCATACACACTGGCCCTGGGACTTGGGTCCCTGGGAAAATCCTCCCTTTAAATGGATGACTTCCTTTTCTGTAAAGGTACTCAACTGAGTGCCATGTGCCAGCTTCCTCTGTCCATTGTCCATCCGTGCCTACTCAGTGGTAGTTAGATTTTCTCAAGCTCAACTGATGAACTTTGGTTTTAGAAGAAGAAAACAGACATCATTCCCTGTGGGGAATTATGCAGAGGGACACTGCATCTGGGATATTCGTTCATTTTTTTCAGAGGTGGAGTATGCCTGGGTCACAGATCAGTGGCCATCCAGAGGGTTATTCCCTGCCCAGGCAGTTGGGGTGCTCTGATGTGGGAGTACAGCACCTAGTCTGCCCTGACTTGGTGTTAAGAGAGGACTTGATGAAAGTGCAGTGTTAAAAAGTGAAGCTGAGTCACATTTGGATCTAGAATGCCTCGCCCAACCTTTCATCTGTATCAGCTATGAAAGTAAAGTGCTGATCTTTAAGCTGAGTATGAACATTTTTTTTTCCTATAGAGAGCAGTTAGAATCCTTCTGTTAAGTGTCTTTATGTTGTCTCATATATTTGGAATGTGGGACATAAACTTGCAAATCCCAGAGTGTAGCCTTCACAACAAAGGAAAGAGCAAGTACAAAGGTCCTAAGATAAGGGTGTCCTTGATGTGATTCAAAGAAGAGTGAGTTTAAGGGTGGCTGGAGAGAGAGAAAGATTGAGAATGACGAGAAACGTGGTTGTGGTTGAGGACTGGAGGGGAAAGATTGTGTAGGGTCTCGTCAACCAGCAGAAGGACTTTGGATTTCGCTCTGAATGACAAGGAAGGGGTTGAGCAGAGAAGTGGCAGCACTGGGGCTCTTTGCTGAGAAAATGCTGTTGAAGAGCAAGGGCAGAGACAGAGAAACTTATCAGGAGGCTGTTGTAGTGATGCAGACAAGGGGAGAGTGGCTTGGCCAACCTTGTAATGGAGGTGGTGAGAAGTATCTGGGTTGTGGGCACATTTGAAGGTAGCAGCGCTAGGATTTGTGGATGGGATGGATGTGCCGGGTGGGAGCAGTGGAGTTAAAGAAGACTCCAAGGCTTTTTCACCTAAGTTAACTCCATTTACTTCAGAGGGGTGGAGGGAGGAAGGAGATGAGGTTTCTGTGTTATTAAAAAAATATTTTTTGTACATATTAAGTGTGTGACGTCTCTCAGTTCAGCAGTCACCGGAAACATGAATATGTTCTTTAATATCATCATCTGGTCTGTGCTCACATTTTGTAACTGGAGACTTCACGCTGTCTCCTCAAAAGGGCCAATTGATTGTAGGACAGTATTTATTGTTAGAAGATTTTTTCCTGGTATGGAATGAGGAGTTCTGTTTAACTTCTACTCATGGATCTTGGTTGCACTTTTTTTTTTCAGTTCAATACATTTGTTTTTTTCCTTTGGCTATAAGGAGGTAGAGATTTTAGCTTTTTTCTTAACCTCCTGTTTCCACATCTGGACAAGAAAGGAGGATTGGGTCATGTAATTTTTAGGCTTTAACCGCGTTTTATTATATTCCTTGTAAGTCTTTTCTTCTCTAGGGTGCCAACCGTGTTGGTGCCAAACCCTTTATGTAGGTCATTTCATTTAATCCTCATGACGTCTTCTAAGACCTTGCTATTCCAAGTGTTCATCTGTGGACCAGCAGCATCAGCAGCAACTGGGAGCTTATTAGAAACGCAGACTCTCAGGTCCCACCCAGACCTTCTGCACGTGAATCTGTGTGTTATTACGATCCTCAGATAGATTTACAGGCACATTGAAGTTTGAGAAGTGTGGCTAAAAGATATTGGTATATATGAATAAACTGGAGCTCAGAGCTAATGAGCACCAAGGCCATAGGTTCCATTGGGAAAGGGGTTGAGTCTAAGTCAAAGTAGCTTCTGAGGTAAACACATCACATGTACTAAGAATCTGAGTACATGACAATTTCATTGAAATTGTCAATGAAAATTTCTTAGGTCTTTTTCATAAGAGTCCCCTTCAGGCTTACTTTGTCTATTGTGCTCTTCTATAAAGGATTTAATCTCTAACTGTAGGTTAAATTCTATGCAGTTGTAAAGATTTCACTTAGTTTTTAGGTTATGCATGCTTTTTGTTCAGGATACTGGTTTTACATTGACGTTCCAGTTTGCCTTTCTGGAGATTTTTCTTCATTTGCTGGTCAGGGTGTGAAGGACAGCCTTATGGCTTATTGTTAGCGACTCTTCAAGTGGACATTAACCTTCTTAGGGAAAGCCTTTTCTAGACAAATGGTTTTCAACCTTGGCTGCACGCTAACAACATTTAGGGAGCAAACAAAAAATAAAACAAAGAGCTACCAAGGACTGAGCTTTACTCTGAACAAATTAAATATGAGTCTCTGGGGGTGAGGCCTGTTATCAGTATATTTTTAAAGTTCCTCTGTTGATTCTAAAGTGTAGCCAAGTGGAGGACAACTGTCGAGACCATCAAGAAAGGGTGAAACCACTTCATCTGCTCTCTGCTCAGCTCGTATTTCTTTCCTGAAAAATTAGGAAATATGGTGTCGAAAGTCAGGGGCCTTGTTGACAGTTGCCACACACATCTACTGATTCTTTTCTTTTGATAATGTTGCCTCAAATTTTTATCTTGAGTTTTCTATAAAAATATAATGAGATCCATTATGTTCACCCAACTTGGGGGGGGAGGGGTGGAAAGAAGAACATATTGAGAAAAATCATGTCCAAATAGTATTTCATTAAAAGGCCAGAATGTAGAACCCTCATTAATGTCACCTTGTACTGAATTAGAATTAAATCATTTATTAGAAGATGAGCATATAAGATAATAATTAAATATAGTTTCTAAGGGAAAACTTCAAAATAATCAGCAAGATTAAATGGTAGTCTTATTAAAAATTTCAAAGATGGTCAAAAGAGAGTTAACCTTAGAGCACTAGATTTTTATGAATAGATGTTGGGATGATGATGCACAATGGGATTAATTTTTAAAAATTAGTGTTAATTGCAATCAGGAAATAGGGAGTCTTCTAAGGAATGCGTGGCATATTGGTTGCACAATATGTGAAGATAATTTGCATTTGCTTCAGTGACATTTGAGGGCTTCTTCATAAATATTTTATTTAAACAAGTGTGTTTTCATCTCTGTGGGATTCTTCTACATGGACCAGTGAGTGGTTTAGTCATGAGGTAATTATCAAGAGGGAAAAACAAAAGCAAACTGTGGTAAAGGCATCACAGGCAGCCCTGTGGCCAGCTGCCTCTTTCAGAATAAACAATCAAAAGCACAAACTTTTTGATGTGGGCTAACCTCTCAAGGAGAAATTAAGCCGACACCTAAGGGAAAATGCCTAAAATCCCCTGTTCTGTATAGAGCATAGGCATTGCTTTCACGGTGAAAGCATATCAGCACTCTTGTGTTTGTGTGTGCACATGTGCTTTCCTGTATGATTGACCTAAAAAAAATTCATAATCTCTTCTTGACCGAGTTACTTGACGCAAGTTTGCTTGCTGAAGTGTATAGAGAAAGGGGAGGAGCTTAGTGAGAGGCATTAGTGGGAGAGCAATCTCACTTTTAAATGGATAAGTATGAAGGATGCTTTTCTACTTTCCAAATGAAATCACAATTTAAGCCATAATGTGCATCATGACTTTTTTTCTTTTCAGTGTTTTGTTGGGGTTAGCTCTAGGAATGACTTTAAACCAAAGCAAACCCTTAATGACTAGGTTTTGCAGATCTTCTTAAAATATTCATGTGTCCTTGTGCATGTATTTTATCACACAAAAACTTTTATATCAATATTGATGGAAGTGCACCTGAAGGGGAAAATAAAACTCACCCAGAAAATCAAGATGACAAAGTGAAATAAAGAAAGGGCTTTAGAGTCAGAATCAGATCCTGCTCTTACTAGCTTTATGACTTTGAGCAAAATATTTAGCTCTTCACTTTATTCATCTCTTAAGATGGGAGTGGAAGGCTGCTGTAGTACTGTGCCCAGACTAAGTGCTCCATAGATTATGGCAGTAATGGTATCATCTGTCCATGCTTCTTCTCAACTCTGATTCATGGGCATGCATATGTTTTACCCATTTATGATCACTCATAGACAAAAGTTTCCAGTCTCCTTTTTTTGTATGCTTAGCATTTTATCAACTGCTCATAGGTCCCTTGGTGATCTCTGTGTCTTAGTTCCCTCATCAGTAAAATGGGTTACTGAACCAGTGTTCAGGTAAAATATAGGATGCCCAGTTCAACTTGAATTTCAGATAAATAATGGGTAATATTGCATGGGGTAGACTTATACTAAATACCTGTCATTTATCTGAAATTCAAATTGAACCGTGTACTTTATATTTTTATTTGCTATATCTGGAAATCCTATTTTAGTACCTATCTCACAATGCGTATGAAATACTTACCATAGTACCTGGCACATAGTAAGTGCTAAATAAATACTAACCATTATTATTATTGTATTTTTTCCATGATGAACAGTCATTATTGTGCACTTTTTGTGATGACTATATATATTCCAAAGAGTAGGTAAATATTTTTTGCTTAGTCATGTTTTTTGGGCATTTCTGGTTTTTCATTAGTGTAAATACTGTTTTGTATCTATAGTATCCTACTCCCTTTTGGGAAGCTGTCTTTTCTTGTTTACTGCCTAGTCAATGCAAAGGAAACTATGTTGAGGCCCCGGGGCCTTAGGGATTTGTCAGGAGGCCACCCTGACAGCAAAAGAAGAGCTGGTGGAGGGGCCTCATCAGACCTTCCACTTGGGGTGCAGGCTGTTGGAGTGGCTGCACTTCTTACTGCAGGACTCCTGCAGAATGCAACTCTTGCAGTTGTATTTCTGGGCCAGCTGGTGGAGGGAAGACTTGATGATGCCATCCTGCAGATGAAGCTGCAAGTGTGGGGCAGACTCTTTCCGAATTTGGTAGTTTGAGAGTGTGGCCATTTTCCAGCTGTTTGCCCACAAAAATCTGATGCTGCTGGTCAGGTGGGATGCCCTTCTCGTCTTGGATTTTAGCTTCAACAGTCTCAGTGGTGTCATTCGGCTCAACCTCAAGGATGATGGTCCAGCCTATCAGGGTCTTCACAAAGATCTTCACATCTGCATCTGTCACAAGACTGCCACCACTGAACCGCTCAGCTACCTCCTTGAAGAGGAAGAAGCGGAAAATTTCTTAATGATACATTATCAACAATGAGTTCAGATTGTTTTCCTGTAAATTGTCAACCTTAAAAAAATCTTCCAGTTATGTTACCAGCAAAAGATGAGGTTATTCAGGAAAGAATTGCCACGTGGAACAAACAACCTATGGCAAAACCATGGGAAATCTGGAGAACAAAGGTACACTTTTTTGGGGGGAAAAGGGGTAAGTTGGGAAAGGTGTTGTAAATTAAAAGTGCATTGGAGTAAACTGGTGGCTTCTCATTGGCTGAACCATTGAGTGGTGGGAGGATAAGAAAACAATGTCTTCCCCAGCTGGGATAGTAAAGTAGCATCCATGTGCAAGGTCAAGTCCATCTCTTCCTGTTGAGTCTGCAGTGTTGAGTCTGCAGGGTGTGGGAGCCCCCCTTCCCAAACCTCCTGACTCCACTTTAGTAAGGTTTTCCATTATTTTCACAAGATCTATGCCAACTATCTCTGCTACATAGCAACAGCAAATCCACTAGCATTAGGCGGTAATAATGTGAAGAAAAACCTACTGATTTAACAAGTTTTAAGTGGCTACCTGGTTGTTGTTTCAATTTGTACTTTTTTGTTGGTGTGATGGGATTTTAAACCTACTTTTATTTCTTATGTGAACTTTCTGTGTTTAGTCTCTATCATGTGGCAGTTTATTTTTTGAGAATTGTAATGTTTTTCCTACTAATTTGCATTAGTTAGAATATAAATATTCTGTCAGATCAGCTCAAAGAAGGATTAGTTCACTGTTTAGTGAACGAGCTCTCCTTGTCTGATGACAGCCAATCATTATACTAGACCGCCTTTAAAATTTTTAAGGTTGCATCAACAAATTGGGATTCACTGTAATATTCTTTTTGGGGGGAAGGAGTTAAGCTTTAATTGAACAATGTTGAGAATTTAGAGTTTCTCACTTTCTGCCCATAATGGTAAAGAAAAAAAATCAACACATTGTAACATTCTTTCTAATGCAAAGTGCTGTCCTTATTTATGTGAAATATGAAAAAAAAAGTATGGTGATACAACTTGAATCCCTTTTTCTGTATGTTTTCTCTCCCTCTCCTCCCAGCAATTATGAAGCCTTTACTCTAGCTACACTGACCAGATCACTCTTTTCTAATTGTAATTAAGTTAAATTAAGAAAACATTGAAGTGCCTTGTAATTGCCGGGTACTAAGTTAGGCATCAGTAATTCAAAGATACATTAGACATGGTTACTGCCCCTATGGCTTTGAGATAAAATAATACTTGCAATTAATAAAATGAAGACAAGAAGGGAGATATATATGGGAAACAGTGCAGAAAAAGAGGAGCAAAGTAATTAGCTGGCTTGAGTGGATCTGCAGAGGATTCCTAGAGAGTTTAATTCTTGGGTGGAGCACTTTGCCTGTAAATGTGGTTGGGAAGGACATTCTAGGAACTTATAAAGGTCCTTCATTGGGAGGAAATTGATCTTTGGTAATAATAGTAAGTAGAGTATGTATTGGGACTGTTGAGGGGTGAGCCTGTTCTAGTAAATGCTGGTCAGATTGTACGCCATTGTCAAAGTCTCACTGAGGACTTGGGCTAGAACACTCTGATGCAGAAATCTTAAAAGGAAGTATAATTTACTGTGATGGATCCAAAAGACTCATTCTCAGCAAAGTACTCTAGGAGATTTTAGGATGGCGAGGTTCTGTGAGTGCCCATCTCTAGTCTGTCTGGTTCCTCATGGGAAATAAGCTTAAGTTGGTGATGATGATGCTTTTCTTATCCAAGGTAAGGTGTTGGCAGATTGGAATCACTGAATGAGAGATCCCCTATTTTAGATCCCCAATCATGTCACCCTGAAACCCAGGTATAATTACTTCACATAATTGTACAAACTGCCTTTAACGAATTTAGTCATCTGGTTCAAACATCTGGGCTCCAGATATCATTTCAAACTATGCCAACGGTGACATCTTGCTTCTTTGCCTAGTTATTTAATAATGGAAAAGCAACATGTTCAGTTGCATTGAAACCACACAGTATGTGGATATGCACAGTCTGTTTTCTCTGATGTTATAGGACCCAGGAGGGGGTAAGCATGGCAGGCCTGCCTAGTGCCTACCAAGTTGTGCTGTAGAGATGATTCTTTATTCTGCATACAGGGGCTGCCAAGTAATGGGCACAATTTGTTAAAATAATTGAATTGGTGGCACCTGGGTGGCTCAGCCAGTTAAGTGTCCAGCTTTGGCTTAAGTCATGATCTTGCGGTTCAGAAGTTTGAGCCTGCATCAGGCTCTTTGCTGACAGCTTGGAGCCCAGAGCCTGTTTTGGATTCTGTTTCTCCCTTTCTCTCTGCCCCTTTCCTTCTTAAGTTCTTGTCTCTTTCTCTCTCAAAAATAAATAAACATTAGAAAATATATATTTTAAAGTAATTGAATTGAATGCCCTTAGGTGGGTCATACATTCTCCACTTTTCTTCCTCCTCCCCACATACATAAACTTTACTCATCACATTTATAAGATATGCCTGACTACTGAAGACATATTGGTTTGCATCAGCTATAACACTGCAGACTTACTGAAAGGTTTTAAGCTGAAAATTAAGGCGAGTAGATTTATCTCCTAATTATATCCCTGTGGAGACAGGATGAAGTTTGATTGGAGAGATCGTGATTGGATATGCCATTTACTTACACAACAGATGATTACTGAGCATCCTCTATGTGCAAGGCTCTGTTCTAGGTATGGTACATAGCTAGATACCTAAATATAGTATTGTATGTATAATAGGGAACCATACAAAATAAAAAGCTTTCCCTCAGGGCACTTACATGTTGCTGAGAGGAAAATGATGATACTTAAATAAGTTAACTAATTACATAGTATGTTAGATGGCAAATAAGTGCTAAGGAGAAAAATAAAACATGGGAAGAGAATAGATATGGGAACTGAAATGGCATCACTGAGAAGCTGATAGATGAGTAAAGGTCAGAAGGATGCGACAGGAGCAAGGCATGCACATGTCAGGGGAAGAGAATTCCAGGCAGGTTTAAAGATTCTGAATCAGGCACATGCTAGGTATTAGCCTAGGGCGAGAGAAGAGTAGGCTGGAAAGTGATGGCAGGGTAATCATAGAGCCTTATTAGCCATTGTAATGAATATGACTTTTACTCAGAGTAAGATGGAAAGTCATTGAAAAGTTTTAAGCAGAGCAGTGATAATATCTGATTTAGAAATAGAACGGATTACTCTGATCAGGCTGTAGAAGAGTAAGGGTGGAGTCAGGGAAAACAGTTATGTGATTGCTATAATAATTTATGTGAGAGATTAATGGTGGCTTGACCCAGAGTGATGGCAGAGGAGGTGGTGACAAGTAGTCAGATTCCAGGTAGCTTGAAGGTAGAGCTGACAGGAGTTACCAGTGGATGGATGTAGGATGTGAAAGACAAGAGGAATCCAAATGACTCCCAAGATTTTGGCCTGAATGAGGGAGTAGAGTTGTAGGAGCAGTAAGTTTGAGGGTAATGATTAAGGGTTCAGTTTTGGATGTGTTAAGTTGGAAATGCTTATTAGTGAGTCAAGGCTACAGATTACGAAGTTGAATATAGGAGCCTGGAGTTGGGAAAAGATGGCTAGACTAGAAATATAAATATGAGAATTTTAGGTATAGAGATGATATTTAAAATGACTGTGGCTGAAATGATCTAGGAAGACAGAAGAGAGAAGAGGACCACCAGTTCTGGAAGTCTCCAACACTAAGAGGATGGAGAGAAGTTGAGGAACCAGCCAAAGAAGACTAATAAAGAGGGACCAGAAAATCCAACAGTGTTGACCTGAAAGCCAAAGTGAAAAGTCAAGGAAAAGATGTATCAAAGACGAAGGCATACAAGTCATGTCAGTGTTGCCATTAGGTTAAGTAGAAAGGCTACTGTAGTTAGTAATATAGGGGTCATTAAAAATGAAGTTGACAAGCAGTTTTGGTGAAGAGGAGGGAATAAGAGCCTGACTGGAGTGGTCTTAAGAGGAATTGACTGGCAAAAGTAGTAGTTGGTGAGGTAAGCAAGGTCAAGGGTTTTTTGTTTTTGTTCTAAATTAATGTGATGGGAATGATCTAGTGGAGAACAAAAATACATGATGTAGGACAAAGCAGGAGAATTGTTGGAGCAGTATTCTTTTTTTAAGTTATTCATTTATTTTGAGACAGAGAGAGAGAGAGAGAGAGAGAGAGAACGAACCTGACTTGGGGCTTGATTCCATGAACTGTGAGATCATGACCTGAGCTGAAATCAAGAGTCAGGTGTTTAGCCCACCTGAGCCACTGGAGCAGTATTCTTGAGTAGGTATTGAGAAATCCTTCCTAGGTGCTCAAGGAAGAAGTCTAGCCTGCAGATATACATTTAGGAGCCATCATCATAGAACTTATATGTCAAGCTAAGACATTAGATGAGCTTACCAAGGAAGCAATGAAGATTAAAAAGAAGTCAAACAACTAGTTAGAGGTTAGGAAGATGAACAGGAACCAACAAAAGAGACTGGAAAGGATCAGCAAATACAGTGGGAAAAAAATCAGGAGTCTGGGAAACTGGAAGTGCAGAAAGTATTCCTGAAAGGAGGGAGTGATCCTTTATGTGAAATGTGGCTGATAGGTCAAGTAAGATGAGAACCAAGCACTGGTTACATTTAGCAACAAGGAGCTTCATTGATGACCTGGAACTGAGGGATTCTGAAGGAGTTGTGGGCAGGTGGGGTTCATCAAAGTCTGACTACAGTCTCTTCAAGAAAGGATGAGAAAAGCTGGAGAACATACCCTACATTTTTGAGTTTTATTGTGAAAGAAAAAGAAGGGGGAAATAAGTCATAAGATGGTTTTTAAAGAAAGGAGAAAATGACTACATATTCATTTGCTAGAGAGAAGTTAAAAATGATGCAGAGGATGTGTCCTCAAGCAAGAGAAACAAAAGCAAAAGTAACCTATTAGGACTCTAGCAAAATAAAAGGCTTTTGCATAGTGAAGGAAACCATCAACAAAACAAAAAAGCAATGGGAGAAGATTATTTGCATTTGATATATCTGATATTGATATTGACTGATATTTTTATATATCCAAAGTAGATGAAGAACTTATGCAACTCAACACCAAAATACTAAACAAAACAAAACTGAAAAAAATCCACCATAATCTGATTAAAATGAGCAGAGGACCTGAATGGACATTTTTCTAAAAAAGACGTATAGATGACCAACAAACACATGAAAAGGTACTCAACATTACTCATCATCTGGCAAATGCAAATCAAAAGCACAATGAGATATCACCTTTCACCTATCAGAATGGGTAAAAATCAATAAGGTAAGAAACAACAAGTGTTGGTGAGGATGTACAGGAAAAGGAACCTTTGTACACTGCTGTTAGGAATGCAAGCTGGTGCAGCCACTCTGGAAAACAGTATGGACGTTCCTCAAAAAATTAAAATCAGAATTATATGATTCGATAATTCCAATGCTTGTATTTACCCAAAGAAAACAAAACCACTTAGTTCAAAAAGATATATGCACCCTTATGTTTATTGCAGATTTGTTTATAATAGTCAAGATATGGAAGCAACCCAAGTATCCATCCATAGATGAATGGATAAAGAAGGCATACACACACACACACACACACACACACACACACGCACGCACGCACACACACACACTGAAATGTTACTCAGCCATAAAATAGAATTAAATCTTACCATTTACAACATGGATGGATCTAGAGGATATAACGCTAAGTGAAATACGTGAGTCAGAGAAAGACAAATACCATGTGATTTCATTCATATGTGGAATTTGAGGGAAAAAAACAAATTAATAAAGAAAAAAGAAAGAAAAAAACAGTCTTAAATATAGAAAACAAAGTGATGGTTACCTAAGGGGAAATGGGTAGAGGGATGGGTGAAATAGGTAAAGAGGATCAAGAGTACACCTATTGTGATGAGCACTGAGTAACCTAAAGAATTGTTGAATCATTATATTGTACACCTAAAACTAATATAACAGTGTATGTTAATTATACTTCAATTTTAAAAAAAGATATGAAATGATGTAGGGGATTGAATTACCTGAGTGATATGCTTGAGTAGGTGGGTTTTTCAACAGTTCATTCATTGTTAGGGAGTCAGGATCCAGGTGGGCAGATCTGGTTTGGAGATCACACAGAAGTTTGTTTTCTGATTGCTCTTCCATTCTTAGTGAAAAAGATTATCAGCTGAGAGTATGGATGGGATGAGAGGTTATGGAGATTTGGAAACAGGAGAGCTGTAAATGATAGTTCAAAAGATGGGAGAGTAAATGGACCAGGGAAGTACAGTGTACTTGCCAGGCAGTGTTACGGGCCCACTTGAAGTTAGTGACCATGAATTTGAAGTGATACGCACCACTGTTGGCGTAAATGTTTTCCTCACCATGTGCACCTGTATTTGTGCAGGCATGAAGAAACAGGGGTTATGTTTAAACAAGATCATGCTGATATATGACAATGAGAGAGTGGCAAAAGAGTTGAGGGTGTACAGAATGGAGGAATTGGGACAATCGACGCTGCAATCTTATCTGAGTAAGGAGGGGAGAGTGGACATGCGGAGGCAGGAAAGGATGGGAGGTTTAGAGGATTGTAAGTCCTCTGGTATGGAATGATTATTGGGAGCACAGTGAAGAGGAGACACTGTAGTTGTTGTTATTGACCGGGTCTGGGATGTGATTGTGGAATGAGGCCCTAAGGTAGGCTGAAGGACAGGACATAGGGGCAAGAACAAAAAGACTGTGGTTTTGGAAATCTTGAATTAACCACAAGTTCAGACAAAAGTAGTGTTGGAGAGAGTGATAACAAGCCAGGAATGGGGGGAACTGGGGAAATGGCATGAGGAATATAGATGTCTGTGACAGAGATGGGTAGGTATAGTATAGTGGTGCAGTCAAGCAATAGGAGATTCAAAGCTGGGGGATTTTGGAGAAAACACCAGAAGTAGTATTAGACTATTAGTATTTATCTGGACAAAAGTGTTTAAGGAATGTTTTAGGGCAATGAAGTTGGAGAAGAGGAGATTGATATAAAACATATTTAAGAGATAATAATAATCCATGCACTGATAGGGAGTAGAGGGATCCTAATTTTTCAAGTTTCGGCATGAGTGCCTTGGAGGATGGTCATGTGACTTACTGTTTACTACAAGAAGTTGGGTATGTTTTATGCAAAAAAATAAGATTAATTTTAAATGCATTAAGTTTAAGGATGTATGGAAAATCTGATGCAGACATCCAGGGCAGTTGACTGGTGGGCCATTGGAAAGAAGTTGCTAGAAATCACGGAGGGTGAGAAATGGTTGAATGCTAAAGTCTCTTCCAACTTGAAGGGTTTGGGAAAATGATTCTCAGTTCTAGCAATTCATCAGAATCAATTGGGGAACGTATTTTCTTTTATGTTTCTTTATTTTTGAGAGAGTGCGAGTTGGGGAGGGGCAGAGAGGGAGACCCAGAATCTGAAGCAGGCTCCAGGCTCCAAACTGTCAGTACAGAACCCATGAGCAGCAAGATCATGACCTGACCCAAAGTTGGCTGCTTAACCAACCAAACCACCCAGGTGCTCTCAATTGGGGAACTTTTGAAGAGATACTGCCTTGTTCCCTGAATAAATCATAATCTTCAGGGGTGATGCCTAAAGTATCCCTACACATGAGTCTGGTGTGTACCCAGGGTTGCAAATGACATGCATTGATGGCCTTTATGGATTGAAATTACTTTTTACAGCCCCATTGTCAAAATAAATGCTTCAACCATCTGTATAAAACTGTTATAATACATTAGGCAAGGAAATCCAAGCATGAAAATGCTTTTACTATCTATCATTGATTCTTTTTTTTTTTTTTAAACCACAGTGGGAGTTATCTCAAATTATCAGTATAGCTGCTGCTGGCACAACTAATAATAAATTCTGTAGAAAATTTTGCTGTAGGATGTGACTGTAGATCCTGGCACGAACTAAAATCATGGTCTTCTTTATTGCTAGACATGTAATATGATTATCATTTATTTTTAATTTAAGAAAACCATACTGTAAATAAGCTCTATAAGAAACTCTAACTAGGCTGTGAGCTTAGAGAAGAATACGATTGCTTGATTCCTCTAGTCTATCACTTGTTCTTGTCGATATGTTCACTTCCTATCAGAAAAACTGTGTAAACAAAGGAAGGGGTATAAATGAGGGACCACATTCAAACTGCTCTTAACACTTGACACTGAAAATCTTAGGTTCAACATATTTTCAGTTGTGATTTTTTCAAATAATATGAATGTCCATCGATGGCATAGCTGGGCTAGCTCTAAATGCTTCTCAAATTATTTTAGAAGGAATGAGAAAACTGTTGTTTGCTCTTCTTTAATCTGTTCCACCACGACTGCTACTTTAGGTTTAATGCCGCTGTAATATACCAAATTTATAGGTCATCTTTCTGGGGCTTTTAAAGTGCTTTGTGTGTATTACTTTACTTTGAGGGAGCTAAAACTCATCATGTTAAGGAATTTATTTCAGAGAGAGTCTACAAAGAGAGCTACAAAATCTCCCACAGTGTTTCTTTTTTCCTTCCAAATGCTTTGGGAGAAGCATCCATTGACTGTAACTCCACACTGCTTTACAGACCATTTATATGTGGATTACTGTAGGCTTCTCTAAGGGAAAATCTAATCCCCAGAGGTTCAGTTTGGGAGGATCCACTCTGCAGGCTGATAAAGATTAAAATCACAGCTCCTTTCCATTACATTGATTTTTTGATCTTTTGATTTTTATATTGTCTCACTTGTCAATAACTCAATCACAGCTGTCTTCCCAGTGCTTCAGTACATGGGAAGTGGGAAGTTAAATTGGACAGATTCACAAAACAAAGGCCCTATAACATATGCCTTTATAATAAAAGGTGACATTTTAGGGCTTGCAGTCACAACACTAAAGGACAGTCATCAGATTTGATTCAGGGAATGGAGAGAAGTCGCCTTAATAATGCAGCTTAGAACATGGGGAAATGTCAGAGGAGGATCAGAGTTGGATGTACACTACCTGATATTTTAAATGCCCAGGAAATGGTTTCATTAAATGGTTTCATATTATATTAAAATAGCAAGTACAAAATATCTATGGATTTTATATTTATCTGCTCTTTTTCTAAGGCCTCATGCTAATTAAACGTTCCTATAATAAGCATACTGAATGTGACATAAAAGTCATCAAATAAGACTTATTTTAGGTTGGTAAATAGTGCTATAAATAACGAGGACTTACCAGTCATTAACTTTTAATGAATCAAGTAGAATTCAAATGTATGCAGTTAAGCTTGTTCAAATTTCCAAGTTAGAAACATCAGAATTATGATGGGAGACCATCATACTTTACCAATAATGATACATCAATAGACAATAAGTAGATAGAAATAATATTGCTAAGAGTTTAATTTATGAAAAATACCTATGGATTTTATAGTCACCAAAAGAGAGAAAATGTTCATGGAATATTTAAAAAAAAATGGGCCAATACCATAAAAAGGGAACTGAATAGTCCATAAAAAGGAAACATTTATTCCAAAAAGATAAAAATTGTAGAGACCACATTTACTAATAGTAATACAGTAAAACTATCAATGAGTGAATAACAAGTAACAACAACACCAGGAGCCTAAACGCCTGAAAATTGAACTCTTATAGAGATCTCTTTAGTTATAAAATCAGAAATGGAAACTAAAGTTCTAGACATTGAAAATACTATGAAATGAAAGTATATGTATTAAAACTGTGGCATACAGTCAAAGCTATATTTATATGAAAATTCATAGCTTTCATGGATTCTAGTAAATAGAGTGATAGAAAATGAATACACCAAGCATTAAATTTAAAAACCTAGAAATGGAAAAATAAACCCCCTAAAAATGTAGGAGCAGAGCATTGGTAAAACCAAAAGAAAACATTCATGTATTAGAAAGTGAAAAGTCAAAACACACAAACAAAAGTGGTATTAATAAGCAAAACCGAGGTGTGTTTTTTGAAATATACATAAGTAAGTATTTTGTTGTTCTGACCAAGAAAAAAAATGAGAAAACACAAATATAGAGTAAAAGGAATAAGAAAAAAGATTTAATGACAGATATAGAAGAGATTAAAAAACATAAGAAAATGCCATATATGCCAATGATGTGGAAATACAAATTGAGTGGAAGTTATAAAACATCTCAGAGCAAGTATAGAAATATTTAGAAGAAGCTGAATGGTGGTCAAAGAACTATTTCCCACAAAATGTTATAGGCCCAGGTATTTGTATAGGTCAAGTCTATCAAAATGTCAAGTAATTCATCATCTTCTTTGTTGGAACCATAATAGTCATTGCAAATTTGTTTTAAATTCTCATTGCCAAACATTTTATGTGAGCAAAAGAATTAGATAAAGGTCACTGTTCCAGATTGAGTCCAGAATCAGTCCACTGATTCCAGAAAGAGTCACTGTTATTTCTTTTTACTAGATGTGAAATTGTTAGATATAGGCTTATGCACTTTGAATATCTGATACAAAGCTATCAAGTTGTCCTCTGGGAAGACTTAACAATTCACATAATCTTAAAACTATTCCATAGCATAGGGGCACCTGGGTGGCTCAGTTGGTTTACCTCAGAGCCTGCTTCGTTTTCTGTGTCACCCTCTCTCTCTCTGCCTCTCTCCCAGTCATGCTCTGTTTCTTTCTCTCTCAAAAATAAATAAACATTAAAAAATTAAAAAAAACACCCTATTCCATAGTATAGAAAAGACATAGAAAGCATTCCAGTTTACTTTATGAGGCTGATATCAAATCTAACAAAGACTATAGGAAAAAAGAGCTTTTTAAAAATTAATTAATTAATTTTTTTTGAGAGAGAGAATGAGAAAGCTGGAGAGGGTCAGAAAGAGAGGGAAATAGAAAGAATCCTAAGCAGGATCTGCAAAGTCAGCTCAAAGTCTGATGTGGGCCTCAAACCCACGAACCGTGAGATCATGACCTGAGCCGAAATCAAGAGTTAGTCACTTAACCGACTGAGCCACCCTTGTGCCCAAGAAAAAAGATCTTTATGCACATCAAAACAAACCAAAAAACAAAAAAGTTAAGCGCATAAATACCCAAGTTGTGTGTTAAATAATAGTAGAATAAATATAGCTTTTTAATTATACACAGTGACCCAGTGGAATTTTCTGCTGGATGTTTACTTTGAGAACACAAGAATAGTAAAGCTCTAGGAAACCTATCATTCATTGCATGAATAGGTTTTGGTGTGTGTGTGTGTGTGTGTGTGTGTGTGTGTGTGTGTGTGTATATAAAGTTATTTAAGTTTATTTTTGAGAGAGAGAGGGAGAGAGTATGATTAGGGGAGGGGCAGAGAGCGAGAACCACAAGGAGGTTGCATATTGTTAGCACAGAGTCCGATGCGGGGATTGATCCCACGAACTCTGAGATCATGACCTAAGGTGAAATCAAGAGTCAGGTGCTTAACCAACTGAGCCACCTAGGTGCTCCTAAAATTATTTAAGTTTTGATAATGTTTATACAATAGAAGTAACATACACTTCTCCTATTTTTCTCAATCTCCATCCATTCCTTCATTTAAAAAAAAATTCATTGAGCCATATTTTACATCTTATATAATTCAGCCACTTTTAAGTATATAATTTAGTGATTATTCAGTAAATTTATGAAATTGTACAAGCATCACTATCAATCATTTTAGCATGTTTTCATTGCCCCAGTTAGATAATGTGCATTCACCATTTCCTGGTTGAGAATGTCTCTAATTTACTTTCTGTCTCTATAGATTTGCCTTTTTTGGATATTTCAAATAAATGGAATCTTGCAATATGTGATATCTCTTTTGTGACTGGATTCTTTCACTTAGCCTACTTTTTTTGAGGTCCAGCCATGTTGTACAATGTGTCATTAGTTCTTTTTTATTACTGACTAATATTTCATTATATGGATATACCACATTTTATTTATCCATTCACCAGTTCATGGATGTTTAGGTTGTTTACAGGTTGGAGCTATTATGAATAATTGCTACTAAGAACATTTAGGTTCAAGTCTTTGCATGGATGTATGTTTTCATTCCTCTTGGGTACATACATAGAAGTAGAATTGCTGGGTCATGTGATGATTCCACATTAGGCATTTTGAAAAACTGCTAAATTGTTTTCCAAAATGACAGCACTCTTTTACATTTACATCAGAAGTGTGTGTGGGTTCCCATTTCTCCATACTCTCAGCAACGTTTGTCATTATCTTTTTTATTATAGCCATTCTAGCGGGTGTGAAATGCCGCCTTATTCACAGTACATGATAGGTTTTTAGAGAAACAAACATAATCATGTCAGATGATGCCAAAAACATTAAATGATAAAATTCAATATTATTTTTGGTTAATACCTGAGAAAACAAAAAAATCTGCTATTCTAATATTAAGTATGATGATGACAATGATGTTAATGATTACATTATAACTAGTAACAATAATAATGCTGATGAGACATAATAGAACTTGATGCCAGGTGTTACTCTAAGTTTTTTTATGTAATAGCAGCCACCTTGGGGTAGGTTCTAGTGTTATCTCCATTTTACAGAGGAGGAGGCCGAAGTGTCACTTAAGGGATTTGTCTGCCTCCACATAGCCATTGAGTCATGGAGCTGGAATTGGAATACAGCCATTCTGGATACAGAGTCCACTCTATCAGTCCTTACACTGGAACATGGAGAATCTTATTTCATCTGGGCCCTCAGTGCCTCCCGGTAGTTCTTACTTTTCATCTGGCTTCTTCCTTGCCCTTTCCCTCCGCTCAAGCTCTGCCTCTACCCTCAACTTCCCACTTCTCAGAGAAAATAAAGACTGTGCCAAAAAAGCAGCCAAACCTAATAGAACAGAAATAGAGTAACATGGCATTCTAGTATTTAGTAAACATAGCATTTCAAATCGCAGGGTGGCAGTGGTGGGGGAATGGATTATTCAGTAAATGGTGTTGGGAAAAACACCGTATTTCTGCTCTATATTCCAAATTTGTCATGTGTTTTAAATTTTATGAAAAGTAGAACTATTAGAATTCTAAAGGAAATTATAAAATAACCTCTAATCAGGATTCTCTACATGTGGCAGGAAAACATTAATAACAGTGGCTGAAACACAGAAGGTATGTTTTTAAAGTTCTTTCACATAAATATATCTAGAGATAGGCTTCCCAGGTCTGAGAGGCTCCAGATAGTCTTGAGACCACTTTCATTTTGTCTTTCTATTTTCCTGTCTTTAGTGCATGGCTTATAGCTCAAAGTCACCTCATAGGCTAAGACTGCTGCTGGAATTCCAGCACTCACATTTACATTCCTGGGAGACACAAGAGAGTCCACCTCCAGCTCTTCCTCAGTAACCTTTTTGGAAGTCCCTGTTAACATTTGTGCTCTCATCTCTTGATCAGAATTTAGCCACACGCCCACAACCAAAGTTGGGAAATGTAGCCTTTTGACTTCACATGTTGTCAAGACAAATTCCAAATGCAATTCAAATTTTATTGTTTTGGGGAAAAGGAAAAAATGGATATTGGGTGGCAACTACCAGTTTCAGGAATAAATTAGGTAGGTGAAGCCCTCCTTGTGTGATCCCCAAAACCAACAACCATAAAAGACAAGCTTGACAAATTTTGGCAGACACAATAGCAACAGTGTTTTCTTTTGCAAAAGGCGTTATAAACAAAATGATGACAAATCACAAAATGAGACAGGGTAATTGCAGTGAATGACATATAATTAATATTCTCAAAATGTAAACAGATATATTAATTAGTAACAAACTTGATTGTGCCTTTTGGAGAGAAAGTATCAATTCTTTGGTTCTTCAGTAGATGTACATTATAGACTAAACAGACTCGATCTTCTGTTTACTTTTTAAAAAAACCATGTTGACCTTTTAGCAAGGGGAAACATTTTTTTGTTTTGGGTGTTTTTCTCTGCCCCTCAAGGGCACATACTAGGCTTATCTGTTTAATACTTCCCTCCATTAATACATGTACATTGCTGGGCTGTTTGCTTTAGGACAGATTGAGCTAGATTACCTGAATGCTCAATTAACTGCTATGGTGAGAATCATCTGCTTTCAGATTGATAAGAAGATCAAATCAGTAGCCATTCTTAGTTCAGTGCTTCATCAGTAGTGAATTAAAGTGAAACCATTAGCGGTCATTTTTCTAAATATCAATCATTGAATTTCAAATCCTAGAAAAGCCTTGCATGTTTTTAATAATTATTATGGACTGGAATGTTTTTAACTGAGTTCAGGACTGAGGGACATTGGGAGGGGGTACTGTTTATGGCCAGATTACTTAGACAACAATAATTCTTCACAGCTTTCTGTTAATATCTTCTGATTAACAAGCAAGTTGGAGCCAAGTGATTTCAGCTGTTTGGTATCCTTGGTAACCACTGTAGATGATGAATTGAATCAGTTAAAATTAATTTCTTGTGAAAATGTGCTTCCATAAGGAACTATAGACTTTGATGTTTAGATGCACAAAAAATATGTATATGTGTATATGTGCATGTGTGTGTGTACGTATATGTTTGCATGTGTATATATCTCATCAGATGTGAAGAATATTTGTAGATAAAAGTCTGCAAAGCCTTTTCTAAATTGAAAAAGTAGGCAAGATGAGGGAAGGCTGCAAGGGCTCTGCCTTCCAGGATTTTACTTCTACCTGGAGAAGGATGAGTTAAAATGAAGGAACCGGAGGCATAATAGCCACTGTGTGAGCTTTTGTTCAGCTACAAGAGTAAGAAGCCTTCTTTCCCTTGCATCTGTGAATGCTGTCATGACAAAGCTATTTTATTTTTATAGAAGTTTGGGGAAAGATAGAGAACAGTTTTCTTTTCTAATATAAAATAATACAATATATATTTTAGCTCCAAGCCCATTTTAAATGTCAATTTAGAAAGCGGTTTTCTTTGGTCCCGGTAAGTGCCTTAGCCGAAGGCTGTATCTGTTGCAAACCATGCACTTCTAGAAATTTACACTTTGGAGGGTATTGCTAGACCATGGAAACGCAGTGGTGAACTGTGTAGAATGGGCCTGGATTGCTGGTTGGTGTGATAGCAGCACTCTCACCCCCTACATTTGGAGCCTGTAGCAGAAGGTCGGCTATAGCAACTTCACTGTATAGACATGACCCAGGTCTCTGTAGGCCGTGCATTTCCCTAGAGGGAGCTAGGGAGGAATGGATGGATGGTCCTGATATCAGTTCCATGTAAGATTTTTTTAAAAAAATATATATTTATTTATTTCTAGGAGAGAGAGAGAGACAGCGTGAGCAGGGGAGGGTCAGAGAGAGAGGGAGATACAGACTCTGAAATAGGCTCCAGGCTCTGAGCTGGCAGTCAGCACAGAGCCCGACGCGGGGCTCAAACCCACGAACCGCGAGATCATGACCTAAGCGAAAGTTGGACACTTAACCGACTAAGCCACCCAGGCGCCCCTGTTTCATGTAAGATTTTGGCAAATGCTGACTTCAGAACAATCTGCTTGCTCTCAAAGGAGCTATAAGAAAGGAAGGAAGAAAAGCAGGAGCTGATCTATAACAAGGTAAATCACAGTTTCATTTACAAGATTTGCTGCTTAGGTTTTTTTGTTTGTTTGTTTTAACCATCATTTCTGCCTTTGTTCTATAGTTAAATACTTTCTAAATGAAACACTTTCAGGAAATAATGCATATCCTAGGCAGTCCATGTAAACTGAGTTCAAAGACTACTTTACCACTTCATATTTGTGTAACTTGAGGATAGTTACCTAACTTCGTGGTGCCTCAGTTTTCTTACCTGCAAAAGGAAGATAATAATGTTGACAGGGGAACTGCAAAATATAAAAGATCATGGGTTTGGGACAAGACCTAGCATTTAGAACTCAATCACTGTTACTTCCCTTACTATTCCCTTCAGAAAAGACTTATCTGAACTTCATGAAAATCTGCACAAGGGACTTTTATCCCATCCTTTATTTTTGCTTTCTTTTACTTCTTCCATAAATCATTCTTGTTTTCCACTCATCTTCTGGTGCCTTACTCCATTATTTTTTCTCCCTTTTTCTTCATCTTATTCCCCCTTACTTTATTTTATCCTTCAAATTTGTTATTGGCTCTTTTCTGCTGCTCTTCATAAATGAGAACATTATGTAATCTGGCTATTCATTCACCATATTTAACACAAAACAACCATGTGCTGAATGCTGTCCTTTGTGCTAGAATTCTTGTGACTGAAAAAGGCATGATCCCTGTCCTCAAAGAAATGACCCTCTAATGGAGGAAATAGAGAAGTAAAGAGGCAATTACAATTTAGTGTGATAAGGGAAAGGGTGGTGTGTTATGGAAGCACATGGAAAGGGCACCTAACTCAAACTTGCCAAGAGTTGTGTCAAAAATATCATCTCTAGGGACGCCTGAGTGGCTCAGTGGGTTAAGGATCCGACTTTAGGTCATGTCATGATCTCATGTTTGTGAGTTCGAGCTCCACATCGGGCTCTGTGCTAACAGCTCGGAGCCTGGATCCTGCTTCAGATTCTGTATCTCCCTCTCTCTCTGTTCCTCCCCCTCTTGCACTCTGTCTCTGTCTCTCTCTCAAAAATAAATAAAGATTAAAAAATTTTTTTTAACCCAGCATCTCCAGATAAGAAATAAACTCTGATATGTTATAGAAGTGTGAGTTCAAGCAAAGCATTCAGAGGAAGAGTTTTTAGTAAAGAAAACAAAGGCTAGAATACTTGAAGTAGGGAGTGACCTTAGGAAGCCTGAATGAGTTTAGGGTTGATGGAGTTGAATTTGGGAGTTGGAGTGGGGGATGTTTATGTGATGAGAGATAAAATCAGAAAGTTAAGTAGGGGCCTTGTGGGCCATGTTAAGAATTTGAATTTTATCCTGGGGCGCCTGGGTGGCTGAGTTTGTTAAGTGTTCAACTCTTGATTTTGGCTCAGGTCATGATCTCACAGTTTTGTGAGTTTGAGCCCCACTTTGAGCTCTGTGCGGACAGCGCAAAGCCTGCTTGGAATTCTCCCCACCCCCTCTCTTTCTGCCCTTCCCCTGTTCACACTATCTCTGTCTCTCCAAAAAAAAAATTTTTAAGTTAAAAAAAAAAAGAATTTGAATTTTATCTTAGTGGTAATGGTGATCTATTTTATGATAGAATCCATAGGGCATGGAGTACAGTGGGGGTGGGGGAGTCTTAAGGAAGTCTGAGGTTTCTGAAATTTAGCAGCTAGGTCATACAGAATGCACAAGAAGGAGCAGGTTGAGGGAATGAGAGAGACTGAGTTGAGTTTTAGAAATGTGTGTTTGTGGTCTATAGTTAATATGAGTTGTAAAAATGAGTCTGAAATGAAAAAGCAATTGCAAATCTTATGCTGAAATTTTGGTAGTGATTGAGTTTGTTATTGCCAACAGTTTTCTTGCATCTTTTTGCATGATTCTGGTCCTTCTGCCTGTCTTTATATTTTGATGAGCATAGTTGGGCAATTATGGGTCAATGGTATATATCCAAGCCAGATCAAAATGTGAGAACATAGTTGTGGTGGAGGAGAGAATCCAGTATGCATTTCTTGTGAAGGCAATTAGAATAAAATAGTGTTCAGCGTCTGGTATCATAGGAGTTGCCTACAGGAACTTGGAAATTGGCTTCTTTCCAAGAAGCAGAAATGCCATTCTAAGTGAGTCCCATGGCCAGAAACATGGACTGATTGTGGTCCCAAGGGAAGTGTATGAATGAGAGTTTAGGGGTAGGTGATAAGATCTTGCCTAAACTCAACCTTCAAGATAAGAGGTATTTCTAAATTTTCTAAATCTGCTGATTTCATTTAAGAAACAACCTTGGTTATGTTATTGCTGAATGTATCTAAACATTTTGGATTTATTTTTATTTCTGGCTTCTATGTCCTTCAAGATAAAGTCCTATGGTAAGTTGATTGCCTGCTGAGCTGTGTAGAGCTGCCTTTGATTAGTCAGAGCCTCATATCTCCTTTGTTTCTAGTGCTCTTTTGCTTCTGATATTCATAATTTGTTGACTATATCCATGTTTCTATAATTTACACCAGTAATGATTGTATAATCTTTGGTCATACCTCTGTAAGTTCATATTTTTATGATGTTACTTTGTGTGGTTGGTTTCTTTCCCATATAGATGGATTTTCATATCCAGCATTACTCAGGTTTTCCCTTCTACACCTCTCACATCCCACCTAATCCATGGAACTGGACCTGACCTTGAACTCTGGGGCTGGTGCCTTATAGTTTAAATGAAATAATGAGGATTTTCCCCTTAGGGTTGCAGCATCACACATAAGGCTACCTTCTCAGGAAACCCAGCAGGGGCTTCCCAACCACTTCCTCATGGCCAGACCCCTCAGTTGACCAACATCATTTGTTATGTTTTGCTTACAGTGTCTCCCATTATACCCAATCCTTAATAGACTTTTGGGAGGACTTCCTGAAGGTTCTTGCAATCCACTGGAGTGAAGAAAAGTAGGTGATTTAATAGCTGTATCCTGGCCCTGTAAAGGCAGGTCATGGACTGGAATTAGTTCTTGAGAGGCAGGGCTGCACAAAACCAGCTGGCAAAGTATTCATGGCCTTTGCTCCAGTTTAGGACATGCCCCTTGCCTGCCAGCACTGGCCTGGCTCATTTCTCCAGACTTGACAGACTTGGACTCTACCAGTGTAAATGTTCTCTCTGCTGCCTGGCCCCTCTCCATATGACCTCTCTCTCTCTTCACAGCCACACTGTCATAAGATGCCTTATACTTGCTGGGTTTCTTTCTCATCTTTTTCAAACCCCTGTCATCCAATTTTCACACACCCCATTCCTCTGGGGCTGCTCTCACCACAGTCATTAAGAACCTGCTAATTGCTAATCCCAACGGCCACACTTCAGTTATTGAAATGCTACTTTTTTGGACATGGTGAACGCTGCTTCCTACCCTTTTGCGTTTTCCAACACTGAATCCCATTCTTCTTTTCTCCTTCATGGGTTCTTTCTCTTTGTATTTTCCTCTTAACTGTTGGTATTTCTTAATGAACTAGTGTGCTCACTGCTTTTCTCACTTTCTGCATTTTTCCCAAAGTCGTCCCCTCTACTCTCAAGATTCAGCAGCCTCCAGTGCTCTGATAGTTCCAAATCCACTTCTAGCACAGACTCTGCTGAGCATTAGCCCCGCATATCTCATTGACTTGGATGTCTCCATCTGGATAGATGAAAGTCCCCTCAAATTCAACATGTCCAAAACTGGAGTCATCATTTTGGCTTTTACCATGATGCTCTTTTGCCTGAAATATGCTTTCTACTGGTCCCTCGGGGCTCACTGCTCTCTTCTTTGAGTCTCTCTGCTCAGTCAGCATCTTCTCAGAAAGGTTCCATATCCACCTGTTTCTTCCCTGGGTTTTTTTTTTCTTGAGTGCACATACATTTGAGCTAATGTGATAGAATTACTTTTACTTGTTTAGTGTTTTCCTCCCCCAATTCGAATGTAAGCTCTCTTTATCTGTCCAGTTCACTATTATATTTATAGGACCTAGGCCAATTTCTAGAACATAGTAGGTACCCAAATACTGAGTGAATAAATCATCCCCTTGCTCCCAGACTTATTTCCATACTTTTTTTTATCTTGATAGGTGATACCACGCCCATCCTTAGTCACTCACATCAGAAACCAGGATGTCATTCCAGCAACTTCTGTCACCATTACCAATCCCTGCCATCCTTTATCCATAGTCACAAATTCCATCTAATTTGATCTCATAATTGTTTCTCAGAACTGTCTTCCAACTCCATTTCTCTGACTACCACCTTGTTTCAGGCCTCACCCCTCTCTTGTATTACTGGAGCGCCTAATGTGCTTCCTGCCTCTGTTATAAACCACCTAAATCGAGCCTCCAGAGAAGCTGAAGTGATCTTTCTGAAAAGCAGATCTGACCCTGCTACTTTCCTTTGTAAAACTCTTCATTGGTTCCAGTCAGCTACAGGATCAAGTTCAAGCTCCTTAGCATGACATGTCAGAGATGAATCCAGTCACACAACATGCCATCGCTTGCTTTACACTAACAGCAGAGCGTGCCATGCAGTTTCTTGCCCCCTTACTTAAACTGTCCTCTTAGCCTGAAATGACTCTTCTCACCCTCCTGCCCCCTCCCTTCTAGTGGATCTTCATCAACCTTCTGTTAACACTTAGCTTTGGGTCTCTTTCACGTGAATTCTCTGTGCTCTTCTCCCTATCGCTATACCTACACTTAAAACATTATCTGTCCATGTATCTAACTCCTTCATTTGATTGAGAATGCTTTGATGGAAAGACTGTGTTATTCATCTCTCTATTCCCCTCATCTAATCCAGTGACTGAAGCATAATAAGTACTTGATGAATACTTTAATAGATGAAAGAATGAATGAAGATTGGTGTTTCTGGCTGAAGTCTAGTCATTGTCATCAAGTTATTGCACAGAATTGCATTTTCAAAACCTGAAAGGTGTTAGTATAATCTGCAAGATGGGAATTCCTTGTGTGCTTTACGCTACAGACCATTCTCTTTATATTTGTCACAAAATGCCATGTCTTCCCTTCCCTATTGTTTTTTTAAGACCCCAAATCAACAATAACCAAAAAGAGAAAAGGGCCACTGGAAGATTACATCAATTTGTTTGTGTCTTACCAGTCTGAAGGTTTTTCTCAAACAAGAATAAAAGGACTTTTTTTTTTTTTTTTTGCAATAGTTAAGTAATTGTGTTGGTATTATAACATGTATTGTGTCAGCCACATGGACAGTGTGGCTCAGTGGACAATTTCTTAAGGATTTAAGGATACTTAGTTGAAAGTTACTACTCCTTCCCCCAGAGTACATACTGGATTTCTGTTTTCAATGCAAAAACAAATGTTTCTGTTGCAGAATTTTATCATCAACTTGGTTGGAATTCATGCCCAGAATTTTTTGAGTTGAACAGTTCTGTCTCAGTGGCATGTAGAGATTCACCAAGAAAGGCACTGTGCCAGTGATACTGTAAACTTGTTAAAAGCTACAAAAACTGACATTACTTAAATGGCAGAGGAAAGTTGGTCCTAAACCGAGGTAAGCACTTAAAATCTGCGCAGTGGTTTTAAAACTCTGTTTTAGTGAGCTCTGAGTTTTTTTTTTAATGTTTGTTTATTTTTGAGAGAGAGAGAGAGAGAGAGTGGGGAAGGGGCAGAGAGAGACAGAGACATAGTATCCGAAGCAGGCTTGAGGCTTTGAGCTGTCAGCACAGAGCCCGATGCAGGGCTCCAACTCACAAGCCATGAGATCATGACCTGAGCCAAAGTTGGATGCTTCACTGACTGACCCACTCAGGCGTGCCAGTAAGCCCTGAGATCCTGTAACATTGTCTTGGCCACCCTGGGACCTAAGGGGTGAAACTGAAGCTGCTCGTCATTCCCACCGCACCAGAGCAACAACACTGGTATCTGTATAGAAGATGGTTCTTTATTATATTTCCTTTGACACTATATTTGGTTCTATTCAGATGAAGAAAGCTGGATTTGTACTTTGTAACTTAGAAAAAATTTTCAATGAATAAAACTAGGTATAATTTCATGTAGTTAGAGTCTAAATAGCTCAAGAGAAATGGAAAACATAGAGAATCTTCTAGATTCTCACATTCTAACTTTTTAAAAGTTTGTTTTGAGAGAGAGAGAGAGCTCATGCCCGGGGTGGGGGGTGGGGTCAGAGAGAGGGAGAGACAGAATCCCAAGCAGCCTCTACACTGTCAGCATAGAGCCCGACTCCAGGCTTAAACTCAACAAACCACGAGATCATGACCTCAGCTGAGGTCAAGAGTCAGACACTTAACCGACTGAGCCACCCAGGTGCCCCTCACATTCTAACTTTAAAAGTAGAGAAGAGGGGGAATACCCTACCGTTTTAGAAACTAAGGCCAATGAGCACAGATTTAAAGAGTTTTGACACCCAAAGGAAGAGGCCAGGCAAATATAATCCAGGGATTTTAAGGAGGCTTATGCCACAAAGATATTTCCAGGAATCTGGTGGCAAGAATGAACTGATATTTTGGAAACATCCAAAGGATAATCTGAAATGTATTACTTTAATTGATGTTCAAACCAAGAAGGAAGACATCTCCCTGCCTGGGGAGAGGGAGTAATAACAGATGCCAGGAGACATCCAATAGAGGCAGCAGCAACGCCAGCAGATAGAGCTGGGCAGATGGCCCAGTCCTCACAGTGGAGGGTACATGGAATCGAGAAATTCAAGGTTTTGAGCTTGGTGTCCATCTCTGGCAAAGTCCAAAGCCAATTTAGCAGATGGTTTGTGAGCACCGAGAAAAGAAAAGGTGTCCCAGAATGACTTGCTAAAACCAAGTCATAGCAATCTTCCTGTGTGTCCTTTCGTGATAGAATCACTCTTGATTTCAGCAAGATTTTTCACAAGGCTGCTTGTTTAGGATACCCAACACAAGTTCTTTTTTCACTGAGAACAAAGAAACTGAGATGGGGAAAGGGTGTGTAAGGTGAGGCTCATGTCAGCCGAAGAGAAGAGCCAGAGAGGCAGGAAGTGATTCCCTGTGGCCAGCTTGCTAGAGCCAGTTGGAATTTGCTGGAGCAAGGCGGGGAGAGCTCAGAGAAGCGACTGTGTCTGTGTTCAGTGTCCCACCAGACTGCGTTTCTCCAGCAGTGAACCATGAGCCACCCGCCTTCAGAGAGACTTGGGGATGTTTATTTAAATGTAGATTCCTGGGCCTCACCCAGAATCTGGATCTCTGGAGGCACAGCCCAGGAATCTACATTTTTGACAAACTTTCTGGGCAATTATCAAGCACACATGAATTTTAGAACTATTACTTTAAAGATAAGATAATTTGCTGTCAAGAAAGTTACCCAGTTAGAGAAGTACAGGGTTTTTTTTTAGTTTTTTTAGGAGCAGATTCATTTTTTGTATAGGATTATGACCCAGAAATTCCTGATCTTCCTCTATTTCTAATTGCCCAGGGTCAGGCCCAAAACTCTTTTTGCCATCTGGTGATAGCCCATTTATGCTGCAAAAGTAGGACTGATGAAGCAAATCTTTTGAGCGCTAAAATAGGAATTCTGCATCAGGTAAATACCTCACGTAAAGAAAGAGCCGTGGGGCATACTTGAAGGAACTTAGCTCTGTACAATTCCTTAAGAAAGTCAGTCTCCGTGCTGCCTAAATTGCGGTGCTGCTCTGTGTGTAATAACTATGTATGCGCAGATTTTTTAAATACATGCATAAGTGTATGCACACAAGTTTATTATAAATTTTACTGGTAAAAAGATTTTGTAGCACACAGATCATAATAAAATACACATTGTAATTTATTGAATGCATTACAATTGATTCTTACAGAGTGCTTTCCATGATTTTTGTTGAACATCCTTATCCCTAGCCACCTTTGGTTGCAGTTGACAAAGAGTGTGGGTCCGGCATGCATGGTGGTTGAGTTTCATTTACGTTAGCAAGCAAGGTGAAAGCGACACAACAATGACACGTATCCTAGCATCATTCATTCCTCAATAATGGAAGCAGCCCCTCTGTTGAACCAGGTAACAGGTTTTGAATACTGGCATAATGTGTCTTCAGTCTTTTGTGCTATTTACAATGTAATGGCTACAGACATACACACTTTTTTTTTTTTTTTTTTTTACAAATAGTTTATTGTCAAATTAGTTTCCACATAACACCCAGTGCTCATCCCCACAAGTGCCCTCCTCCATGCCCATTCCCCCCTCCCCCCCACATCCATCAGTCCTCAGTTTTTGTCAGCATTCAAGAGTCTCTCATGGTTTGCCTCTCTCCCTTTCCCCCACCATTTCCCCCCTTCTTCTCCCGATTGGTCCTCTGTTAAGTTCCTCCTAGTCCTCCTATATGTGCACACATATGATATTTGTCCTTCTCTGCCTGACTTATTTCGCTCAGCATAACACAGACATACACACTTTTAATCTTTATTATTGTGACATTTTCTCCATCACTCTCTTATGATTAGTTCATCAAGAAACTAATAAATGAAGCCCTGATTTGTGGTGTTTGAAATTTCTATGATCTACATGCTTCTTCCACCATGGCCCATTACAACCTGTCAGTATGATATCACTGAACTCAGGGTTGGGAAGACCTGAGCAGTGGCACGTCATTATATAGTATTCCCACCATACAGATGTAATATATCTAAATAAACTTGGGAACATAGATAATAATAAAATATAGCAAAATGAGTAGGAAATGACAAGTTTTGAAGATTTATTACTTTTGTTCTTTTTTTAAAAAGTTTATTTATTTATTTTGAGAGAGAGAGACAGAGACAGAGAGAAAGCATGACCAGGGGAGGGGCAGAGAGAGAGGAAGAGAGAGAATCCCAAGCAGTCTCCACACCATCAATGCCGTGCAGAGCCCAACACAGGGCTTGAACTCCTGAACCATGAGAACCTGAGCTAAAACCAAGAATTAGACACTTAACTGACTGAGCTACCCAGGCACCTTTACTTTTGTTTTCAATGTAATGTATACAATTGTAGGTTGATATAATTTTAAAGTAACGGCTGTGTTTAATAACCAGCTCTCAAAATCCCTGAAAATTTAACAGTTGGCTCTTATAAGTTGCTACAAGCTGGCTCTAGCTCACTGCTGAATAGGGGCAAATTTTCTGAACTTGCATATCAGTTATTCAGTGCTGTCCCTGCTTCTATGCAGGAGTACAGCTATGCTATTCAGGCACTTTTTCATATTTGCATAAAATACAGCTCTTCTAAGCCAGAGCATAGCAGTAACATGCCCTACAAATGTGTCCCGCCCCTGGGCATCAGAGTGAAGAGGAATTCCTAAACAGATGAGTTCGGATCCAATAGAACAGGTTTCCCCTGTCATGTCTGGGAAACTGTTTATGACTCATGTTCTTTGCCAGCTTCGCGTTTTGCATCAGTAGATATTCTGACATGTAAGGGTACCTCTCTTGTGTTGCATCCTACTGATTTCAGCAAAACTGTTTTTGATGTTTTGACACTCTCCAGTCAAGAAGACCTTCTGAATACAAGTATGATATTACTGTTTCCTTCTTCTCCATTTCCTTGTACACCTGTTCTGTAAAAGGGCAGTCAGTTCGTTATTAAAATATGATGGCATCCTGGCAGTGGGCATTAGAGTAGATTTTTGGAGTCATTTTCCCAAAGCCAGATATAGAATTTATTTGCAGTTTGTATGTTTTTGGAGCTGGAAGTTGGAGGCTATCTGCCTCAAGTATCCAAAGATTTGAGCTGCACTTTTACCTAAATTCTTATTAAAACTGACAGTGCTGTGCATTGTTGTTTCTTTGATAGAATTTTTGGATAGTCAGAGAGTAGGTAATATGCCTCTAATGTACAATCATATCCTTTCTGCCTGTTTTCTCACTGTTATGCTTACAAGAAAATTGTTGAGTAATTTCATTCTTCTCCCCGAGGGCATTCCTGAAGTACGGTTGAATTTCCCACTGCAGGGACCTAGGCTCTATCAGTATTTTCTGTACTGTAATTATGGCACTGGGACCTACTTAAATAGACTTTTGCCTAACAAATATAAACATGAAATTGCTTTAAGTTGCTAACTGTTCTTTCCTGCTGTGGATATTGGCTCTATAATCCAGCAACTTGCCTGCTATTTCAGTCATAAGACATCTTCTATAGGCTCTTGAATTCCTAAAGTTAAAATTCTTAGGGCATCCCCTGATTCTTAATTGAGGTGAACAAGCTTCTCTCCTAATATTGTAGCAAAAGTTTACATTTATAAAATGAACAAAAAACTTTTTCATATAATCAGGAACATAAAATGAAACCCAGCAGTCTTTTTGGCTGGGAGGAGACCCTGAATCCATTTTACAGTATTGACACCATCTTTCCATTTTCCTCTTCAGCCAAATCCATGTTCACAGGAGCTCTTTTAGTGCATGCGCAGCCGATTCCATGGTTCTGGTTCAGGATGAAAAGCGGAACCATGATGGAGGGCTTCTAAAAAAGACCCTTTGGCCGGGTTTGTGTCTAGGTGTGAGTTCCCAGAAGCAGGCAGGTAGACAGATGGCAGGCTGGGCACCCTGGGCTTCACGTGCCTGATGACAGGCAGTGCCTAATTACAGATCCTCTAGTGCGCACCTCCCGGGGCACTGCACCCAGGCGCTGACCCAGGGACTCCTGGGTGGCCATCTGGGTCCCCCACCCCAAGGTTGGAGGCAGCTCTGTGGGAAGTTTCTGAGAGCAGGAATCTTCCCAGGTGCTTTTGTGTGTTTTTTGGCATCTGCTTCAGTTGAGATAGAGCCCTTTCTGGGTCCTTAGTGATCCTCTTTCACCAGAATTGGGAATGTTTCAGCTTCTGAGTTTAAAGCGTGCTTTCTTTATTTGTGTTGCATTTAGCTTTTTCACATTTTATTTGCAATTTTTAAATGTAATTATCTAAGTCACATATATGGTTAGAAATGCTTCAAGAAATCACACAATACTGAAAAAGAAAGAAAAGTTTTATTTCTTAGTCGTGGGTCCACTCTCAGAGGCAACCATTTCCATTGACTCTTTACTGGTTTTGGGTCTCTGGTAATTTCCTTCACAATGTAAGTAATACAATTTTGCTTCAGTTTTTTATTTATCAACTTCAGAATATATGTAAATGGGGTGAGGAATTTTCTCATTCCCAATTTTTATTTGTTAGGATATTTTGGATCCTTTATTAGTTGCATGTTAAACTCTAAAATATATTTAAATTTCCATGTCCTATTAAATCAACCTTGGGCCTTATTTCCAGGTTCTCTGCTCTGTAAGAAGAAGATATATTGGTTAGCTATCATGCTATTATTAGGCTGTAGTGATAAAATTCTTACATTATATGTGTTATATGGAAACATGTTAATCCTAAATATTACACACCAACAAACGGTCGTTAATGGAACATTTAGAGCTTTCTTAACCAGCTTACAGTTGTCTGGCTAGCTGGAATTATCAGAGCTTTCCATTTCTCTTAGAAAACATTTCAGTAAATATGAGAGGCTGAGCGCTCAGAGACAGCAGCCTTTTCACTACTATTCCTGTTTATTTCTGCTTCCATAAGTCAAGCTGAATGCTTACGAAGAAGCAGTTATTTTTGTTCCAGAGCTTGTTTATCCTGGTTGTGTTTATTGTTTCAATTATGTAATTTAATTAAATATTACATATGCTAGTGAAATAGGAGTACTAAAAGAGAATTGTTGTTTCTGTGAAAACTGAATCGAATGCTTTCTAAGACTCATTAAATGGAAGTCATATTTTTATTTAAAAAAATTTTTTTATCAATAGTTATTTTATTTTATTTTTTACAAATAGTTTATTGTTAAGTTGGTTTCCATATAACACCCAGTGCTCATCCCCACAAGTGCCCACCTCCATGTCCATCTCCCCTCCCCCCCACACCCATCAGCCCTCAGTTTGCTTCTCAGCATTCAAGAGTCTCTCATGGTTTGCCTCTCTCCCTTTCCCCCACCATTTCCGCCCTTCTTCTCCCCCTTGTTCCTCCGTCAAGTTCCTCCTAATCCTCCTATACGTGCAAACATATGATATTTGTCCTTCTCTGCCTGACTTCTTTCGCTCAGCATAACACCCTCAAGGTCCATCCATGTTGCTACACATGGCCAGATTTCATTGTTTCTCATTGCCATGTAGTATTCCATGGTATAGATAAACCACATCTTCTTGATCCATTCATCTGTTGATGGACACTTAGGCTCTTTCCATGTTTTAGCTATTGTGGAGAGTGCTGCTATGAACATTGGGGTACATGTGCTCCTATGCCTCAGCATTTCTGTATCCCTTGGGTAAATTCCTAGCAGTGCTATTGCTGGGTCATAGGGGAGTTCTATTGTTAGTTTCCTGAGGAACCTCCACACTGTTTTCCAGAGGGGCTGTACCAGTTTACATTCCCACCAACAGTGTAGGAGGGTGCCCGTTTCTCCACATCCTCGCCAGCATCTAGAGTTCTCTGATTTGCTCATTTTAGCCACTCTGACTGGCGTGAGGTGGTATCTCAGTGTGGTTTTGATTTGTATTTCCCTGATGAGGAGGGATGCTGAGCATCGTTTCATGTGTCTGTTGGCCATCTGGATGTCCTCTTTGGAGAAGTGTCTGTTCATGTCTTCTGCCCATTTCTTCACTGGGTTGTTTGTTTTTCGGGCGTGTAGTTTGGTGAGTTCCTTATAGATTCTGGATATTAACCCTTTATCTGATATGTCATTTGCAACTATCTTTTCCCATTCCGTTGGTTGCCTATTAATTTTCTGGGTTGTTTCCTTGGCTGTGCAGAAGCTTTTAATCTTGATGAGGTCCCAACAGTTTATTTTTGCTCTTGATTCCCTTGCTTTTGGGGATGTGTCAAGTAAGAAGTTGCTGCGGTGGAGGTCAAGGAGGTTGTTTCCTGCTTTCTCCTCTAGGGTGTTGATAGTTTCCTGTCTCACGTTCAGGTCCTTTATCCATTTTGAGTTGATTTTTGTGCATGGTGTGAGAAAATGATCTAGTTTCATTCTTCTGCATGTTGCTGTCCAGTTCTCCCAACACCATCTGTTAAAAAGGCTGTCTTTTTTCCATTGGATATTCTTTCCTGCTTTGTCAAAGATCAGTTGGCTGTATACTTTTGGGTCCACTTCTGAGTTCTCAATTCTGTTCCATTGGTCTATGTGTCTGTTTTTGTGCCAATACCATACTGTCTTGAGGATGACAGCTTTGTAGTAGAGGCTGAAGTCTGGGATGGTGATACCTCCCGTTTTGGTTTTATTTTTCAGTATTACTTTGGCTATTCGGGGTCTTTTGTGGTTCCATACAAATTTTTGGATAGTTTGTTCTAGTTTTGAGAAGTATGCTGGTGCAATTTTGATTGGAATTGCATTGAATGTGTAGAGTGCTTTAGGTAGTAATGACATCTTAACTATATTTATTCTTCCTATCCATGAGCATGGAATGTTTTTCCATTTCTTTGTGTCTTCTTCAATTTCCTTCATAAGTTTTCTATAGTTTTCATCATACAGATCTCTTGTATCCTTGGTTAGGTTTATTCCGAGGTATTTTATGGTTTTTTGTGCAATTGTGAATGGGATCAGTTTCTTGATTTCTCTTTCTGTTGCTTCATTATTGGTGTATAAAAATGCAACCGATTTCTGTACGTTGATTTTGTACCCTGCAACTTGGCTGAATTCTTGGATCAGTTCTAGTAGGCTTCTGGTGGAGTCTGTCGGGTTTTCTATGTAGAGTATCATGTCATCTGCGAAGAGTGAAAGTTTGACTTCCTCTTTGCCAATTCTGATGCCTTTGATTTCCTTTTGTTGTCTGATGGCTGATGCTAGGACTTCCAGCACTATGTTAAACAACAGTGGTGAGAGTGGCCATCCCTGTCGTGTTCCTGATCTCAGGAGAAAAGCTCTCAGTTTTTCCCCGTTGAGGATGCTGTTAGCTGAGGGCTTCTTCATAGATGGCTTTTATGATGTTTAAGTAAGTTCTTTCTATCCTGACTTTCTCGAGGGTGTTGAATAAGAAGGGATGCTGTATTTTGTCAAATGCTTTTTCTGCATCTATCTACAGGATCATATGGTTTTTATCTTTTCTTTTGTTAATGTAATGTGTGGTAGAATTTCCCAGGGAAGCCGTCTGGCCCTGGGCTCTTATTTGTTGGGAGATTTTTGGTAACTGATTCAATTTCTTCACTAGTTATGAGTCTGTTCAGATTTTTTATCTCTTCCCATGTGAATATTGGTAGTGAGTGTGTGTTTAGGAATTTGTCCATTTCTTCTAAGTTGTCCAATTTGTTGGCATATAATTTTTCATAGTATTCCCTGATAATTGCTTGTATTGCTGAGGGGTTGGTCATAATAAGTCCATTTTCAGTCATGATTTTGTCTATTTGAGTGCTCTCTCTTTTCTTTTTGAGAAACCTGGCTAGAGGTTTGTCAATTTTGTTTATTTTTTCAAAAAACCAACTCTTGGTTTCATTGATCTGTTCTGATGTTTCTTTGGTTTCTATATTGTTTATTTCTGTTCTGATTTTTACTATTTCTGTTCTTCTACTGGGCTTGGGGTGCTCTTGTTGCTCTCCTTCTAGTTCCTTTATGTGAGCTGTTAGATTTTGCACTTGCGCTTTTTCTAATTTTGTGAAATAGGCCTGGAGTACAATGTTCTTTCCTCTTAGGACTGCCTTTACTGCATCCCATAGATTTTGGTTTGTTGTGTTTTCATTTTCATTTGCTTCCGTATATTTTTTAATCTCCTCTCTAATTGTCTGATTGTCCCATTCATTCTTTAGTAGGGAAGTTCTTTAACTTCCATGTTTTTGGAGGTTTTCCAGCCTTCTTCCTGTGATTGATTTCAAGTTTCAAACTTTATGATCTGAGAGTGTGCATGGTATGATCTCAATTCTTTTCTATTTATTTAGTGCTGCTTTATGTCCCAGTATGTGATATATCTTGGAGAACGTGCCATGCGCACTTAAGAAGATAGTGAATTCCCTGGTCTCAGGATGTAGAGTTCTAAATATATCTGTCAGATCCATCTGGTCCAATGTGTCTTTCAAGTCCATTGTTTCTTTAGTGATTTTTTTGTCTAGTTGACCTATCCATTGCTGTAAGCAGAGTATTAAAGTCCCCTGCTATTAGCACATTCTTATCTATAAGCTTATTTCTGTTTGTCATTAATTGTTTTAAATATTTAGGTGCTCCCATATTTGGTGCATAGACATTTATGATTGTTAGCTCTTCCTGATGGATAGACCCTGTAATTATTATATAATGCCCTTCTTCATCTCTTGTTATTGTCTTTAATTTAAAGTCCATTTTGTCTGATATAAGTGTAGCTACTCCAGCTTTCTTTTGATTTCCTGTAGCATGATATATATTTCTCCATCCCCTTACTTTTAATCTGAAGGTATCTTCCAGTCTAAAATGCATTTCTTGTAGACAGCAAATAGATGGATTTGGTTTTTTATCCATTCTGCTACCCTATGTCTTTTGATTGGAGCATTCATCCCATTTACATTCAGTGTTATTATTGAGATATGTGGATTTAAAGTCTTTGTGTCCTTTGTGGGGTTCATGCTTGTGGTGGTGTCTCTGGTATCTTTGTTCCGTGCAACAAGGGAAGTCATATTTTTTTTTAAATGTTTTATTTATTTCTAGGAGAGAGAGAGAGACAGTGTGAGCAGGGGAGGGTCAGAGAGAGAGGGAGTCACAGACTGAAACAGGCTCCAGGCTCCGAGCTGGCAGTCAGCACAGAGCCCGACGCGGGGCTCGAACCCACGAACCGCGAGATCATGACCTAAGCGAAAGTCGGATGCTTAACCGACTAAGCCACCCAGGCGCCCCGGGAAGTCATATTTTTAAATGCTGTGGAAGTAGGAGTGGAGGAGAAACTGGGAAAGGTTGAAAACAATGGAAAATATCTAGGATTCTCCTCTCAGATTGCCTCACAAATATCTTTAACTTAAAATTTCTTTTAATGTTCATTTATTTTTCAGAGAGAGAGAGTATGAGCAGGGAAGTAGCAGAGGGAGAGGGAGACACAGAATTTGAAGCAGGCTTCAGGCTCTAAGCTGTCAACACAGAGCCAATGTGGGACTTGAACCCACCAACTGTGGGATCATGACCTGACCTGAAGTCAGATGCCACCCAGGCTCCCCATAACTTCTTATTCTACTTTAAACAAACTGGAAGTGAGCACAAACTGTATTATGGATATCTTTGATGTAAGAAGGACAACACAGAACTGTAATCCAAGGACCATATTCCATGAAAAGAACTTACCCTATATCAAAGAATCTGTGAATTCATATTTTAAATTAAAACAAAATGTTTACATTAAGATAAAATATTTGAGGTATAAAAGGGGTGGATTTTTCCTTTAACTAACTCTTTTCAATTAATTGGTACCAACCACATTAGCTAAGTGTTCTCAGCTTGTAATGTTAGAATAAGTACAGTGATTGAGTAGCCTTCAGCCAGTAACCTTTCTGCACCTAGGTTTCCTCATAAATTGTGGTAACACTAGGATTTTCACAGTTATTAGTGAATTAACACATAGGTGATGCTTATCATAGCATTGGTCCTTGTTAGGCACTCAAAGGTGGAGCCATTTTTATTGCTATTATAATTTTGTGACTTTATACAAATTAATGACTACTGAGCCATGAAGTGTGATTGGACCTTGGAAAAGGAAACATGGTTTTGTGTTGTTAATTTCATGCCACTTGAAAGATTCAGTTCCTTATATCCAGAGTCTTCAGTTATGTGCCATCGATGTTCAAAATTTTGTCATCTTTTGGGGCACCTGGGTAGCTCAATCGGTTAAGCATGTGACTTCGGCTCAGGTTATGATCTTGCGGTTCATGAGTTCATGCCCCATGTCAGCCTCTGTGCTGACAGCTCTGAGCCTGGAGCCTGCTTGAGATTCTGTGTTTCCCTCTGTCTCTCTTTCTGCCCCTCCCCCTCTCACACTCTGTCTCTCTCTCTCAAAAATAAATAGACATTAAAAAATGATTACAATACTGTAATATAATACAAAATAATAAAGAAAATACAAAATATAAAGAAAAATAAACAAATTAACCTGTACTTATCTTTGAAAAATCTTCACGGCTGGTGTGAAAGAGACAAAAGAGAGGAGGGTTATTGTGTAGGATGACTTTCACTATCACTAATGGGTATTGACAGTACAGTATTAATAAACTCTTGTCATATACTATATTTAATGTAACTGGCAATAAGGCAGCAGAGGAAAGGGTCTCCATCTGCAGGCAGCCTGACCTAGAATGAAGTGAGGGATTCCTAAACTTACTCTTCTATGGAAAAGCAAAGGACTATCCATAGGTGCTTTGAAGTTTCAAAAAATGAAGTGCCTGTTGTGAACACTTTCCAACACTCTGAAAAATCACTGATTTTTGCCAGACATCATGGCCTGAGACCAGGCATTCGAGCATGGGAGACGATCACCCACAATTCTGCAGTGTGCATGTACATGCGAGAGAGAGAGAGAGAGAGAGAGAGAGAGAGAGAGAGAATTGACTCAGTTGTGATCACGTGACGTTTGGCGTCGTGGAACACTCGCAGAAGTTACTCACAATCCAGGGTTTTACTGCATTTTCTATCAACAAATACTTAGGATGTTATGTAATTAAAAGGAAGTATACTTCTTTACTATATTATTAAAAATACTCAGTCTCTTGATCATGCATATAGTATTGGGAATCTACTTTCTTCTTGATGGTATTCTTTCTTTTTTAAGTTTATTTATTTTGAAAGAGAGAGAGAGAATGCACACAAGAGCGGGATAAGGGCAATGAGAGAGGGAGAGAGAAAATCCCAAGCAGGCTCCATGCTGTTAAAGCTTGAAGCTTGACTCAGGGCTTGATCCCATGAGCCATGAGATCATGACCTGAGTTGAAATCAAGAGTCAGACGCTTAACCTACAGAGCCATCCAGGCACCCCTTCCGGATGTTATTTTTCCCAGGATTTACTGCTCTCATCTAGAAATATTCTCTCTAACCTACGCAGAGCTGATGGTCTGGGACCCCATGTGCCAGGCACCTGAAGGTTAACCAGTTGTCTATTAGTTTCCCCACTTTCTCTTTCTTGAATTCCTTTCCACCCCCCCCCCCCATGTAGTCAGAGTACGTCAAGTACATTTTTCAGAAGATGGACATAGGATATAGATATTGAATCCTTGCATTCTAAAAATGCTTTTATTTTGCCCTCATTTTTATGGATGATTTGGCTAAGCATACATTCTATAATGAGAGTAATTTTCTCTTGGATATTTAAAGGTACTGTTTCATGGTCTTACAGAATTGCTTACAAGTCTAAGGGTGCTTGCTTCTAGATCTCTTTATTAGGTTCTCTCTAGCCCTGGGGTTTTGAAATTCCACAGCAATGTGTTTGGATATGTGTCTTCTTTCATTCATCCTGCTCAGTATTTTCTGGGATATTTGATCCAAAATCATACATCTTTCTTTCACTCTGGGAAATGTTATTTTTATGAGAATTTCTTCTTCTCCAGTTTCTTTTTTAGGGGGCCTCCTGGATCAATCCTCATTTTTTCCCAACTTCGTTGCAGCTTTTTTCTTTCTACTCTGTACTCTTAATGTCTTGGAAGGCAAACATTAGAATAGTCTGATGTGGTGAATCTTTTGTTTCCTTCTCTCATTTCTCTGTGCTTTTGTCCCTTTATATGACCCATTCACCATAATTTTCCACATTCTCTCCCTCACCTAATCATGGAGATTGATCATTGAGGAACAGAAAGACAACTCAGTATGAGTTTATTCAGGCCATTGGGTTACATGTCCGTATCCTTAAGGGGCCAAGCCATCTTAGTCCATTTGGGTTCCTATAACAAACTACCCTAGACTGGTTGACATATAAATAACAGAAATTTGTTCCTCACAACTCTGATGTCTGAAGTTCAAGATTAAGGTATAGGCAGATTCAGGGTCTACTGAGGGCCTACCTCCTAGCTCATAGATGGCCTTCTTCTCACTGTGTCCTCACCTGGTGGAAAGGGTAAGAGAGCTCTCTGGGGTCTCTTTTAAAAGGGACCCATCCGTGAGGGCTCCACCCTTTTTACCTCCCAGAGGCCTCACCTCCCAACACATTGGGTGTTAAGATTTAATGAATGAATTTTTGCAGTACATAGTCTATAACACAAGCTACCCCTAGACCCTATTTTAGGGCAATTTTGAGACTAAAGATCAGCTAGGCTTCTCTTTTCTTTCAATGCCTGTATTAAATCAATGGTCCCAAGTGAACTCTGTGACCAATGCTAGTCAGAAGGGGTTTTCAGCAAAATCTACTTCTTCCTGAGGTAACATTAAGTAATGACTGGATGTAATTACCCATGTTGACTTCTCAGTTTGCTGGTCCTTGTGGTTTCTATCCTTACTTGTTCAAAGATCTGAACAGAAATTGAGTCGTTCCCTATCTTAGAAGAGGATCAAGTTCCTTCTATAACCTTCTTAACCTTGAGGTAATCTACATCCTTATTTTAAACCTAACTTGATTCACAGTGATATCTAATTGCAACTTTTTCTTTCTCATTTGGGATGAGATAGAGGCTTCCTTTTAGTTTCCAACAAATTATAAAGCAGCAAACACCTAGAACTTTCCAAAACAGTATGCAGGTTACAAAGACAATCAAACACTTTATGCTTTCATTCCATTTCCTTATTTATTTTATAAGTTATTTATGGAAATGGAATTGTTTAAGCTCTGATGCGCCACATTTTCCAAGTGATATATAGCAGTCCATATGTTCACAGTGGAAAGAAACATCATGACTTCATGGCAAATGGCAAAGATGCTCCCCAGACTTGATTTTGCAAGATTGTTGAAGGGTCTTCTGACACAGACTCCAGAATCACAACAGCGAGACTAAGTGTACGTGTTAGGGTCCTGGGAAACCCTGGGAGGAACCCCAGACTTTGGGGTGGGCAGTACTCCATTAATACTATTTTGGAAGAAGGATTTGAGAGAGACTGTGTACCTGACTATTACTGGTATTTAGTAAAGCTGTGGAGTTACATGAATTTATTTGAAATCTAACTCTTCATCAACATGCACCTTGCATAGTCATTCTTGTATTTTTATGATAATGTCTCATCCTTTCTGATCATTTTGATAATTCTTATTTCTGTTTAATTGATTATTAACTTAAATATCTCCCTGAAATCACCCACTCGTGGCCCTCTGTGAAGTGACTTTACCATTTTATACCTAGGCCTACTGGACCATCATCCTTTACCTCACTATGGGATAGGAAGGACCCCTGTCCTCACACTTCTTGTGGTTTCCTGTGGGTCTCCCCAGGGGAATATGGTAGGTAATAGTATCCCACTTACAATGAACCACTCTGTCATCCCTCCGATGCATACTTGCTGCTCTTGTTATCTCTCCCTTCCAGTGCTGCCTCTGTTTTCCTTGCCTTGGTTGGCTGCTAATCTCTGCTCTGTTGTTAGGGCCCCTGCCTGATCTACCACTAGTGATTCAGCCTCAGTCTCTTCTGCCCTTTTATGTGTGAGAACCCTGCCCTCCCTGTTTCCTCTTTGGAGTCTTCATTACTCCTGTCTCTGGCACTCACAGTTTGGTCTTTAGGAAAACACTTTTCCTCTCTCAAGCCTAGTTTGTACAGAGTGTCTCATGGCAGTGCTGCTTGGACCACTAGTGATACAGGATGCCAGTGAATGCCAGAGGGGCGGGAGAGGTTCTCTGGAGCCGCAAGAAAGCACATTCTATCTGGGGTCAGCGAACCTGGAGAATGTTAGCAAAACACCTATTTGTGGCCCCCTTTCCTACTTAAGTCTCCGAAGCATCGTCAGAGATGTCTTCCAAGCTCTCCTGTTTACTCAGAGTTCATGTAGCAGCCTGCCTGTGCTCTCTGCCTGGCATTGTCTTTGGTTCGTCTCTCTGCACTTTTGGGAGGTGAAGAGCCTCCGTAGTGACCAACTTTCATTAAAATGAAGCAAACTATTTGGTTTATCACAGAGACAGAAGATAGAACAGTGGTTACTCGGGGCTGGGGGAAGGGTGGAGAAGTGAGTGGGGGGGTTGTTTAATGGGTACAGAATTTTAGTGTGGGATTACGACAGGTTTTAGAGATGAACAGTGGAGTTGTCTGAACAACAGGTTTTAGAGATGAACAGTGGAGTTGTCTGAACAACAGTGTGAATGTGCTTAATGCTACTGAACCGTACCATGGTTAAGGGGCACCTGGAAGGTTCAGCCGATTAAACATCTCACTCTTGATTTTGGCTCAGGTCATGATCTCACGGTTTCGTGGGTTCAAGCCCCACATCAGACCCTGCACTGACAGTGTGGAGCCTGCTTGGGATTCTCTCTCTGCCCCTCCCCTGCTTGCACTCTCTCTGTCTCTCTCAAAATAAATAAATAAATAAACTTAAAAAATGGTTAAAATGATAAATTTTCTGTTAAAAATGGTTAAAATGGTAAAATTTCTGTTATGCAGAATTTTACCACAAAAAAAAAGTGGGGAAAAAAAACCCTACCCAATTTGAAAAGAAGTGAGGACTGAAGAAATGTCTTAAGAGACAACATTGGTGCCTGCTTTTGGCTATAGTTCTGTCCACTGCCTTAAGCAGAATTTCCCTAACTCAAGGAGGGCAGGCATTAGGAGATCGCTTTGGAGAAGAATTGGTATTCCTTATATCTTCCAGTTAGAGTTAGGAGTGATTTGTATTGAAATCTAAAGTACTTTTTTTCTTTAGAGTCCGTGCTTTTTAGAACAATTACTACATTTTGGGGTCATATACCAGTATTATTAATCATTCTGATGTCAAATAGATGCTAATTTCTGTGCATAACTACTAATTGAAAGTGAGCGATTTAAAAGAAACCATCTTCATTTCAGCAGCATGAAATCTTTACTGAAAGGAAAGTGACTAAAGAAACATATAATTTGTAGAAAATTAGCAGTTAAATACAAAGACATGAGGGCCCATGCTTTTAATCAGTTGCCAATAATTTAAGCCTGATTGTGCTTGCACAGGCAGATCCATGACCTGGGGGTATATTAGGGTTTCAGGTATGGAACATCCAACCTAGTAAGAGGTTTTGTGTTGGAAGGGAGGCTGTTTTTAGCCATGGACCAGGGTTCAAGCCAGACAGAAGAAAAAGAGTAGGGAAGAGTTGGAGCCAGGAGTCCACTCTCTGTTCTGACTTTAAGCAGCCTGTGGCTTAGAAGTGTTTCTTAGGAGACATAGTTCTAGAGTTAGTGTTGCCCTGAAAGCAAGACTATCTGGCTGTAAATGTCTCCTGAAAATGTAGCTTCTCTGACATACTTTGAGTAGGTCACTCTACCCCTAATTACATAGTATTTTCATAAAGGCAACTCAATACAGTGTGTTGTGAAGTTGATTTAATGAATAATGCGTGTCTTTAGAGCTCACACCCTTTCCCCTGCACTGTCCTGCCTCTGTGGAGTCTTACATATTCAGGCAGGCATGAAATATTATATCATTTTCAATCATGATGAAAAGGTAATCTTAACGCTCACTCTATATATACTTAAACACACGACTTCTTTGGCAGTTTCTTTTCCTGAAGCACATTTTTCAGTGAATATAAAAATGGAAATGATACACAGCTTAGAATTTTATCATTCATCAAACATTGAGTGCCTCCTGTGCACCAGACATCATGATAAGTTGTAGAAGATACTTTAGATATAAAATTTCTCTTACTTCAAGAATATGAGATCTGGAAGGGCCCTTCCATCTTATTGCATCTGATTTTATATATTAGGAAACTCAGGCTCAAATATGATTTCGGGTTCCCTGAGGTTACTCAGGTGACAAGAGGTAGGGCCCAGAATAGAAAATAGCTCGTTCTGCAGCATGGAAGTCTGGGCTGCAGTAGAAACAGGCAGCATGGTCAAAATTGGTAATTTGAGGAGGGCTTAATAAGGAGCTTTTTACAAAAGCATGGTCAGGATGCAGTGAACTGAGCAAGGGGTAGTACAGTACTCCAAGGCTGGGAATAATAGGGAGCCATTGACACCCATAGGCCTGAAAGAACCCAGAAAAGGGGCTGTGTGGCTCTCAGTAGAGGGACACACGTGACATGGTAACCTAGCAGGAAGAAAGCTGGGGAAATAAACAGTGTAACTTCATTCTCTTCCCACCCTCTGGTTTCCCATTAGGGCCTATTATTGGCTGAACTCAACAGAAGCCTAAGGCAAGGGAGCCCTTGGATATAGTCCAGATGGGTGAGCCTCCATGTCCCAGAGTGAGGTAGAGAGGAGAGGAGATGGATTTGGGGTAGTAAATGAAAGATGCTTCCTAATCAAGCAACCTACATCACCTCTGAATGGAGAAGAGGTGGGAAGGTGGCCAGGAGCATGTAGGGAAAAGTCACTCCTCACAAGAGCCAGGAATGGGACAAAGCATTCCCACCTTCACATTACACGTTGCTTTATGAGATTTTTCTAAATGCCTGTTCACAAAGGTGGTTGTCAGCAACCTTTTTTATCTTGTTCCACAGGGTAGATGAGAGATTTAAACACTAACTGGGACAAAGCAAGATCAGATATGGCCTAGGAAAGACTGCGACTGATAAAGCTTATGGGGTTCTGCGGGAAGTGTGAATCATGGGGTCAATGTACAATGCAATGCCAGGCTTAAGAAGAATCTCAGACAACACTATGAAAGCACATGGCAGGCTTTTATGCATATGCAAATGCACTGAACTTTCAAAAGAGCCAGGCAAGGAGGACTTTCAACCCCTCATCCCATTTTAGAAGCAAAGATATGGCCCAGGAGAGGTTGCAGGCAGCCCAGGCTCATGGGAGGCGAAAGAAGTGGACACCATGTCTCCATTTCTGACCCCTGTCTTCCTCCACTGCTGGGTAGGCTGGGCCTCCCATTTTCCACAGACATGCCTGGTAGGTTGCTGACCTCTTTGGCTTGTGCCCAGTTCCCACTTGTTCTTGAGTTTCATTTCGTGGTGTTCTTTTCAGGCAAAAAGTCCCCATTGTCTAAAACCTTACCCGCCAGATTTTCTATGATTTTGTAAGAATATTACTATATCTAAGTATTTCCATTTACTCTGCATAGGCCAGAATCCCATGATATGAAGAAAATTGCAGATTTGTAAGCACTTCCACTGTTTCCAACTAAATAATTTCTGTAGAGAACAAAAAGAGACTGGAAACTCAGCAGCAAACCTGATGATAAACCCTGAGGCTTCCTGTTGTGCAGACAGCAGGGGCTCAGGCACAACAGGATTGGAAGGTCAGGGATACAAGAGTTAAAACCCAGCTCTTGGGGCACCTGGATGGCTCAGTCACTTGAGTGTCTGACTCTTGGTTTTGGCTCAGGTCGTGATCTCAGGGTTGGTGAGTTCAAGCCCTGAGTTGGGCTCTGTGCTGCCGGTGCTGGTGCCGAGCCTGCTTAGGATTTTCTGTCTCCCTCTCTCTCTCCCTCTTGCTCTCCCTCCCCCAGCTTGTGTGCACATGCGTGTGCACTTGCTCTCTCTCTCTCTCTCTCTCCCCCTCAAAATAAATGAATAAACTTAAACAAACAAAAAAATCCCCCAGCTCTTGATGTTTGCAGCTATAGCCAGCGTGTAGTCTCAGCAGCCCCTGCCCCATCTGGCTGGTGCAGGGGTGGGGTGATGCCAGTGTGAAGAGGAGTTGGTCACACTGATGAGGCTGCACTTTGCAAATAGAAGGTGCAACAGAAAGTGTTCTCTCGACGCTAATTTTAGGCTAGCTGTTTAGTTAACACAGAATCATTTGGGCAGCCTTCTGAGGAAAGGATCAGAGGGGCAGAGACACAGTCCTACTAAAATATGGCCCACCTTTTAGGTCAATTGCAGGAAAATGCAATTGATGCCAATTTCTGTGTTCTAATTCATTTTAGTAGTCCACAGGCTTCTTAGAGTTAAGGCAGCGAAGTGCTCTGTTTATCTGGCTCAGTACCTTAATAATGGTATGGCCCCTGCAGGCCCAAGTTAATACTCCTTAATCCTTGCAATTTGTACCATGAGCTAGTGCTCAGGGAACCTCCTGTCTGCTGCTAGAATGAAAAGCAGGAATGGCCCTAAACTGTAGCCTCCAGTTGGATAGCATCCATTGGCTTGTGGTTGCTAATGGGAATTATTATAAAGGCTTTAGCTCTAGATACAGACGTTCCTGTGAACTCAAGGTCATTTAGCAATTTCACAAGAACCACAGAATGTGAGAGTCATGTCCAGGACCTTTATGACAGATGAGAAAGACCATAGAAAGGCAGTGGCTTGCCGAAGGTCACAAAATGTAAATGGTGGCAAAGCTGGTCCTGGAGCCCTTGGAACATTCCAGTTCTTTCCTGGGCCCTCCATGTACAGGACAGTTGTGCCCAGTGCAACATGGGTGATCATACACAGAAGGTCTGGGCTTTCTTCTGGTGAAGTCTTTTGACCACATGGCCAATGACCTGGGTTTGGTCTTTGTAAAAGAGAAGTGGTGATAGAGTGCCTGGGTGGTTCAGCTGGCTAAGCATTTGATCCTTGATTTCCACTCAGGTTATGATCACATGGTTTGTAAGATTGAGTCCTGCATCAGGCTCTTCACTGACAGTGTGGATCCTGCTTGAGATTCTCTCTGTCCTCTCTCAGCCCTTCCCCTACAAGTGCATACTCTTGCTTTCTCTCCATCTCTCTCTAAAAATAAATAAACATTAAGAAAAAAGAGAAAAGTGATTATAAGTAGGACTTGGCTCACTCTTCTTTTATGGTGAACCTTTTCTAAAACCCAGATTGGGTTATGTATGTCCACTTCTGGGCTTCAGTAGCACTCTGAATTATGAATCGCATTGTGGAAATTCTCTTGACTAGTGGTTTGCTTGAGGTCAAGGACGAGTTTTATTTATTTTGTCCCTCTTGTTTACTCCTTCGCAATACCAAGTGCTCAGTAGGAGCTCCTTCTCTTGTTCTCAGTACTTCAGCTCAATAAGCACCTATTAGGCACGTGATATTTGCTTGTTGCTATCCCAGTTCATCAAGCTATAGGTGGTCTCATGATTTATTAACCAAGTTGACCATTTCTTGGCATAAGAATAAGTCTGGATATGGGGCGCCTGGGTGGCTTAGTCGGTTAAGCGTCCGACTTTCGCTTAGGTCATGATCTCGCGGTTCGTGGGTTCAAGCCCCGCGTCGGGCTCTGTGCTGACTGCCAGCTCAGAGCCTGGAGCCTGTTTCAGAGTCTGTGTCTCCCTCTCTCTCTGACCCTCCCCTGCTCACGCTGTCTCTCTCTCTCCTAGAAATAAATAAAAATATTAAAAAAAAAAAAAAAGAATAAGTCTGGATATGGAGTGGCTGAATCCTGAGACAACTCCTGAAAAAACAAAACAAAAAAACCCAGTTATTTATGGAGTACCAGAAACTTTCTAAGCACTCATTACAACTCCAAGAGGTAAATACTGTTATTATCCCAAAGTAACAATGAGAAACAAGATAGAGAGGAATTTAACTAAGGTTACACCACTGATGTTGAGCTGCAGTCCTTGACTGTGATTTTAGAATGCCTGCTCCTAACTACCGTTCTATGGTCCTGAAGTATAATTAAAGAAAAAGATCTGCAATGCGTTTTCAGACAACTTAAGTGCAATCATTTAAACACCAAAACATCTAATTTTAGCCTAAAGTCCATTATATGCTTCTTATCCAGCACACCTCAAGGTCATCATCCAGAAGATGCCCTCTGGGCTATCAAGGTGTTTATGGGACTAGGTTCCACTTCATGGACAACTCCAGAATGCTGTGATTTTTGAACACAATTTATTATTATTATTATTATTATCATTATCATCATTATTATTATTATCTTTTTAAATTGTAGAGTAATACATGTTTACTGTATTAAGTTAAAAAACCCCAGGAAATAAAGTATTCAAATGAAGGCCTCATGGTCACATGCAAGGGATTGTTGATGAGGGAATTCTGCCATGGACTGTTGTGGATGATCCCTAGGGTTTCTTGTAATATAGGGTTTCCACTTTGGTTCAGTTCACCAGTTCACTGAAACACCTGACTGCTCATCCCCAGAACTGTTTGATCTTGCCTGTTTTCTCCATCTAATTACATTATTGCTTTCCCTACAAGGCACCTAGTGATAGCCTCAAGTTCTCAATGGCCTGACTGTCTAACTAAATTTCCCAGTGTTATCTTTATTAGGCCCTCAAGACACAATTGTTTTAGGATTAGGAAAATATCTTGTGTTCTGAACCACTGTGTGTGTGTGTGTGTGTGTGTGTTTATTCCATATGTATATAGACTATATATATATATATACTTGATCAGGTTTACTCAGCATTATCTGTATACCATCTGGATCAGGTTAATCTGAGATCTAAGATGCTCATTAAAAATGGAGCTTAAGGGTCCTCACCCAAGACCTATTAAATAAGAAAGTCTAATGTTGGAGTCACGGATAAACATTTTTCCTGACCAAAATATGTTTTGTTTTTTATTTGTCATTAAGAGATTGTCAGAAGTAGAGAGAATAACATAAGAAACTCCATGTACTTATTACTCTGTTTCAATAACTATTAACCTGTGGTCAGTCTTGTTTCAACTATTATTTGAAGCAAATTCCAGATATTATGTCATTTGAATGTTTTCATATGTATCTACATAACATAACCACAATATAATTATTATATCTGAGAAGTAATTAACATTAATCTCTAATATCATTACATTTCTAGTTCAAATTTCCCTTGTCTCAAACGTTTCTTAATTGTATAGTATTTTGGATGCTGAATCATGTAATCAGTTATGTTTCATTCTTCTCTTGGCAAGTGGGATGTTGGGAGCCAATACTGTAGCCACTTCTGGCAACCTTACAGAACCTCATGCATGTTTTTTGACTGTGTACCATACCCCTGACTTCATTTTCATTTTACTTGTATTTTTCTTCAGTTCTAATTTCCTCACAATGTATATTTTATCTTACTGTGCTGTGTATGTTTTTTAAGCTGCCTCTAATCCTTTCACCAAAAGATAAGTTGTATGTAAATAAATGTATCAGGGACCCTGACCCCCTCACCTTACTTCATTTTGCACTAGTCTTTCAAACCAGTCCCAGTCAAGCTATCATCTGAGCTTCTGACCATGAGTCTCCTCTTCTTTTTAAGGCTCTACCCATCTCAGTTGCAGTGCTCAGAACCATTTTTCTGGTTCTGACCTTTTTTTTTAATGTTTATTTTTGAGAGACAGAGAGTGACAGAGAATGAGCAGAGGAAGGACAGAGAGAGAGGGAGACACAGAATCTGAAGGAGGCTCCAGGCTCAGGCTCTGAGCTGCCAGCACAGAGCCCAACATGGGGCTCGAACCCATGAACGGAGAGATCATGACCTGAGCCAACTGAGCCACCCACGTGCCCCTGGTTCCGATCTTTTTTGCTTCCCTCCTTCGTCATGATTCCCAGCTTCCTTTGCCTGCCCTGGAAATACCACATTTCATTCATCCTGAGCCTCAGCTGGCTCCTCTGCATCGTCATTGTCAGTTTCCTCCAGTGGTGAGAGGACTGGACACAGACACTGAATCTTTAGGTGCCAACATACCCTCTTTGAAAACTCCAGTCCTCTGGGACCACATGAGGTTGGGAAGACAGTTGAAAGAGGAGAGCAAGGGATAGGAAGGCTGGGGTGGGTATCAGAAATGTCATCCTTTTCCCAGTTTTGCCCTGAGCTGTGTTTGTTGTTGTAAGAAGTAGAGATGGGGCCAGACTAGCATGTGAGAGACTAAGTGGTTCTCAATCTCAGGTGCCTTGTGTATCCTTCACAAGGTTCTCACAGATCTGAAGCAAACTGGCAAAATAAGAATAGTGGAATGGTTTTATTAATGAAGTTCAGTATAGTATTTTAAGGGAATGCTATTTGTTTTGGGTGTCAAAATTTCTTTCTCTCTCTCTTTCTTTCTTTCTCTCTCCTCCCCTCCTATCTCTTTCTTTCTCTCTCTCTTCCTCTTTTCCTCCCTCTCTCTCCCTCCCTCTGTCTCTCTCTGTTGCTTCTTTCTTTCTTTCTTTCTTTCTTTCTTTCTTTCTTTCTTTCTTTCTTTCTTTCTTTCTTTCTTTCTTTCTCTCTTTCTCTCTTTCTCTCTTTCTCTCTTTCTCTCTTTCTCTCTTTCTTTCTCTTCCTCTCTCTCTCTCCCTTTCTCCCTTTCTCTCTTTCCTTCTCTCTTTCTCTCCTTGTATGGAGTGACCATGATAATAAATGAGTTACCTTTTAACATCAATATTAGCAAAGTAAAAAGTTGATAACCTATGTCAATACCCTGATTATTTTCATGAATCTAGAAGTCTGAACAAAGATGAGTAGACAGGATGGATATCTTTTATAGGTTTGACTTAGAAAGAAAACTGTGCTAAGGAACTGAGATGATCATTATTGTAAAGATTATCATGATTTTCATTCATTTGTTCCTTATAAACCAAGGAGCAGGATTAAATAAGGAGTGTTTTGATGAGTGCTTTGGGATTACAGACTCAAGTTTACCAGAATGTACTAAGGCATATATACTTTATATACTATAGTAGCTTAACATTTTTTTTTCTTCTCAATAAAATTTGTTCATTGTAAAAAATTAAAGTAGAAGTGAAAATCCCTAGGGTGCTTAGTTGAGTGTCCGACTTCAGCTTAGGTCATGATCTCATAGTTTGTAGGTTTGAGCCTGTCATTAGGCTCTGTGCTGACAGCTCAGAGCCTACAGCCTGCTTCAGATTTTGTGTCTCCCTCTCTCTCTGCCCCTCCTCTGCTCACACACATGCAGTCTCTCTCAAAAATTAACATTAAAAAACGTTTTTTAAAAAGTGAAAGTCCCATGGGGCGCCTGGGTGGCTTAGTCGGTTAAGCGTCCGACTTTCCGACTTTCGCTTAGGTCATGATCTCGCAGTTTGTGGGTTCGAGCCCCGCGTCGGGCTCTGTGCTGACTGCCAGCTCGGAGCCTGGAGCCTGTTTCAGTCTGTGACTCCCTCTCTCTCTGACCCTCCCCTGCTCACGCTGTCTCTCTCTCCTAGAAATAAATAAACTATTAAAAAAAAAAAAAAGTGAAAGTCCCTTCTAATTTCATCCTAATAGAAATGGCTTGCTGTATCTCTGCATGGTTTCTAATGTAAAAATCAATGCTGTTAGCATGAAAATATCAGTATGTACAGGTTGTTATCCATTTTAGATAGTATGTCTTGCTTACCTCATTTTGGAAGGCAACCTTCAGTCTTGCTGTTAGCTTCTTTCCTCTTTCCACCTCTTAATTTCTGACACCTTTTCTATTAAGTTTAAATGTCTAAGCTGAATTTGCATTCAGTTCTACAATCGTACTTATATCTTCCATACTTTATTGCTTGATTCTAAGCATTGAAAATCAACAAATGGTGTTTATGTTATTATGAATATAAATTATTATTTAGTATAGAACCAAAGGGTATACTGTGATTATTTTTCCTTATCCCAAACAGTTTTCTTGAAGGAATTCCTGATTGTTCTCTCTCTCTTTCACACTATTTGAAGACAAATGGTGATGTCATTAGAAGCTAAACACTAAATAATGTCATATATTTGTTTTCAAGTCCTCTTTGTCTGAGGAGACTTCCTTCCTAGAGCTCAGTCTTCCTGCTCCAGGCTGGACTGACTCTTCTCTAGTAGGCCCACCACTCACTCCTCACATAGGGACCTTACTGGTCTTCTGAGTGGAGTGCGACTTTTCCTGTAGACTATGTCTTCTTCTCTCCTGTTGTAATCTCATACATTCGTCCTCAAGTAACTTCCTTTGATAGATGCATGGAAAGTAATCTTGCTGACATTTTTGGCCTTCATATTGCATTGATAGTACTATTGGGTATAGAAATCTAACTGGAGCATAAAATTTCCTCAGAAGATTATAGCCTTTAGTCCATTATCTAGTATTTTTTATGAGAATGCCAATACCAATGTGTTTCTAATTTCTTTATGTCATATTATTTGTGTCTCTAAAGGTTTTGTGAGTTTTCCTCTAATTTTTGTGTTTTGGAATTTCACAATAATGTGTCTAAGATAGGGTTATTTGATTGTAGGTGCTCAGTGAACTTCTATAATTTGTCCTTCATTTTAGGGAATTAAAAATTTATTTCTTTGGTGATTTTTACATTCATTTTTTCTGTCTTCACTTTCCAGGAAAAGTAGATATTAGACCTCCTGGATGCATACCCTATATCTCATATCTTTCACTTAAATTTCCTATGTCTTTGCTTAGTCCACATTCAGGTAGATGTTCCTTGACTTTATCCTCTATTAAACATTTTCCAATAAATATGTTTTTGTTATAAATCACAGCATTGCACTGAGAAAAAGGATTGTATACAGGTAGCTTATTGGGAATGTGATCCAAGAGAGAAGGTATGAGGAACAGAAGGATGAAGTAGGAAATAAGGGAAAATAAGTGCAAGGACCAGGTTTTGGGTTGGGCACATGGACAAGCAGCTATTTCTTGTTCATCTACAATTTTCTCAGAAGCCTTAGAAATTAAGAATTGTCTATTCAGGAAACAAAAATAAAATATATTTCCCGATCAGTTCCCATCACTAGTTAGGCAAAGGTGATCCCATGGGCAACAGTTCCCTAATGTATATCCCTACATTTTCTCCAGAGTGTCTGACTGAGTGGTCAATAGTCTATTTAGCATCTACTCTTAGAATTTCCATAGGTATCAGATTTTCTGCTTTGTTGCTTATGGTCCCCCAATATGCAGTGTGCAGCTTGTCTCCCTAGCCATAATCTAAGCTTCTTTAGAAGAGGAGGAGGTGTGTCTTCTCTTCATCCCTTTCTGCACTTTATACACATTAGTTGGTTAATTCATTGAAGTTTGACAACAGGCTAAGTAGCTCTCTAAGTGTATTGCAGCCCAGCAACAGCAGCAGCACTTGGGAACTTGTTAGGCAGACCTACTGAATCAGAAACTCTCTGCCCACTATTAAATGTTTTATTTGTTTCAGCAATCATGTTATTTTATTTTTAAGAACATTGGCATAGAGGAGGACACTTATGGGGATGAGCACTGAGTGTTATGTGGAAACTAATTTGACAATAAACTATTTGTAAAAAAAAAAAAAAAAAAGAACATTGTCTTATTCTTCATTCAATTTACTAGGCATTTACTCTTGTTTTATGGATCAAATATCTTCTGGAAATGTCCCATAAATGAAAAATTCTTGTTTCCTCACCAGTTTATCTGTTTTCTCTTGGAACCTCTTGCTTTTTTTTTTTTTTTTTTTGCTTTTATACCTTGATCTGGTTGCTGTAAGATCAATCCTTACATGGCTGGTGATTGTTTGCAACTTAGTCATACTTAATAATGAGGCAACAGAAGAGCTAACTATGAGGCCCTGTGGCTATGAGTGATATTTTAATAGGCAAAATTTACTTTACAGGAATACAAGGGGCTACATTTTTTGTAAGAACATGGAGGATTTTGCTCTTAGACACTAATTCTCACACTAGTTGCCTTGTTTCTCCCTAGACACTGGACAATATTTTGGTGAAGATTTTTAATCCATGCTCATATTTTTGTTATGTATCTCAGTCTTAGCTGGTGCCATACTGGAAATGCCTATGTCCTGAGTCTGAGTTAAGTAGGTCAGGTTGCCTACCCTTTAGGGGTATCACCTTCTGCGTCTTCTATCACATCGCTATCCCTATAAAGTCTTTGAACAAAAGTTTTTAGTTTGTTGATTGTCTTGTACTATATTCTTTATGACTATAGGTTTCTATTTTTTATTTACTTCCTATCACTTAATGAGAGTCTCAGGAAAGAGAAGATATTAATATAAATATGCAGGTGTATCATTATGAGTCACAGTCCCCCTTAAATATTTTATATACAAATTTACACCTGTGTTTTTTTAATCAACATTGAGTTAAAGTATCGATAGTCTCCACATGCCAACAATATAGAACATTTAACTTGTGTTTACTTCCTTCTTTCTTCTGCCTCCCGTGTTTTGTAGGAATTGTTGAAATTTGAGGATGTGTATAACATCATTGCTTTGTTCTTTTAAGTGTTTTTTCCTAACAGTTACATTAAACTTCATAACCTCATAAACGGCAGTTATTTAGACAGTGCACTTTGTGCTGTTTTGTTTATCACTAATTCTTGTGATACATAGTATAGAAGTATATACTTTATATAATATGTCCTTCCTTTCTTGAGTTCTCTATTCTGACATACATTTTTGTTTGTTTGTTTAGAGAATTTCCTTAGGTTTTATGCAGGAGAAGGTATGTGAATGGTGTATTTTCCGAGTCATCGTCTATTTGAAAATGCCTCTTTCCCTCTTATGATAGTCTGGTTAGCTGTAGAATTATAAGACTACAATCTCCTTTTCTTAGATCAGCTGGGATCTCAAGCCCGTCCAATTCTGATCACTACTTTAGCCATACCTCTTAGTTTTAATCACTATTTTATAAATCTCACTGAGTATAGGAATTAATTTGCCTCTTGCATCAATTTATTTAATGTCAAGGACCAGTTTATTCTGATGGCTCAGCTTGGCTAACCTCTTTTGAGCTGCTGATTTGTCCCATGATTTTTCTTCAGTTGTCAGTTTATGTGTTCTTCCTGGCCCTTCACAGCTTAGGGAGATAACTACCATTCATCTGCCCGTATGTAGTGTATGGACGCTCAAGCCTTTCATTCACTGGACAATAATATTTGCCATTCCAAAACAAGTCTTCAGGCTTGCATGGATCCCTTAGAATTCTAGGTGTACAGCTGGGGTTAGGGATGTCGTGGTGTCTAGTATCTGAGTCTGCAAGATGAAGGATATTGCTACACTACATCATGTTCAATGGCTGCATCTAATAGCAGGTAGAAGAGAGTTCTGATGGTCAGACCTCATTGCAGGATCTTCTAGGCCACATCTTACCCATAAGAATGTACTCTGTGGCAGGTCTGGATACAGTTTTGTGCACAATCACCCCCAAGCAGCAATACCTCCAGGGATCTGGATCAGAACTGGGTTGCCATTTGCCTCCTTTCATCCCTGAATCACCATCTGGTTATTCTCTTGGCTCTTGGACAGAAGGACTAATTATACTTTTGCATTTTTTAGAAAATTTATCTTTAGGATAATTATTTTTTGATGTTACTATTTTTTCAGTTTTTGTTATGAAATATGCCATAAATGCCAAAGAGTATATATAGTGAATACATATGGTTTCAGGATCAATCATAAAACAAATGGCCATGTACCTACCACCTAACTTAAGGAATTTCTTCTAAGCAAGGCTGTTATGTGATTCTAAGCTGATTCTCCTTCTCTCTTTCCTGAGGTTGTGGGTCTGACACTTTCTGAAAAAAAAGTGTCCAGAGAGTGCCCTGAGTTATTTAAAAACAGAAACCCAGATGATTGTGCTTAGTGGTTGGTGTGTCTACGTAGGTCACCAATGATTTCTCCTGGAAGGCATTCCTTGGCCCGTTGCTAACCCACATGGCACCTTTGTGTGAATAAGAAGAAGTCACGTCTGCCATTTGCCAGAAATTCTCTTTAATACCTATATGCACAAAAATCTATAATGATAATGAATGTGACTAGCACCTCCTGGAGTTTGCAGGCCACAACCATAATTCATGGTAAATGTAGCAGGTGGCTATAGGGCTCTTCAGGTGGGCGTCATCAGGCATTTACTAAATGCCTACAGTGTAGCAAGTGTTCTTTTAGTTGCTTGGCATTCAATGCTGAGATGGACGGGATTCCTGCTCATGGATCCCCCGTGACTGGACTGGTGAACAAGCTGTTTTTTGGGTGCATGAGCTGGGAGTCAACTGACAAGCTGGGGTCACTCTTGAGTTGGGTCAGGGCCCTGTGGTTACTAGCAAAAGTGGGCACAGGCTTTAACTTCGTTTATTTCTCATGTTGTCTATGCCACATTAACCCTGAGAGGTTATGCTGTACCAATGTGATGAGTTCAGAGCTTAAGTCCAGAGTGACCATATTCCCTGGTTTGCCCTGGGTACTGGGTGAAGTCTCTTGTCCCAAGTGATTATTATTATCACCCCCCACCCCCAAAGGTGTCCCAGCTTAGGATAATACATTGTACGGTCATGTGCATGAGTCAGCTGTTTTTGCCATGGTAACCAACCCCTTCAAAGTGTTAGTGACTTAAAACATCAGCTATTTGCTCATAGATCTGAGGATCAGCTGCAGCTCTGTCCCAGTCTGTGGATAAGGTTTAAGCTTGGTTCTCTTTCTGGACTTCGGGCCTGTGCCACAAGTCTTACCATGATAGCACCTAAGTTGGAAGACTGGGCTTTATTTCAGATTTCTTCTCATGACAGAAGGTGGGAGCCAAGAGTCTTCTGGTCAGAGCTGGCATGGCCCTTATCTACTCGGATTTTATTGACTAGAGCAAGTCACATGGACAAAACCAACATCAGGGGATTGGGATTTAGGCTCCTCCCTTGGTATGGGGGTGCTGTGGTGGGAGAGAGTGAATAGTTGGTGAATAACTATTATCACATTACACTCCTAAACACTCCTTGCCAGCATGCCCCAACCCCAGCCTTTGCTGGTGTCCTTTAGCAGTGTCTATGTTAGGACAGTGCTGTAGTGATTAATAGGACATAGGAGTTTTGCCTCCATTTGGATTACAGAATGTATTAAGAGATTTCACTGTGGTTTGGAGCCTGTTTTGTTTTTGGATTTTATTGGACAAGGTAGGAGTTGATGTTTGCTATGACAGCCTGATTAATGGGGATAGAGTCTCCTCCTTTCTGTGTCCTGAGCACTACCACCTATTCTAGAAGTTTGCACAGATGAATTTCCCACACTCCCGTGTGAGCTGATGGAACCCAGTGGAGCCTGTGGCCAGACCACCTTCTCTTCCTACCTCATGTTGGGCCTCCATGAGGTGTGATTTCTGGTGTCCCTTACTCTGCCCCCACTGACTCTACTCCCTGTCCTCATCTTGCCCTTGTTTCCCTGTACCTGGGAATTTTAATTTTCATTGTTTCCTTAGTGTCCCTTCATTTGCTTGTGTTAAATGTTCAGTACTAATTGACTTTTCCTTTAAAACAGTTCCAGAAACTCCTCAGTGTTACTGGTTCACTCATGGAACCCGTCCTTGTTTTCCATTGTTGTATAGTTTGCTAATCCCCTTTCAGTGGGATCTGAGGAGAGAAAGGCGGCAGGTTTGAGCTCACTTACCCATGTGAAACTGGAGCCCCAGTATTGTCAAGCAGTGACAGAATATTATTTCACTGAAAAGGCAGAGATTGATGGGGAGGCACAGAGGAGATACATTAGATCCATCACCAGCCCTGGCAGCTGGCATTCTCTCAAGAGCAATTTTTCATGAGGAAACTGCTTTATCGTTTCATAAGAATGATCAAGTACCTTCAGAGTCATGTTGAAAAGCACATGGATGGTGGGTGGTCAGCGTGACTCAGTAGGTAAGTGACCTGCAGCAGGGGCTCACATGTGTGCCTTAGTAGAAATACCAGCTCCTTCGGGGCGCCTGGGTGGCTTAGTCGGTTAAGCGTCCAACTTTCGCTTAGGTCATGATCTCGCGGTTCATGGGTTCGAGCCCCACGTCGGGCTCTGTGCTGACTGCCAGCTCAGAGACTGGAGCCTGTTTCAGAGTCTGTGACTCCCTCTCTCTCTGACCCTCCCCTGCTCACGCTGTCTCTCTCTCTCTCTCTCTCTCCTAGAAATAAATAAAACATTTTAAAAAAAAGAAAAAAAAAAGAAATACCAGCTCTTTCATGTCATGGATTGTTGGCATTCTGTGGATAATGGATATTGTAAAAATTAACTTATTCCTAAGTTTCTCTTTCACAAGAATATGAGTCTATGAAGAAAGTGTGGAATGTGTCTTCCATGTTCCCCATTGGACTCTCTCCAAAACCTAGCACGGTACCTGGCATGTAACGGACGTTCAGAAAACTTTGGCTGAAGCAATGCAAATATTAATGATGGACAGTAAAGCCAAAGCCTGGGAGAATACTTGGAGCTCCTGAGTGTCATGGAGTGCAGTAAGGGCAGGTGGGAGTGTCCTTTAAAGTAGGGCTTACAGCCACCACAGTGTCAGGAATGAGTTCAGGTTGATGCCTTAGCCTCCCTGGGTCTACTGTAGTGTGGGGTGGAAGCCTGGCAGGGGTTGGGCTTTGTTCTGGGGACTAGGGACACAGCCACTGCACTGCCATGGAGCCTAGCTGAGGCCATACAGTCTGGGCAGCAGATGCTGTGGTTGCCTTGCCGTATCCACTCACTCTCACCACTTCAGTGCATCAGCCCCTGCATTTATTTGAATGTGGGATTTTTCTGGCTGCTGAAACTTACTTTGCCACTCATGCTGTAGGTGGGAAATGCCCCTTGAGAGCTGCCCTCCAATCCATGACTGAAGGGAGCTGACATTATAAGTAGCCCATGCCCTTGCCCCTTGGGTAACTCACTTGGTAAAGCCCCCTTCACTGGCTGCCTTCCCTGGATCACTGCCCTACTCCCCTACCTCTGTTTTCTTCACCTTCTAAATAAGCCACCTGCCCTTGAATACTTGTCTCAGGGTCTGCTACCGGGGAAACCCAAACTATGATGGTCAGCACTTGGGTCCTAGGTACCTGGCCACTGGGTGGGGGGTATTCTTGAGGCTTCAGAAGACTTGAGCTTCATTTTACTGAGACCCTTAAAAGTCAATGTCAGAAATGGAAAGAAAGCCCTCTAGCTTCTCTTGTTTTAGAAAGTTGTTACTTAAACAATTCCCAAATTTTATTATACAGCTCTCCGAAATGATCGAGTAATTTCTAAGGACAGTTGAGACTGCCCTGCTCTCAAAACCTCATTGATTCATATTTCTGTGGTGTAGGGTCTCAGTTGACTTGGAGGGCATTCCTAGTGCCCCCTGAATATACCCTGTCTCTTGTTAGAGCAGACTACTCATGGTTTTGAATCATGGTCTACATGTCATCTTCTCTTTGCTCTGAGTCTCACTGTCCCTTTGCCAGAATCAGGTGACCCAGCAGCATCTCTGGCCTGTCTCCTGCAGCCAGCTCCTGAGGGATGAATGGATGTAAGGTCATTCTGCCTGCACTGTGCAGTGGATGGACACAGTACAAGCAATCACACTGACCTTTGATCTTTGCTTCTTTGCAGATATCTCAGTGAGCCTGCTGACCCTTGTGGTCACTGCCTGTGGCCTCGCGCTTTTTGGTGTGTCTCTCTTCGTGTCTTGGAAGCTCTGCTGGGTTCCGTGGCGAGAACGAGGCCTGCTCTCTGGTAGCAAAGACAACAATCGGGAACCTCTTAACTACACGGACACAGAGACCAATGAGCAGGAGAACAGTGAGGGCTTCCTAGACCCTCCCACCCCCTGCCCTGACTCCTCCATGAAGATCAGCCACACCTCCCCTGACATTCCCCTCTCGACCCAAGCTGGGGGCCAGGAGAACTGTACCCATGGCATCCGTGTACAGCGCCAAGTCACAGAGCCAACCTCGTCGGCCCGGTCAGTAATGCCCCTTTCCTTTCTGACTGCAAGGCAAGGACCACCTTGTTTCCCCTCTCTTGGCAACAGTAGCATTGGTTAGCTAAGGATCCTATAACCTTTCACATGTCCATTCAGTATCAGACATGAATATGGGAAAATGTGGTGCTTCCTATGCTCCAGTGAGGCTCCTTACCTCTCCTGAGCTCCCTGTGTAATGTCCACTTAGTCCATATTAATAATAGTTACATTGCCAAGACTAAGCATGACAAGTACTAAGAACTTGGTATGCATTTTTTATTATAGTTCACAACCTTGCATGAGAAGCACAACTTATCATTTTCGTTTCACAGAAGAAGAAACTTAAGTCAAAGAGTTTAAGTAAAAACATCATAGATTGGTATGCACCCAAGGTTTGAACCCTGATTGAACCAACACCAGACCCTGAGAGCTCTTACCCACCCTTCCCACTGTCCTAGTGCTATTGAATTTATTTTCTGTGCCTCTGACCTAGCCTAGCGATCACACACAGGCTGTCTTTGTAGTCCACAAAGTGGCTGGAGGTCTTTGTCCTCAGGTTACTTACTCTCTGTGGGCCAGATGCTGTGCTTTAAGTGGTAATCTTGTAGTGCAGTGATAAAGAACAAGGGCTCAAGTGAACTGGCTTTACTTACATGTATGACACACCAGACACATTACTTAACCTCCATATGTTTCCATTTCCTCTTCTGTGAGAGAGAAATAGCGATAATACCAACACATAGGTGCTTTTAAGAATGAAGCAATAAAAAAAAAAAGAATAAAGCAGTAACATGCACATCATGTGCTTTGCATAGGAGTTACCTGGTAAATACTCCAAATGTGAGCGGCCATTTTGATTGCAGTGTTGTTTTTGTCATGATCATTCCCCTGTGACTGGCCTCTTCCAGGACTCAGATGTTGCATAAACGTGGCATTCAAGTTAAACAGACAATTCTGAATCCCTGGATATCAAAATTCACTTTCAATAGGAGTTTTCAAGATGAGAGATACAGGAAGTAGCTTTTTTTAAATGAAAATATTAGCATGAGCAATAGCCAGAGGAATAGCATGTGCTGTTATTTGGAGAGTATGAGCACAGTTTGGGGGCATTTTAAAAAAATCTTTCTTATTCTCTAGAAACGGAAATAAGATTTTACCCTTTTTTATGTTAATCGAGTTTATCCTAGAGACTCTGCTCATTCACTTTAAGTGGGATGGAATATGACAGTTTATAATTTAATTTTTCCACAAACCTATTTTAGCATCATTTCCAATTCTGAATCAAAGAGCTAAACCTAAAATATTCCTCTGTGAAGAAATGGATGGTTGTTTGCCATTTGATTTAGAAGAACTCCTCAGATTTTATCACCAGGATTTCTCTTTAGATATAAGACTTAAATATAGCTGGAGCTCTGTTTGATACCATCATGGCTTTCATTCAGTGGTACAGATTCATAATAAAAATCCCTTCAGTATTTCAATAACTGGAGTCTTTCAGATGGAGTATCTGCTGAAATAGTCTTCTATTCAGTTTTACTCTGAATGTTAATTTTTCTGACCTAGGTCCCATCAACACAAGGTGATAGTACCATGCTTTTATTAGATTATGGATCTGAGGACTCTGCCATAATTCTAATGAATCAATAGCAATCATATCACTATAATTATCACAATATTTATTCTAGAAAAATATATAAGTACTCTACATATCAAGAAATGTATTTCATTTAAGAATAAAAACTGTAGGGGCACCTGAGTGGCTCTTGGTTGAGCATCCGATTCTTGATTTTGGCTCAGGTCATGATCTCACAGTTTGTGAGTTTGAGCCCTGCATTGGGCTCTGTGTTGACAGTGGAGTCTGCTTGTGATATTCTCTCTCTCTCTGTCCCCCACTCTCCCCCTCACCCGCCAAATAAATAAACTTAAAACAATCCTTAAAAAAGAAAAAATAAAACTGTAGTATCTTCACCACTGATTTATGTAAATTGTGGAGAAGGAAAAAAAAAGAAGAAAGTGAAGGAATTATTCGTATAAAATGAATTTACATTTAGATTTACTTTAGTTTGGGAGTCATGTAATTATCTTTTCTGATGACCAAAATCAAGTTTAGTAATATCTGATCTACCATAAGAAAATGAAACTCTTTCCAGCTGCATTGACCTAATTCTGATAATTAGCATCATTGTGCATTTAAAACATTCTTACCTAAATTACTACCGACCTAGTTTTATGGGTTATGTCGGGAAATACGTATGTATTAATTATGGTCTTATCATAACAAATGGTATATGTTCTTCTCATTCTTTAGGGATTGTGTTATGTTATAAACACACACACACACACACACACACAACATTTTTACTGACAAAATGAGAGAAATGAATGACATTTCCTTCATGTTCCAAAATTTTTAACATTTTTAAAAAAATATTTTTATTTATTTCTAGGAGAGAGAGAGACAGCGTGAGCAGGGGAGGGTCAGAGAGAGAGGGAGATACAGACTCTGAAGTAGGCTTCATTCTCTGAGCTGGCAGTCAGCACAGAGCCCAACGCAGGGCCCGAACCCACGAACCGCGAGATCACGACCTAAGCGAAAGTCGGACGCTTAACCGACTAAGCCACCCAGGCGCCCCAATTTTTAACATTTTTTAAGTAACATTTTTGATTCTGAATTTGGGGAGGGGAAAGGGACTATGCCAAGGTGGCTCTAAATAATCTGCTCTGCTAGTTCTTATTTCTTCCTTGTTTTCTCATAATGCTCCTTACTTCCTCACTGCTATCATTTTCTTTCTTACTGCTTCCCTCCTGCAGATGTTGTGACTTGCCCCCATGGTCTCAGGACATCTCCTTGACCCAGAGGATGTAAGCCTTAGACTCCCAGTTAAGGGCATCCCCCTGTCCCTGTAGTCCATCGGCATAGCTTCTGTCGCAGCATTGACATTGGAAAGCTCACCCTCTCCAGGCCTCTTGATCGTGAATATGTGTGGCTCCCACCAGTGTCTATGGAATGCCCTAAATATGAATGTTGTTTTATCTTCTCAGAAGGTTTCTGGGATGATTTTCTCTTGTTTTCCCATGATAAAGCACGTTAACATTCTGTTTCTAGCTAGCTCAGTTACTATTAGAACCCTCCAAAGTCCCTGTTAATTCTTTTCAACTTTAGATGAAATCCCTTTGTAAAATATACTGGAAATATGGATTTTTTTTCCAGAAGAAAATGCTTCAGTACCAGAACATTTTAAAGATCTCTATTCCAAATATATAAAAATCCCTGGGTCCTCAAAATAGAAGGAACTTTTACAAGCCATCTAATGCATTTCTTGATTCACATCCCAACATCAAAGTCCAACCTGTTTTATTAAGTCTTCTCAAACTTCTTATATAACACTTTGGTTTCATAAAAATTTCAATTACCACACTGCCATCACTTTATCAGGCTTGTTAGGGCCTGTGTGTTATTGCCCACAGTCTGCTGATGACAGCGACCCACCTCAGTGCCATGCAGCTCTGCCCCGGAAGACATGGACTCACTAGGAAGCTTTACCTGGAGAAGCTCATCGTATTCCAGCTACACGAGCCTCTCTCCATGCCTTCCATATCCCCTGCCTTTTCCTGCCTTGAAGCCTTCACAAACAAGCTGTTCCGTCAGCCTGGAGTTTTCATTTTCCCCTCCAGCTCCTTTGCAGCTTTAATGTCCCACCTAAAGCATCACGTCCTCAGGAAGGCCTCCTTGACCACCCTGTCTGAACATGTGCTCTTTCCTCTATGCACTCCCACTCTGCATTCTCTCACACGTTGCCCTGCTTGCATTTCTCCATAGGATCAAACTCTCTCTTTCTAACTAAATGATTATTTGCTTGTTGCCTGTACCCCCTTCTCTAATCTAGGAGTTTTGTTAGCTCAAAGACTATATCTGCTTTGTTTCTCCCTATGTATCTAACACCTAGTGCAGCCCCTAGCATAGAACACTTTCTCTTTTTTCTCTTTCTTTTTAATGTTTATTTTTGAGAGAGAAAGCATGAGTAGGGGAGGGGAAGAGAGAAAGGGAGAGAGAATCCGAAAAAGGCTCCAGGCTCAGAGCTGTCAGCACAGAGACCAGTGTGGGGCTCGAACTCATGAACTGCAGGATCATGACCTGAGCCAAAGTTGGACACTTAACCAACTGAAGCACGCAGGCTCCCCTAGAGCAGACTTTTTCCATGAATGACTGAAAGAATACCTCCATCAGCATCAAGCCACTTTTCTCATGTTCCACTGACAAGAATGGCAGAAGGCCAGAAGTATAAGCTGAAGAAGGGCCCATATGGGATGAGGCCTTTTGTCCCAAGTCTTACCTTCCTTCAGAGCCTTACAGTTAGGCCTTTGGCCTTATCTCTGAACTAAGCAAGCCACAGAGTCACAGAAATATACTGACAGAGTTGAAAGACGATAACAATTATTGAACTTCAAATTTGGGTCCCATCACTGGCCACAACTCCAGTAAGTGGTATGTTGGGGTTAAATGTTGTAATTGCTCTATGAGGAACACAGTTCTATTAAGCTATGTTTTGTGTGTGTGTGTGTATTGAAAACATGAGTTAGATGTGAACACTCAAAATGCAACAGTTTTTTGGATGATTCTTAGATATTTCTTTAGATTTTAATAAACTGACAGCTTGGAAAATGGGAGTTGCTTAGACCTTTCTCAACTCCCATGAGATTCTGAAACTAGATATAAATGTGTATTTTCTCTATTGGGATTTAATTATTGGAAACTTATTTCCTTGGCATTCGTATATTTATTCTGGATACTTGTATTAAGCATCTTCAATGTGCAAAGTTCCATATCATGTGCTGGTAGTAAAGAGATAAAAAAACATTTATATTGTATTGTATTGTATTATATTGTATTATATTGTATTATATTATATTATATTATATTATATTATATTATATTATTACCCTGACCTCAAAAGGTGCACAGCCTATTTGGGGAAATAGGCAAGAAGAGCACCAATTACACACATTGAAGTGCTGAAATTGTCTTCTAGAAGATCATTCTGGCAAGAGTGTTTACGAGGCTTGAGATAAGGTGAAGACTGGCTATAGGGGTTGATTCAAGCCTGTAATGATGAGGCCTGAACTCTTGGAAACAATGGAAGTAGAAAGATACATGAGTTGTGAGCTACTTTAGAGAAGGTGTTGGTGGACATAGGATCACCTTAGAAATAGGGAATAAAACATTGGAAGATGACACCAAGATTTTAAACTTGTTTAACTTGGGAGCTATGGGAGGAAGCAGGTCATGCATCAGAATATTCAACTGCACTTGACCCCGCACCTCCATTGGCCAAGGTGTGATGCCTACATCTTTCTTATATCACTCACCCTGGAAACTTCTGAATCCTGTACTGAGAAAGATCCCAATTTCCTCCTGCTCTGTAGTGAGTTCACTTCTGGACTTCCTCTTCTGTGTCTGCCTACAGCTCAGGACAACCATACCTCCTCCTCTCTAACACCTGGGGTGTTTCCAAGAAGGAAAACAAATTCTGTCCCCAATGTTTCCAAACTTCCCTGTCTCAACTTGAACCTAGTAAAGAAATCCATGTGGTTCTTAAATTATAGTTTGCTTCTCTCTTTTCTCTTCTTGAACGTTGAAGGCCCGCCAACACTGGTACCCCAGAACCAGGGAAGGAATAGTCCAAGTTTCACCTCTAAGATGGTGTCACTGAGATGATAGCAGATAGAAGAGTATAACTTGTCTGTAGTTGCACAGGATATTTGGAGGTGAAAGGGATGGTGGGAATGATGAGCTTCTGCTCTTACCCAGAGCCTAGATGGAAGATGTAGGCACATATGAGAAGAAAGCTGTAGGGACAGAAGAGTTGAAGATCCAGTCTTGAGAGCTGGTAGCCAAGGTGGAAACCTGCCTAATTTCCCTACTGAGGTCTATAGCACCAGCTTGGAGGCTGATAATATGAGGCCAAGTTAAGTAAGCAGGCTCAGCAAGAGTACCATTTCCTCCATGACAGCAGTTTCCCAAGCCAGGGGCTTCTCTGTCTGCCTCTGTGGCTCCCTAACATCTGGTCAGTTCTTATCCTCTTCTTACCTGTTAGTGTTTGACTATTTTGTCACCCACCCTGGCCAGCTAACTCCTTACAGGCAGTAACTAGGCTTTGCCTGTCTGTGCCTTCCACCCTACCTGACCCTTTGCTTTGCACATTCATATGTGGTAAATTGCAGTAGTGTCCTCTTTCTCCAAATCCAGTGGAGGTAGCTGGCTTTTTGGGTGATGATTCAGGGACCAAGAGTTTGGTGGAGGACTCAAAGTGGAACCCTGGAACCAGTTAATTAAATTTGAGGAATGGAGAGGAGGAAAAGCTGTTTTTGATTCTGGGTCCCTGCTTCTGTTGACCCTTGGCTGCAACTCAGTACAGACTCCACTTCCTTCAGGCATTAAAGTGTTTTTGAGTTTGTTGTGGGAAATCTGCTTTACAGGTTTTGTTAATCATCTTTGAAATGAGGCTTTCTCCAGACTCAACCACCAATCTTCCACCTCAGATATGGGACAAACACATCCAGTTTTTCACTTCTCCTCCACAACAGGAAAATGTGCTCCACCTGCACTGGGGGAAAGTGGGAGTTTGAGGGAGCTAAGGGTCTCAACCCTAGTGGTCACCTTCTCTAAGACAGCATCAGACTGTCTTATTCACAGAGGACCCCATGTCTCTGCCTTCCTTTGTACCCCCAGTCTTTGGAAACCACTTCTTTTCCTTCCTTTCATTGTGCACATTAAGTCCTGAGAACACCAAAATCCAGGACTCCCCAGACCTACTCAGAGGACTGTCTGCTTCAGATCCCTCCCTGTCACACTCACTCTGTAGCATTAAAATTCCAGACCTTTGCCCTGGGTTCCTCTAGTCTACAGTAGTCAAGGGCCACCTCCATTGGCCATTTTGGAACCACCTCACCTGGGGTGACAGGGGCCAGATCACAATATTCTGTTCCATGTCTTTCCTTTCTCTCGCTTTGGACTTGCCTTTTGATCCCACCTCCATGTGAATAACCTATGAAGTTATGGAATATTGATTTTCCATTTCTTCTCCTTTGTCTTCTTTTCATCCCCAGGACAGCTTCCCTGCCCTACTTGCTCATGTCTCAGTTGAGAGAGCTGCAGAAGTTATACAGGGAGGGGGTGAATTACCCTGGTTCCTACTGCTCTGAGCTTCTTTAGTCTACCTGCCCACCCCTCCGCCCCCCAACTCCAGTAATCCCTGACTCTCTCCTGAAAGGAAGTTGAAAGTGATTGAAAGAGAGCTCCAGGGAGTGACAACTGTCATGGCCTATTACAATCTGCGCTGTCTACTGTAAGCCACCGCCTCCTGGTTGGATTCAACTGTTTTCCTCATAGCCTGATTCTGAATGGAGGAAGAAGTATCAGGAATGAAACTAGTGTTAGAAAACATTGGGGTAGATAATAGTGTTCCTATCTGTGCTTGATTTTTAAAGAGAATCTTCACCTTTGTTGGAATTTTGAATGGAGACATCCTGTGTGGTTGGGATCTTGTTTTGGTCTTTGAAGTAAGATCTCTTCATGATATCCTCCTCAGTCCACTCCCTCGACCCCCTAGCAACCCATGGTAGTTAGGAAGAGCCGAGCACATGGGACTTATTTCTCTTCAGATTTCCTGTCTAAGAAGATGGACAAGTAAAATAAAATATGTGCCACTGCTAAGCAGTCAGAGTCATGTATTTTAAATTAAAAATAAAATTTGCATGGCGGGCCTAGTCCTACATATAAGGGTTAAGACAAAATGTTGCTGTGATGAGTCTAAAGCCAGTACTCAAAAAACCCAAAGGTAGGTTGTTATGCACAGAAAGCTCAACAACCACACTGGGAGAAAAGTGGCAGCAGAGTGGCAGGGTTGGGTCTGGTGTAGACACAGGACTGGTGTCCCATCAGACATTGGTCCAAAGAGGGTGGGCCTTGAAGAAGCATTTTTAGTATTTAAACAGCATCACTAGACAGTTCCTGGAATGGCTTGTTGTAAGTGGGAACTGACACCAGACCCAAGTATTGCCCTTGTTTGAATCCAGCCTTGAGGGGAAAATCAATAACACAGGCCACAAACTGGTACCACTCCCTTACGGCCTTTGCATAGGGCTGGACACATGCTGTTCCCTGCCAGTCCCTTCTGCCCAGAGATCCCAGTAGAACAAGACTGGAACTCTGTTCCAGCACTGCAGAGGGTCAGTGTCTGGACAATGGAATGACTGAGCTATACCAGCACAGATGGCTGGTTTTGGGTGTTTAGCAGCATCCCCTGACTGCTCCCCTCCCACCTGAAAAATCATAAGATGCAGAGAAAGTTTAAGATTGTGGATTTCTTTGTAAGAAATTAAAATCTGACAACAGAATCTTTCAGACCACACAGTTTTTGCACATGTAGGGATGTATGTGCCTTGGGTGTATCTGCCTGCCGAGGACTGTGCTGGCTGTGACAGGTACATGTGATGGTTCTGTGATTGTGCTCTTGTTATACCATGTGGGTGACTAGTGACTAGGAGCACAGGTTGAAGATGAAGAAGAGTGTTTAGCATAACAACATCTATATCACCAGGGAGAGTAATTTCAGACATGTTTGGGGGTCTGTTAATTTCCATGTTCCATCTTTATTTCATAAAGTAGTCTCAAGAAAGGAAAATAAGACAAACTCAAATGTTTACTCTGCCTCTCGAACTATTTGTTAATCCCTTAGAGACAACCCGGCTGTTCCCTGTCACCTACTGGTAGAGAGAGGCTACTTTAATCAAGGTCATTGAGAGACAGCAGAAAAATACGATATGACTCTGAACTCTGAGCTGAAAACAAAAATAACATGAGAAACAACCTTGTATGTAATGACTGCTTTTCTCACTTTATGAGGACTTGTACAGATAAGGGAGGCTTCAAAGAGAATTTCAGGGAAACTACTAACCCAAACCAATAAGTTTCTAGGGTGAAGAGTAGATACTGTCAGCAAATATTCACTTTGCAGATATCAGGATCCAACCTTCTCTGAATCCCTGTATACATTTATAGTAGCTTACGTTTCATTTTTATGCTCTTAGTGTTTATTGCAGAAATAAAGCCCTTCCTCCTGATCACTAATCACCCACATAGTATGACAGAAGCACTGTCATGGGGCTGATAGTGACACCTGTCAGAGCCAGCACAGTCCAGCACAAGCAGACACACCCTGTCACCCACATTCTCACAAGGGCAAGGACTGTGGTCTTGTGGTGAAATGCTTTGATTTGAACCAGTAAGAATTTCTTTACTAATAAAGTTATAAGCCAGTGACAGGAAATTCTGTGTAATTTAGAGACAGATGCATTCTTCCTAAGGCAACACGTAGCTAACTATTTCAATTCCAGGATGACATTATATATAAAAGGTGAATAATTTTATTTTTAAAGGAGTTTGTACAAATCTTTACATTCCACCAACCGAATAGGCTTCTTTATTGACATATTAGTTTAGAAAGTGCATTAAACCTTTACAGCTCCAAGGTCACATGGTAGTAGGTTCATTTCCTGATACCAAGCCTCAGTTTTGAGCCATAAGCCTTGGGGAACAGCTTACTCACATTGATGAGCCTTTTGAATTTAGACCAAAAAAAAGCCCATGGATCTGAACTTTTAACAGTGCATAACCAACTACCTCCAGCCCAGGCACAAGTTTCTGGAAGACCCATAGCTAATGAGGTTGTAACTTTTCTTCTCTCTTCCTCTTCACTCAAGGCATAATTCATTCCGGAGACAGCTCAACCTGTCAAACCCAGACTTCAATATCCAGCAGCTTCAAAAACAGGAACAGTTGACTGGAATTGGCCGAATTAAACCGGAGTTATATAAGCAAAGGTCACTGGATACTGATGATGGGACAAGGGGTAACAGCAAAGCCTGTGGGAAACTGAATTTCATTTTAAAATATGACTGTGACTTAGAGCAGCTCATAGTCAAGATTCATAAAGCTGTCAATTTGCCCGCCAAGGACTTCTCTGGGACTTCAGATCCTTACGTCAAGATCTATTTGCTTCCTGATCGGAAAACAAAACACCAGACTAAAGTTCACAGAAAGACCCTAAATCCTGTGTTCGATGAAGTGTTTTTGTTTCCGGTTCCCTACAATGACCTTGCAGCACGGAAGCTTCACTTCTCTGTGTATGACTTTGACAGGTTCTCTCGCCACGACTTGATCGGCCAAGTGGTGGTGGACCACTTCTTAGACTTGGCTGATTTCCCCAGGGAGTGCATCCTTTGGAAGGATATCGAGTATGTCACCAATGTAAGTCCAGCATTTCTTCATTTGGGGGAAGGCTTCTTGGTCTGCATGCATACAGATTACTTACACCTTATTTTATTTTGGGGGCAAAGTATAAAATTCTTGTCAGTGTCTGGAGAGCTTTGTTTCAGAGCTTTCCTGTACCTTCCCAGAAACAGATCTTTAACAGTATTCATTTTATAAGTTCCTGGAATTACTCATGAAAACAGTATTAAAGAGTAATGTTCTCTCTTTTCTACTTTCTAATTCTTAGCTATTCCCTAATTGGCGGTAGATATCATCTGCCCTCCTTACCACATTTTCTGTAGAGCTTTCTTAGGTTATTTGTGCTAAATGGATCCTGGCATCCTATTCGCTGTAATCTGCTGCTATGAGACATTGCCAGGCCGTCTGAGAGCATTATGTCCTTGCCCATGTGCCCAGGTCAGCTCAGTTGCATTTTCCATGATCAGATCTTTATCTTGAATCCCAGAAGTGAGAATGGTTGAAAAGAGTTGGTACCATAGTTTTAAATACAGAATCAAAGTGACAAGGAGTTCAATCTGAAAAGATGTGCAGATATTGGCAAAGCTAATCAATGGAAGGTCAGATCCAATTTAGAGCTCAGGAGAGAGGGCTGAAGGGCTATGTAGTGACACCACATACCCATGTTTACATTTTAAATGAGATTGCAGTGGTGATATGATTACTCTATTTACATCCTTATCACTCTCCTGCAGACATGTATTGACACTGCTGAAATAGAAGGAAAACTGGACTTTCTTAGGTAAGGCTGATATTTTAGAGCCACTAATTCCCTCAGGCAACTTTGCTCACACATCTTCTAGAATGCGAGCTCTTCTGAGGCCAGCATAGTTTTCTTTCTCTGCCTTGGCATCCAAAGAAATCAAGCTCCATAATCCTTCCTCAGCTCAGATGACAATCCAGTTTGAGTTTGGAGCCCAGTAAGTGAAGAGAACACACAAAATCTCTGCCTGGTGACCAGATACCCACGCTAGTTTTCTCACTCTTGTCTGCCTTTGTAAACTGGGGACTCACCCATACTTTGGCTGTGCCAAGAGACATCTTCTCATCACATGCCACAAGATACCACTGCCAGCTTTGTCCTGATACTCACATAAGCAAAGGAGTTTTGCTGGACCTTATCATAAGAATGAGGAAAGGAAAGAAATAGCTGGAGAAGGTGGAGCGAAGAGTCTGTTTCTAGAATCTTGTTTCTTTATTTTGTTCTTTTTTACTAAATCTACCTATAGCATAATTTGCAATTAGGATAAGGTTCTTATCAACGATAAGGTTTAATATCAGAAAGAACAATCATCCAGCTTGCTTTTTCTTCAATTCAGTACCTGGCTGGTACATAAATTTTAGAATCAAATTGTCAAATTAATAATTCTTCCTGATATTAGTTTGGACTTGTATGAAATCTGTAGATTAATTTAGGGAATTGTGTATCTTTGTGATATAAAGTCTTTCTCTTCATGACCATAGTGTATTTTGTTTCATTTATTTATTTCTCTAAAATTCTAGGGGCGCCTGGGTGCTCAGTCAGTTAAGCATCTGACTCTTGTTTTCGGCTCAGGTCATGATCTTAGGGTTCATGAGTTTGAGCCCCATTTCAGGCTCACAGCCTGTTTGGGATTCTTACTCTCTCCGTCTCTCTCTGCCCCTCCCCTGCTTCTGTGTGCTTTCTAAATAAATACATAACTAAATAAACTTGAAATTAATTAATTACATTCTTTCATTCAAAGCTTATGAGGATCTTGCATGTCTCTTGTTAGATTTATTGTTAGGTGCCATATTTTTCATTACAGTTGACCCTTGAACAACACAGGTTTGAACTTCTCAGGTTTACTTATACATGGATTTTTTTCAATAAGTACAGTAGAGAGCTATAAATGTATTTTCTTTCCTTATGATTTTCTTAATACATTTTCTTTTATCTGGCTTACTTTATTGTAAGAATACAATATATAATACATATAACACACAAAATATGTGTTAATTGACACATGTTGATAACATAAAATTTCCAGTTAACAGTTGTCTATTAATAGGTAAGTTTTGGGGGTCCAGCACCCCCTAACCTTCACGTTACTCATAGGTCAACTATAGGATTTTTTCTAAAATTGCATTTTCCAACTTTTGTTGTTACATAAATGCAGTTTAAATTTATCTTCAATTTGACAATCTTGTAAAATTCTTATTAATTCTTACAATTTGATTGTAGTATCTTCTGAATTTTCCTTGTAGATAATCAGACATGTGAATTATGAGAGTTTTGTGGTTTTTTTCCTACTCTGTATGCTTTTATTTATTTTTTAATTCAGTTTACAGACTAGGATTTCCAGTATAATGTCAAATAATAATTATGGTAGCGGGCATCCTTGACTTGTTCCTACTTTTAAGTGAAATGTCTCTAACATTTTCATGGAGTATGATTTTACGGTAGATATTTTGTGGATGTCTTTATCATATTAGAAATGTATCCCTCGGGGTGCTTGGGTGGCTCAGTTGGTTAAGCATCCACTTTGGCTCAGGTCATGATCTTGAAGTTCATGGGTTTGAGCCCCACATCAGGCTCTGTGCTGACAGCTCAGAGCCTGGAGCCTGCTTCAGATTCTGTTTCCCTCTCCCTCTACTCCTCCCCCATTTGTACTCTGTCTCTCTCTGTGTCTCTCTCTCTCAAAAATAAACATTAAAAAAAATTAAAAAGGGTCACTTGGGTGGCTCAGTCGGTTAAGCATCCGACTTCAGCTCAGGTCATGATCTCCTGTTTTGTGGGTTTGAGCCCCGTGTCAGGCTCTGTGCTGACAGCTCAGAGCCTGGAGCCTGCTTTGGACTCTGTCTCCCTCTGTCTCTTCCTATTACCTCTGGTGCTATTTCTCTCTCTCAAAAATAAATAAACATTAAAATATTTTAAAAAGAATGTATTCCTCAAAAAATGTATTTCTATTTGACTAATAAGGCTTTTTATTATAAACATTTGTTTTGTCAAATGCTGTGATCTTGTGAGGTTTTTCTCTGCTTTAATTTGCTAGTTTATTCAATTATGTTGATCAGTTTTTAAATTTTGAACCTATCATATATTCCTAGTATGATCAAAAGTGGCTTTGATATATTACCTATTTTACATATTGTTAAATTCACTTTGCTAATATTTTGTTTAGCATTTTTTAAATCTGTGCTGATTAGTAATTCATGTAATTTACTTTCTCATATGGCCCTCATATGGTCCGGGTTGGAACCAAGGTAATTCTTATTTTATAAAATTAGTTGGGGGATTATTCTGGTTACTTTCCATTTGTTTTTCCTTGGTGCTTCTGGAGGCTTCTGGGGGGGGGGGGCGTGTTGTTCATTTTTCTTTGAACTGAAAAGAACTCTTTTAGTCTCTGGCTTCTGTTTAGGTTTAGGTAGTAAGGAAGAGAAGGTTGGCATATTTATTCCCCTACCTACCCTCCTTAGGGTATCTATAGGCTAGCAATAATCTACAACTGAAAGCCACAGTTTCTGAATATGTGTTTATTTTGCTATTGTTTTTAGAATGTTTTTCTGCGTCTAAAAATGAAGGGGGCATAAAACTCTCAGGTACTTTGATTTTGGCATTACAAAGCTGTCATTCCATAGTCTTCCGGCCTCCAATTGCTTTTGAGAAGTTGACATTTAATGTAATGTTTATTCCTTTGTATGCAATTTTCTTTTCTTTGTTATTGTTTTCAATATCTTGCTTTCCTCTTTAGTGTTCCATAGTTTAACTGTTAATATTGCTAAGTGGCTATTTTTATTTATTCTGACTGATTTATGGGATTCCTGAATATGAGATTATTTCCTTTTATCAGTTCTGGAAAATTCTCACCCATTTACCACTTTTCATTTGTAGAAGTATCATTTGGGCTGCTTTCACACTTGCCTAATATCTTTAATAGTCTCTTTTTATGTTTCTTTTTTTTTTTTTAAAGTAGTTTATTGTCAAGTTGGTTTCCATATAACACCCAGTGCTCATCCCCACAAGTGCCCTCCTCCATGCCCATCTCCTCCCTCCCCCCCACATCCATCAGTCCTCAGTTCTCAGCATTCAAGAGTCTCTCATGTTTTGCCTCTCTCCCTCTCCCCCACTATTTCCCCCCTTCTTCTTCCCCTTGGTCTTCTGTTAAGTTCCTCCTAATCCTCCTATACGTGCAAACATATGATATTTGTCCTTCTCTGCCTGACTTATTTCACTCAGCATAACATCCTTAAGGTCCATCCATGTTGCTACACATGGCCAGATTTCATTCTTTCTCTTCGCCATGTAGTATTCCATCGTATAGATAAACCACATCTTCTTGATCCATTCGTCCGTTGATGGACACTTAGGCTCTTTCCATGTTTTGGCTATTGTTGAGAGTGCTGCTATGAACATTGGGGTACATGTGCTCCTATGCATCAGCTTTCCTATATCCCTTGGATAAATTCCTAGCTGTGCTATTGCTGGGTCATAGGGAAGTTCTATGGTTAATTTTTTGAGGAACCTCCACACTGTTTTCCAGAGGGGCTGCACAGGTTTACATTCCCACCAACAGTGCAGAAGGGTGCCCATTTCTCCACATCCTCGCCTGTATCTAGAGTTCTCTGATTTGTTCATTTTAGCCACTCTGTCTTGTTTGAGGTGGTATCTCAGTGTGGTTTTGATTTGTATTTCCTTGATGAGGAGGGATGCTGAGCATCGTTTCATGTGTCTGTTGGCCATCTGGATGTCCTCTTTGGAGAAGTGTCTGTTCATATCTTCTGCCGACAGACTCCACCAGAAGCCTACTAGAACTGACCCAAGAATTCAGCAAAGTTGCAGGGTACAAAATCAACGTACAGAAATCGGTTGCATTCTTTTTTTGTTTCAACGTACTTTCAGTTCCCTTTTTTATTTCTTTTACCATTTATAAGTTATTTTTATATTCTGTTGTTCCTAACTCCAACAGCTATAATCTTTGTAGCTCTGATTTTTTTGTTTGGTATTTCCATTGACTAACTCATCATGCCTTGTTGCTTCTTGTATTTAAGGATTTGTGATTGTGAGGTCATCTGGCCTGGAATTTTGTCAGTAGAAAATTTCATATTCTGAGTTTAAAGTGCATTCCTTCAGAGATGATTTTTGAGCTAACCTACATAGAACCATTCTAAATTAAATTTTGAGCTTAAGGGTTTTGGGACAACAGAGAAGTAGGGTGAATGTAGGCTCCAGATGTGTAAGTGCAAGCTTGTATTAATGGTTTGAAACTGGCAGGGGAAATTTTATTTTCCTTGCTTTACCTAGAGCAAGTCCAGGACAGGATATATCTCCAGCTTCTACTTATGCAAGGCAGACATTCTTTTTTGCTTATCCTTTAAGGATGTGACCCTTAATCTTTGGACTCCACCTTTATGCAGGGTTCTCCCACAGTTGTCTAAAAACCACACACTAAACCACTGGAGATTCGCATTTACCTTCATTCAAGCTCCAGGTCCACTTACCTCCATGGATTCTTACTTTCTTATTGTTTCTGGCCACTGAAAAATTGCATTTTTGTCTCATTAGCTCTGCAATGCATCAAAAAGGATTTTGTAGGGGCACCTGGGTGGCTCAGTTAGTTAAGCATCTTGACTTCTGCCCAGGTTGTGATTTCATGGTTCATGGGTTCAAGCCCTGTGTCAGGTTCTCTGCTGACAGCCCACAGCCTGGAGCCTGTGCCTTTGGATTCTGTGCCTTTCTCTCTCTCTCTGCCTCTCTCTTGCTCATGATCTGTCTCTCAAAAACAAATAAACATTAAAAAAAATTTTTTTAAAAGAAAGAAAAGGATTTTGTAACCTAGTATTTTTACCTGGAGGAGTTTCTGTGAGCATCCACCCTATTGTTGGAAATACTGTGTGCTGTATTATATTGCTCAAACTTTGTTCAAAAAAACAGTTGTTACTTGTATTAACTGGATAGTAATCTGTGTATTGGATGTTTGCCTTGTGATTGAATAGCCAGAAAGAGCCTCAGAGGTTCTGTCGTCTGAAATCCTCTGGCACATGGTACTGAGGTGGAGGGCCATTAGGAGATTCAGCCAAGCTCACACAGCCCAATAATGGCCAAATAGGAATTAGGGCTAAGGTTTTCAAGCCAGTTCGGTCAGTTCATGAAAAGATGTCTCAAAATGATCATATATGCAGGTTTGCTTCTTTTTGCCTGGCTAACTCCTACTAAGATCTTAGATGCCACTGTAATTGCCACTTCCTCAGAGAACTTGTATCTGAGACCTGGACTAGGAGGGTAGGTTTTTTTAGTATTTGTTTCCGTGACAGTCTGTACTTTTGTCATTAGTCATCATACCTTCCCCATTAGACTGTTCTGTGATCGCACAGACAATATTTGGTGTGTTCACTACGGACCCAGCCTCTAGAATGGTGCCTGGAAGTAAAATAATTAATATGCACTTACTGAATAAAATGGAGCTCCTTATGAGGGGCTAATTTGGTGAGGCTCCAGGGACTGATTTGGTTGGAGAGGAGTGTTATACAGTGCTGAAACCCATAAGCTAATCTTTCCACTTTTAAAAAATCTTGTTCTTTATTTCTCCAAGTAGATTATGGGTTTTATAAATGTTAGCAGTCAAATAAAAACTAATCCTTACACCTTCCTGTGAAGGAACAAAATAGCAGTTATTGAGTGTAAAAACAGTATTCTAACTAGACCTCTCAACTGAAGCCATATCCATCAATAGGAGTGTGATACATCCCTGTGGGACATGTTTCAGTCAACAAGAGAGAAGACAGCATCTGTGTGAAGGTCAAAGTTGGGAGAGCATGAGGTTAGTGGTCTGGCTGAATGCTGGTTGTCATGCCTGAGTGTTGACATTTTTTTATACCCCACTCATCACTGACTTCTGATGAATAGGCATTGAGAGTTCAGGAATCTCTCTTTCACTGGCCCTCTTAGAAACTGATTCACAGACTTTCTCTGGGAACCTCTAAACATCTCAGTTAGACTCGAATTTGGGGGAAATGCCAGAGTTTTCACATGGTAACAGTGGAAGTCATGAGGTTCCCTCCATGCCAATATGGACCCCAGTTCAGAAGAGGGAAGGGTACAGTTGACAATAGCATGGACTGCCTTTTAATGTAAGAATTTTAAAACTTTACATATCCATCAAAATTTGACTTTGTGAGTCATTGCAAATTCCCATATTTTTCAGTGGCTGATGTAGGAATTTTCCTGTTCTGTCTTCTAAATCCCTAAGGCCATTTTTAGACCTGATAGAGTGTATACCTGGAACCACTCAGGAGGAAATATAAGTATTCAGAGACGCCAGTTGAATGCAAATGGGACAGGAAGTCTCTGTCACTGAAGAAGTTTATTAATTTAATCATGTTTCATTCCATTGCACCATGAGTCCTGAGGTATTATCATATGATTGTATAGCTATGTCAGATTCAGTGGCATCCTGTTAGATGTGTAACATCTGGCTGGTGGGAGTGGAGGGAGAAGAAGGGGACCTGATTTGTAGCATTTGTTTATTTCTGTGGAGCAAATACTCCCAGCAGGACTGATTTCAAGCGACCAATGTGACATCACCAAAGGTGAAGTTGGTGAAGGATGCTCACATTGGTTCTTGCAAGCTGGTGCCGGGTGATAAGAGCTGGCTTCAGTACATGTGGCATTTTGTGCTGAAAATACTAACACTGGTTGGATAACTGATCCTAAGGGAACAACACATTGAAAAACCCCATAAAAAGCTCTGGTTTCCAGCTGATGACAGGGAAGCCACGTTCCTTCCATAATGTGGATGTGGCTGGAGTCAGCCATCACTGGGATCTCAGGAGCTAAATCTTCATGAAAATCCACTGAATCCCACTGTCATTTTTTCCATTCATGATCCTTCAGACATGTCATCCCTTGATGTCAAGATTGTTTAGAGGCGGTGGAAAGTGGCAGAACTGTAGAACAGAATATCTGGAGGAAGGGATTACTAAAGCTGCTGCTCTCTGACAGAGACTTGGATAGCTTTTATCATTACATAGGACAAAGTTTTTGCTTTTTTCAATGAAGTAGATGACACATACAAGAGTATATAGAATGTATATGTATGATTTAATAATAATAACAAAGTATACGTCAGTCAATCCAGAATTTATCTCATGAAAGAGAAAATAGTTTATCTCTTTGAAGCTCTCAGTATGACTTTTCTCCATCCTTCAAGTTTCCCCAGAGACAATAAGCTGAATTTTAGAGCTATAACTCCCTTGTTTTTAAAATCACTTTACCACATAAGAATAGGTTGTTAAGTTTTGCCTATTTTTGAAATATTTTGGAGAAGTTATATTGTATGTATTCTTCTGCAAACTGCTATTTTTGTATTTTGTTTTGAATCATTTATGTTCATGTATATACTATAGTCCTTTTGGGGGGCGGGAGACAGGGGTGTTTTAGCATTTCATCATGTAGTGTACCATAATTCATCTTGTCTCCTGGGCATCTGAGTGGCTCAGTCATTTAGTATCTGACTTCAGCTCAAGTCATGATCTCACAGTGCATGAGCCTGAGTGCCCACTTTGGGTGAGCTCCTGTCCCACTTTGGGTGAACATGAGCACCACTTCTCTGTCCCCCCCCCGCTTCCTCTCTGTGTGCCCCTTGCTCACTTGTGCCCTCTCTCTCTCAAAAAAAATATTTATCTAGTCTCTTGTCAATGGATATTTGAATTTAAGTTTTTTCTATTTCAGGACATTCTGCTGTATGTATTTTTTAAAATTTCTTTTTAACGTTTATTTTTGAGAGAGAGAGAAAGAGAGCATAAGCAGGGGAGGGTCAGAGAGAAAGGGAGTCACAGAATCCAAAGCAGGCTCCAGGTTCTGAGCTAGCTGTCAGCACAGAGCCCGACGTGGGGCTCGGACTCACCAGCCATGAGACTGTGACCTGGGCCAAAGTTGGATGCTTAACTAACTGAGCCACCCAAACACCCCTGTATGTATGTTTTTTGTATGTGTCTCCTGGGAAATATGTGCAAGAATTTCTGTTAGGGTCTATACCTAGGAACGTAATTTCTAGATCAAAGATAATTATATCTCAGAGAAGTTTGACAGCAATCCCAGCAGCAGTGCGTGAGCCCACGTTAGTCTGTGCTCCCTCCAACATTTGGTGTTGTGTAACTCTCTCTCATAAACTGACCACAGACTTTTCTGAGTTTTGTATACTGACAATTATTCCATGCGTGAATAAGGACAGTTTTGTTTTTTCTTTCCTTTTCACTTCTCTCTCCCCACCATTCCTGTTGCTTGCTTTTTTGTATGTGCCAACACTGCCTACACAAAGGCCCACAGACTAATCTGCCTTGTTCCCTGTCCTAAAAGCAATGCTTTGAATTTTTATACGAAGTTGGTCATTGGCTGTAGACTTTGGAAACCTGAGTGGATATTGAATTTTATCAGATAATTTTATGAATTTATCTAGATGATCATATGTTTTGCTCCTTTTATCTTCTGATGTGATAAAGTATATTGCTTTATTTTCTAATTTTGGTGAAAACATTTCTGTGATAAATCCTGTTTGTTCATGATGTATTGTGTTTCATATACATAGATATACATAAATGTATTGTGTTATTCAGTTTGGTTTGTTAATATTTTGTTAAAGATTTTTATAACTAAATTCATGAGTGAGATCAGCCTCTGATTTTATTTTCTTGTTTTCTGTTCATCTGGTTTTGTTATCAAAATGAGTTGATAGAGCATTCTCTCTTCCTGTTCTCTTGAGGATTTTGAGTACAATTGAAATAATCTTTTTCCTTCAGTGTTTAGTAGAATTGACCCATACAGCCTTCTGGGTCTGGTGTTTACTTTGGGGGAAATTGATTCCATTCCTTTGTTATTGCACTCTACAAGTTTTCTGTTTCTTTATAAATCAGATTTGGTCATTTAGATTTTTCTGTTTTAAATGCATTGACTTGAAGCTCTTCATAATCTTATCTTTTTATTTTCTGCTCCATCGGTGACTAGGTCCTTTTTCTTATTTCCGATATTAATTATTTGTTTCTGTTCTCTTTTTCTTTGATCAATATCATTGGAGGTTTGTCTTTTCAAAGAGCTGTTGAATTTATTAATTATATTTAATTTTTGTTTCCTCTTTCTTCTTTCGACTGTATGGTATTTTTCATTCCTTAGGTTTATTCAGTTAGTTCTTATTTCTTTACTTCTATCTCTAGGTCAGTAATTTTCAGTATTTGTAAGCCTATTTTACTGAGGCATGATTGATGTGAAAAACTGAATATATTTAATGTACATAACTCCATGGTTTTGAGGATAAGTATATATTCATGAAACCATTGTCATCCCCAAGGTCACTGACGTATCTATCACCTCCCAGGGTTTCCTCCCATTTTCTCTATTGTTGTTATTATGAGTAGTGGTAATAGTATTTTTGTGTGGTAAGAACATTAGCGTAAGATCTACTCTCTTGGCAAAATTTTAAACATGTGGTATACTGTTGTTAGCTATGAGCACAATGCTATGTTTAGATCTCTAGAATTTATGAATCTTACATAACCGAAACTTTAGATACGCATTTAAGGCTATAAATTTCCCTTGAAGTACTACTTTAACTGTGTACAAATTTCGATATTTTGTACTATCATTATCATTCTGATCTAAGTGTTTTCTAATTTCAAGTATGTTTTTTTCTTTGGTCTACATATTTTACTTGAAAGCATGTTTAAAAATTTCACATTTAATAGTTTTTTAAGTGCTACTACTCTAACTTAATTAGAATGGGATAAGATATATAGACTATATTTTGCCTATTATTTGATACATGTTGCTTAATGTTCTCTTAAATGTCTCAGTTTTTATATATATGCTATATGTGCCTGAAAAGATTATGCATTACCCATATCCATATTTCAATAGGTATTTTTTCTGTCCAACATATCAGTTATCAAAAAACATGCTCATAAATCTCCTACTATGATAGTAGATTTTCAGTTTCTTTTTGTAGTTCTATCAGTTTTGCTTTATATATATATCAATATATATATAATAAATATAAATACATACAAATATATATGTATGTATTTATCTCTTTCTGGCCATTTGAACCTTTTATCATTATTTAGTGTCTTCTGTTACCTAGAGAAATGTTTTTTGTTTTCCAAGTGCATCTTTTTTGGTATTTTTAGAACTATAAACTCTTCCTTTCAGCTAGTTTTATCTTAGATGTATTTTTTATGTTCTTTTACTTGCAAATTTCCTGTATCCTTATATTGTAAGTAATTGTAAATACTGTAAGCAAGGTATAACTGGATTTTTGAAAAAAATCTGTTCTGAAAATCATTGACTTTTAACAAGCAAGATTCATCTGTTTATGTCATTGCAAACATTAGTATTTGGGGGTTATTCTACCCTTTTATATTATGCTTATTTTAGTCCTGATATTCTTTCCTGTTTTGTTTTCTTCTGAATTAAGCTTTCTCCCCATTTCACTCTCTCCCCTCCACTACCTTATAAGCCATACCCTCTATTTTTGTTAGTTTGTTGTTTCCTAAAAATTGTGACATGCATGGTTAATTTAATAAACTTAAGGAGTTAATCAAAACTATACTTATATCTTGGAGCCCTCAGCTCCAGTCTCCCCCATTCCAGGTACCATGCTACTGTTTGCCAGTGTTTTCCTTCTGTCTTGCCTTGCTTTTTTACTCCCTCAGTTAGATATTATAATTAATGCTTTATATAATCAGTGAGGGTTTTCATTTATCACATTTACCACTTGTATTTGCCATTTCTTTAGGCTTTCCTTAAAGATGATTTTTCATGTTTAGTACATCCTCAAGATACTGCTTCAAGAGAGGGCCTGTCGATGTTAACTCTTGGTTCTTATTTGTCTGGAAATAATCACTGTTTCACATTTGTAACTGAAAAAAACATGAGTATACACATTGTTGGTGGATAATAATGTTTTCAAATTTTTTAACATTTATTTATTTTTTGAGAGAGAGAAATTAAACGGGGAAGGGACATGGAGAGAGGGAGAGGGAGAATCCCAAGCAGGCTCTGTGCTGACACCAGATGCAGGGCTTGAATCACAGTTAGTATAATCATGACCTGAGCTGAAACCAAGAGTCAGATGCTTAACCGACTGCCACCCAAGAGCCCCTGGTGGACAATAGTTTTTTTCTCAGCAATAAATCTATCTTCTCTTTGCCTCCAAACTCTTGGTTTTGAGAACTCAGTTGCAATCTAATTGTAATATACTTCTCTCTTTTCCGTTTTAAGACTTCCCTTTGTCTGCAATTCGATGATGGTATGAATGTTGTGTATTTTTTTAAAAAGTATTTACCTTGCTTAGGATTCGCAGGGTGTCCTGAGTCTGGGGATAAATGTCTCATCAATTCTGAAAATTCCCAGCCACAATCTTTTCAAGTGTTGTCTCTCCCTGATACCTTCGGGAAACAGATATTTTTAGACCTGCTCACTCTGTCTTTTATGTTTGTTTACTCTTTTTTTTATTCCTAAGGCATCCTGGGTAACAATTTTAGATCTGTCTTTCAATTCAGTAAATCTCTCTTTAGCAATTTTTAACCAACTATGTAACGAATCCATTGAGTTTCCCATTTATTAATGTAATTTTCATTCCTAGCAGCTTTGATTTCCAAAGCTTTGATCATTTGTATAATTATGTGATACTCTTTCACATATGTGATATCTTTTAAAAATTTCTCTAAACTTATTAATCTACTTATATAAAATTTCAATCAGTTATAAAATAATATGATTTTAGACATTGCTTCTTTATTTGAAACAACACAAAGTGACAAGAAAAAAGCAATGCTTGCTACCACTCAGAATTTCCATCAGAAAAAGACTTTCTTAAAAGTCACACTAATATCTTCTACTTATTTCTTATTGGCCAAAGCTGTGTCACATAACCATCTTCATATTTAAGAATGGTTTTGAGATACTCCTGGGTGGCTCAGTCAGTTGAGCATCCGACTCTTGATTTAGGCTCAAATATTTATCCCAGGGTCATGAGATCAAGCCGTGCATCGAACTCCATGCTGAGAATGGAGCCTGCTTAAGATTCTCTCTCTCTCTCTCTCTCTCTCTCTCTCCTCTGCCCCACTCCCCTGCTCACATACTCTGTCTCTCTCTCTTAAAAAAAAAGGTATTGAAAACATGATTTTTCAATTTTTTCATCTCCCATGCTGGAATGTGGCCAGATCAAGGGGTTAGAAATTTATGTTAAGTTGGCTGGTACAGTGCCTGCACCAGTGGCCCAAAGGGAGATGCTCAGGAGCCTTTCATTAAATCCAGGTCTGAACCACAGTATCACACCTAGACCTTCTAGGTTGCACAAAGAGGAGGACAGGGCAGAGAGAGCTGAGAAAGCGGGCCAGCTCTGTTGGGATCCCTGCCTACATACAGGGAGGCAGTACCACAGCCCAAAAATGATTGCAGAGTGGGGGGCACCTGGGTGGCTCAGTGAATTAAGCATCTGATGTCAGCTCAGGTCATGATCTCACAGTTCGTGCGTTCAAGCCCCACTTCTGACTCTGTGCTGATGGCGAGGAGCCTGCTTTAGATTCTGTGTCTCTCTCTCTGTCTGCCCCTCCTCTGATTGTGCTCTATCTCAAAAATAAATAAAGGAACACTTTTAAAAATTCTTTAAAAAATGATAGCAGGGGGTACTGATATTTTTCTCTATAAATTCTACCCATGTTTTGATTATTTAGATGGAATTTGGAAAAGAGAAATAAAAGCATTTACAAAAAAAATCTGTGTCTATTGATATGTGAATGTTTATAGCAGCTTTATTTATAATTGCCAAAAGCTGGAAACAACCTAAATGTCCTTCAGTGGGTAAGCGGATAAACCGTTGCATCCACACAATAAGATACTATTCAGTAGTGAAGGGAACAGTGTGTGCTTGATGCACACACAGTAATGTCAATGAATTGCAGATGCATTGTGCTCAGTGAGAGAAGAGGGGCTCAGAAAGCCCCATCCTATGTGATTCCATTTATTCCATATGATATTAGGAACAAGGCAAAATTACAGGGACAGGGAACAAATCAGTGGTTGTCAGGAATCGGGGCAAAGAGATGGGATGATTACACAGGGGCAACAAGAGGGAATTTTGGAGAAATGATGGAATTATTATAATTCTGTTGGTGGGTACAAGCCTCTATGAGTTTGCCAAAATTCGTTCAACTGTCTAACCAGTGAATTTTACTATCTTTAAATTAAAAACAAATTAATAAAAATTTAAAAGTCACCTTTCAGAGGGAAAATAACTAAATGCGGAAAAAAATCGAGTGAAAAAAATCAGAAAAGGTACAGTGAAGATAGAGAGAGTATAAGAGAATCAGTAAAAGAAGTTCCCTGAGAAGGTAGGATACAGAATCCAAAATACAGAGATAGGGGTCAACTTTAGATAAACACAGGGACATCATTTTCTTTGTTATAGGAGTTAGTGGAAGTGTGGGGACAGACGCAGGGAAGTTTGTAGATTTGGAGATGTGTAATGGAAGATAAAACATAACGCATGTGCGAAAGAGATGGCAAGGGGTTTGCATATGGGGGACCAACATTGATCAGCTGGTGGTAGCTGACTGGTGGGCTGCGTGAAGGTTTAAGAAGCAATGTCAGCAGATGAGAAGACCAGAGTTTGATAGCAATGACTGTCACAAGTCTTGGACAACCAACTCCCTTCTGTTATTCCAGCTCATTCTCTCTAATTGCTCACTCATGTATGTGTTCTGTATACACACTATTCTCTCTGCAGTGACCTTTTTTTCCGCTCCTCTTCTCTGTTCAACTAAATGTTATTCATCTTAGAACTCCTAAACTCGGCCACCACCTCATTAAGTAAGCCCTCGCTGTAGCCACCCAGAAGAGATTAGGTGTCCCTTGTGCGCTCTTCAAGTATCCTGTATGTGCCTCTTCACAACATTTTTCCCACTCGACTATAAGTATCCGTGAACCCGGGCCCACCCCATTGAACTAGTTAGTTGTACCTTGAGGACAAAGTCTATGACTGTATCTGTTACTCAGCCCAAGAAATAGATAATAAATGCTTTTGAATGAATAAATGAATAAAATGAGGATAGCTCCAGTATAGCATGTGTATCTTAAGTAGGATTCCCTAGAAGCAGAAGCTGAGAGGGATTCTTGGGCAGGTGATTTATTGAGAGACGGCTCTCATGTGAAATCTGTGAGGAAGTAAGGGGAGAATGGGATAGACAAAGGCAGAGGTCTGGCTAAAGCTTGTCTTGAGCCTGATCACACAGGCAGCTGTGGGAGTGTGAATCCTCCCTGAGCCAAGAGGGGGGTGCTGCCTATAATCCCCAAACTAGTTTGATATTGGCTGTAGTCCATTTCCAGGGAGAAGGTGTAACTTACCAGTCATTTTTGAGGTGGTTGCCTTCAGCTAATGGGAATTTTCCCAAGGATGCAGCCCTGAGATGTTAGCAGCCAGTAGTCACAACAGCTAAGGAATGAGCACACCATCCTGGTAAAGGGGATCTAGTCGAGACACCATGGGGTCTACTGCAGTGTTATAGAACAACACAGTGGGAGGGGGATTTCGGGGACACAGGAAAGACACTGACTCACGTGACCTCTGAGATGGAGTCAAATGATGGAGAGAAGGGACCCTCTTCTCCCCACCTTCCCCATCCTACATGCTCTTTTTGCAGCGAAGAGTCTGCTTGCTGCCTGTGCAAGGGCAGCAAAGGCAGGTGTCTGCATGGTGAGCTGTCCACTCCTGAGAGAGAGGCTGGCTTTGTAAGGAGCTGAAGTGGGCTGTACTTGGTCCCCACTTTACACAATCAGATACCTCCATGGCCGAGCACATGGGGACAACCTAGCTCGATGAAAAAATCTTCTGCAAACCTGAAACAACTAAAGGAAAAGTTAATGGAGTTGTCAAGGGCAGCAGTTTCATCCCTGAAGAGGGGTGAGACTAGTCAGGTAGAATGTTCCCTTGGGACTGCTTTTAATGATCTTCTACCTGTGGAAGGATTAGTGTCCAAAATAGCAAGCCAGTTCCTGACAGAGAGCCTTATCCCATGGATTGGCATTTGCTTGCTCAGAAATGAGTTTTGAGCCTTTGGAGAATCAAAGCAGTCTGTGGTATTTACAATACAGCCTTACTGTCCAGTAGCTTAAGTGTAGTCTAATTCTGACAGATGGCTCTCAAGGGAAATTTTCTTTCAGATTGGATTATGCTTCTATGCTGAAATGCTCTAATTAAGGGAAGTCTATAAACATACTGGGGGAGTCAAAGGGAGGGGAAGGTAGGCTGTTTCTTAGGAAGCTGTTTTGGAAAATGGCCATGTTTGCAATCTTTATCTTTCCAACCCCACGCACTCAGCTACACCGAGAATCTAGGCCACTGCTTTGCCAAAAAACATGGTAGTGCTAGGTCAGTGGTCAGCTTTCAGCAGGAGGCTCTGACTTCATTTCCAGCAAGGCCCTGCCTCTCATCTCATCTCCGTCTATTTCCTTCATGCTTTATTAACTATCTGGTTAACTAACTTTGTAGCTGTAACTGTCTTGGGGTGTAAGTTTCTTAATAAATGTATCCTTAAAATGAACATGAGTGGCTTTTTAAAAACCTCAACTGATCTGTTAGTTCAGCTGTGTCAAACATTACTAACCTTTTTAAGTCTAATACTTTTGTTTTAAAGTATTTAATACTTAAGCTAACTGCTTCATTACATTTCCTAATTCTTACCAATTTGAGACTTAAGTTTTAATTATAGAAAAAGTATACTTGGCTGTCAGATACAGAAGGATGGGTTTTACATGTGTGGGTTGAGAAAAATCTAATTTGGAACTTAAGGAGTTAGTTCTGGGTTTATCTCTATCATTTATTCAACAAAAATTTTTTGAATACCTACTATGTGCAAGGCAATATACTAAGCATAAAGTGCATAATGAGCCATACTCTCTAGAAGCTTATGGTCTTGGGAGATGGGAATGTGGGAAGAAGGGACAGTAAACAAAAAATTCCAGAGATAATTGATTGCTTATACATGCAGTTGGTGCCACAAAGGAAACATAGGCTAGTGCTACTTTCAAGACCTGACCTGATCAGTGCATTGAAGAAGGATGCTTAGAAGAGATACCATCAAAACAGAGACTAAAGGCAGGTTAGGAGCTCACCTGGAAAAGGGCAAAGTCCCAGGCAAAAGGCACTGGCATGTGCAAAGGCCCTGAGAAAGAAACACTTTGGGCAAGTTCCAGGAACAGAAAGCACAGAGTGGTTTGAAAAAGGGAAACACAACGGAAAAGAGACTACAACTCAGGCAAGAACAAGAGTAAGTCTTTCGGTCTTTATTCTTTGAATAATTTTTGAAGGATTTTGAGCAGTGAAGCAACACAAATAGATTCACATTCTTAAAAAGTCACTCTGGCTGCAGTGCAGAGAACAGACAAGAGGAAACAGTGAAGAAAGGGTCAGGCTGTTGTAGAAGGTCAGGAGGGAAATGATGGCTTCTCCCACAGGTTGGTGGTCATAGACAAGAATTTAAAAAAAAAAGTTTTGTTGAAAAATAACTCGTATACAATAAACTACATATGTGCAAGGGGTACAGTGTGATAGTGTTTGACACATGTACACTTTGTGAAGCCATTGCCACAATCAAAATAATGAACATACTTGTCACTCCAAAATCTTGTCTTATACCCCCTTGGTAATCCCTTCCTTTGTCTCCTCACCATTCATCCTCTGATCCCCAGGCAACTGTTGATCTGGGTTCTGTCACTGTAGGTTAGTTGAGATTTTTCTAGAATTATATATACATAACAACTGCACAGTGTGTTCTCTGTTTTGTTTGGCTTCTTTCAACCAAAATAATTATTCTGAGATTCACCCATTTTGTTGTATTAATTAATAGTTCAATCCTTCCTTTTATTGCTGACTACTATTGCATCACATGGATATACTACTGTTTATCCATTGCTTATTTGGATGATTATTGAATTATTTTACTTTAAAGGCAATTACAAATAAAGCTGCTATCAACATTCATGTGTTTTGTATGGACATATGCTTTCATTTTTCTTGTATAATTACCTAAGAGTGGGATGGCTGGATCACATATATATGGTAGTTATATATTTGCCTCCTAAGAAACTGCCAAACTGTTTACCAAAATGGCTATGCCATTTTACATCCACACCAGCAGTGAATGGAAGTTCTTGTCGCTCTGAATTAGCACCAGCACTTGATAGGGTGGGTCTTTAATTTTATACATTCTAACAGGTGTAAAATGGAGTCTCATTGCAGTTTAATTTGTATTTCCCTAAGGATTCATGCTCTTGAGCATCTTTTCATATACTTATCTACCATCAGATTATGTTATGTGATGAAATTTCTATTTAAACTTTTTGTCCATTTTGGGTTATTTGCTTTCTTGTTATTGTATTGTGAGAGTTCTTTGTATATGATGGATGCCAATCTTTTATCAAATGTGTGATGTGCAAACATTTTCTTCTAAGCTACAGATTGCATTTTCATTCTCTTAACATTGTCTTTTGAAAGAGAAAAGTTTTTAATTCTACTCATGCCCATTTTATCCATTTATTCCCTTATGGAGTATGCACTTAGAGACATGTCAAAGATATCTTTGCCTAATTCAAATTTATGAAGTCTTACTTTCTCATGTTTTCTTTGAGAAGTTTTATACCTGTAGCTTTTACATTTGTGACTATGATACACTTTGGGTTAATTTTTATATATAGTATGAAGTCTAGACTGGAGTTCTTTTTTTTCTTCTATATAGTATTCAATTGTTTGAACAACATTGTTGAAAAGACTAAAATTCATTTATATGATTGCCTTTTTCACTTTCCAAGAAACTTAGTTGATCAAGTATATGGATCTGTTTCTGGACTCTGTTCTTTTCCTTTGTTTTTTTTTGATCTATCTTTGCTCCAATACCATAGTGTCTTGATTATTGTAGATTCATAAGGTCTTGAAATCAGGTAATGTAAGTGCTCAACTTTGTCCTACTTTTTCAGAGTGGTTTTGGTTATTCTACGTTCTTAGCATTTCCATATGAATTTTATAGTTAACTCTTAACACACACACACACACACACACACAATGCTGTTGGAATTTTGATTGAAGTTTCATGATTATAAAATCAATTTGGAATGAAGAGACATCTTAGAAATACTGAGTTTTCCCAATCACGAAGAATATATGTCTCTCTATATAATACATTTACTATAATTTATTTCAGCAATGTTTTTAGTATACATCTCTGGAGCTCTCTGTGTTCATCTTTCTTCCCCTCTGTACTCTCCCTGCACTCTAGCTAGGTCAACCTTTCTGGACTCCCAAGTCCATTTCCTCAATGCTGGGAGCCTACTGGGCTCTGTCTGAATTTTCACCTCTCCATGCTGTGCTGTGTCTTAAAAACTCATTCCACATAGTGAGCTGAGCTAATTGTAGGACTCGTCTCCTTTGTTTCCTGTCATTCAGGTATCACTTATCCTCATTGCCTGGTGTTCAGTGTTTTGGAAATCATCGTTTCATATATGAGGGTAAATTCATTTCCTGTCTCTCCATCATTTTCTCTGAGAGTTGAAGAATGGATGTAGTCAAAATGATTTCTGGGTTTGTAGAGAAAACAAGCCCTAAAAGAAGATGTTGGTATTTATTGAGATAGGAATCATCAGATGAAGAACGGGTATTTATATGTTTGGTGTGGAATAAGCTCATGCATTACATTTTTAGCATACACATTTTGTACTTTCAATGAAACATTCAAGTGCAAAGGCATAAAAAGCAGTCGGATACACTAGGCTGTGGTTCAGAAGCAGGGTCTGAGTTGGAAGTAAGAATTTATGAATTGTCCACATACACTGTTTATGCTATTTGAATCATAGAGGTTGAGGAAGTTTCATAATAGGAGAATCTGGGGTGAAGAAGGAAGAGTGTGGGACCATGACTGAGACCTCACAGGACCCGAAGTGGAACTGTTGAAGCAGTAAAGGAGAACTAGCTGATGTGTCACGAAGTCACTACAGGAGTATTTCAAGGAACTCCGGGGGTCAAGTGGGTCAAAAGCCTCACAGATGTCAATTAAGAAAGTACTGAAAAGAACCCATCAGATTCTTTGATAAGAAATATTTGGTGGCTCTAGTAAGGGACATTAGCAGTGAGAAATGAAGCCATAGTGGAGCAGACCAGGAAGCAAAGGAGAGGGAACCGGGTGGGGACTGGGGGGAGGGGAAGGATTGTATGTCCATAGTTCTATGATTCATTTGTCCACAAAGACTAGAGAGATTGGAGTAAAGAAGGGTTTTGTCAAGATGGAAAGGATATTTTAAATGCTGACAGGTGAGAGTAGGTAGAGAGGAAGGGTGTTGAGGTGCAGGAGCGAGACAATGAGCAGCAGCGGGCACCGGGTTGGCAGGAGCCTGGTGAAAGGTGAGAGTGGATGGGACCCCAAAGGGAGGAGCAGTGTTAGTGGGTTGGCTTGGACCCAACACTTCCTCCCACATCACGGTGGGATGGGGAGGCCCCACACAAGCAGGAAGTCAAGCACAGCCCCATCTGATGAGAAGGATGAGACAGAGCTACGTGCTGAGAGAGAGTATACGAAACAGCCCCTGCCTTCAGGAAGCTTGTGGTCTTGGTGCTGATCTGACGACTTCTTTTATGGAAACCACAAAACACAATTGATTAAGCTCAGTTTGGTCTGTCTTAAATTTTAGAACATATTTTACTTTTTAAAATTAATTTGTTGGCTCTTCCTTTTCTTAGGCAATATGCTCAATCCAGAAAACTCGAGTAAAAGCAGAAGGGCAGATAATCCCAAGTACAGAGTCACTCATAATCCCTCTGTCTTGAGATAGCCACTGTTAAAGTTTGGGTATGACTTTTTTGTGTAAACTCTGAGCGCGGCTCTCCAGTGACCATTTTGATATGGTTGTGACGTGATTTGGCCTGCCTCTTTGCTTCAGTGTATGTTTCAGGAAAGAAGCAGAATGCACAGTTGTGTGTCTCAGAGGACACCCTCTGCAGGTGGGTGGGGCCTCTGTCACAGAACAGCTGGACAGGCCTTTGTTCCCTTTGTCCACATGTCCTGAGGTCAGGGCTTCCTTGGCGGTCAGGCAGCCCAGGGCAAACCCAAATCCAGTGTGCAACCTCCAGAAGAAGCTTGTCTGGCTCCTTCCTTCTCTCTCTGGAGGCTGAGAGGTCTCAGTCAATGTATCCAAAAGAGAAGCTGGCAGTGAAAGCAATACTACTTTCAAACAGTTCTTAGACAAATACTGCAAGCCAAGCAGGGTAATGCTTGCAGGGCCAGACACTGGGGAAGGCTCATCTGCAGCTTCCGGGGTCTTACGGCCAGCATCCCTGTACGACAGGACACTGCTGGCCCCAGGGAGTGAGAAAGCTTGTAGCCCTGTGGTGCTTCCACTTAGGCCTGCAGGCAAAGGTCTCACTGTTCCTTCACAGCACAGGTGGACAGCAGCTTGTCGAGGGGCTGGAGGCCCAACAGAGAAAATGTTGCAGTCTTGACATATTGAGCCAGAGATCCAGCTCATTGAGACCAGAGCATGAGGGAAAGTAGGGTCCCAAGATCCAGTGAAGCATTTGTCCTTTCTGCAGACATTAGGCCTGATGCCAGGCACTGGGACACCCATAGAAACCGAACACCACAGTCTGGCAGAGGCCAAGCCCGTGGCATCAGAGCAGGAAGCCATTCCAAGAAAAAGCAACTCATCTCTAGCTGCATTTATTCCCCGCTCATCCTAGAAGAGTTGGGGGTGGGGGAGAAATTTTCCTAATGAGGGACTTTTCTTAATACCTGGGTTTCATATTAAGAAATGCTCTCAGAATTAAAAATTCTTCCAGAAAAAAAAATAAGGGATTTCCCCCTTCCCCCCCGCCTTCAAAGTCATAAAGAAGCCCCGGGAAGCCACCGAGAATCTTGTGTTGGCCTCTGCAACACCCTCCCCAGTCTCTATTAATCTGTTCCCAAAAAGAAATGTCACCAGATGGCCCTGCAAATGTCACCTGGCCATCAGCATGGCTTTACCCAAAACAGGGAGGCATTAGAGAATCTAATCCATAGTTTACTTCCTTCATTTCAGGTCAGTTTTGGATCCTTTCCTAAGCTTTTAGTATTTTCTTAACACACTGGGTTGGTACGGTAAGGGCCATAATTGTGCTGCTGTTAAAGAAAATTACTTTTCCATTTAATGGAGGAGGGTCCTAGTGACGCACAGATCCCAATCATTTTGGAAAAACTCCTCTCTTGTTAGCATTTAATGCCAGGTTTTACTGCCCTCTGCCTCATGAACTGTGTACTCCCTCAGCATTCTTAATGCCTTGGGCTATTTTTAGCATTTAATCCCTTCCAGGTATCAGCGCCACCAGCCCTTTTTTTTTTTTTTTCAAACAGAAGAGAATCCTGTATTTTCACATTGTGGTTGAGTGGTTTTTAGGAACTGAGCTAGTCCTTTTTCAAAATGGGTTTTTCTTTTACTGTCTCTTTAGATTTCATACCCAGCCATGGACATCAGATCAAGGCCAGTCCTGGCTGTGGTCTGTGTACCTCTCAATTCCAGCAGTTATCAAAAAGTAGCTGAAGTCAGTTTGATCCTGGAGAAAGGACGGGAGCTGAGCTCCACAAACTAAGGAGGGTAACAAGCCACAGCTGGTGGCGGCTGGGGTTATGGGGAGGGGTACTGAAGGCCCTACAGGCAGAGGATCCATACATCCTGATGGGTTGTTGAGCTCACCCCTGCTTTGGGGGAGTGGCTTCCGAAGGAGTCAGAAAATTCAGAAGAGGGTTTGGAATAGGAAATTTCAGTAGGTTCCTGCCCATTGTCACTAGCACCTACTCTCCTCAGGGGAGATTGTTGGGAGAGGAGGGGGGAAATGAGGAGTTACTGTTAAATGGATACAGAGTATCTGGGATGACACAGAAGTTCTGGAAATGGATAGTGGTGATGGTTGCACATTGTGCATGCACTTAACTCTCCTGAATTGTATACTCACCCATGGTTAAAACTGTAGATTTTATATAATGTACATCTTTTCCACTATTAAAAAAAATACAGGGGCGCCTGGGTGGCTCAGTCAGTTGGATGGCCGACTTCAGCTCAGGTCATGATCTCACGGTTCATGGGTCTGAGCCCCACATGGGGCTCTGTGCTGACAGCTCAGAGCCTGGAGCCTGTTTCAGATTCTGTATCTCTCTTTCTCTCTGACCCTCCCCAGCTCACACTGTCTCTCTCACACACAATTAAATTAAAAAAAAGTTAAGAAATTTTACAAAAAATACAGAAAAACAACAACCCTCTACCAGGATGCCAAAGAGGCTTGTGGCCAAGCAGAGGAGATAGTATCGCAGGGGTGGCCCCTCCAGTCTGGAAGAGGCTCGAGGTGGTAACAGCTGGCCTTTCCTCAGCTCCTGGAGACCTGGGTCATCACCCAGGGACACCTGTCCTCACAAAATCCACTCCTTGCATTTCACTCTCTTTGAATTCTCACTTCTCCCACCGCCCCACCCAAGTCTGTCTCCTGGATACTGAGCACACCCACTGAAAAAACAGAAGTTTTCATTAGAAGAGGTTTTTCTTTCCTAGACATCGTTGGCATTGTCACAGAACAGCTGCCCAGCGGTTGAACCTTTCACAGTCAGCTCCCACTTAGGACTGGATCCTGCACCAGAGTAATACACACTTCCTAGATGCCAGACCCCCACTTCAGAGCTCTTATGTTTCCCAGTGAATCTTTAAAACAGAGAACTAAGTGTTATACCCATTTTACAGAAAAGGAAATTGGGCATAAACGAGTTCATTACTTGCCTAACATCACCCAGGTAATAAAGGGCAAAACAAAGTTTGAATGTAAGCCTATTTAAAGGCTCTGTTTCAAAACCCTTGTTTTTTCCATTATACCACACTTCCAGATATCTATTCCAGTATTAAAAAAAAGCCTTGAACAATGCCTTCTCAAGTCTGGAATAAAAATGAGTCTGCATCTTGACTTATATGTAGCACACTTTTGAGAGCCACTAGTGTTCCTGGTGTTTTCACCATAGATCCCCTCCATCCCGTGAATCACTCATGCCAGTGGGATCTCCCCACCCATAAGCTTTTTCCCCCCAGTGTAGTTTTGATGAATAGATGGTACATCAAATCTTGAATAAGGGCAGGCCGGCCAGACAGATATCCAGAGAAGTAATCAATAAAGGATGCTAAAACACCATGGTGGAGGAAACTATTAATCAAAATTTCTCTCCAGGAGAATATTCTATGTAGTTGGAACTAATACTACAATAAGCCACAGAGGGAGAGCACTGACATTTCCAAGTGGCCCAGTTTGCAGTGAATGCTCACTACCATATCTTCTGATGATGTAGGTCCAGTTAATTGCAAGCTTCAGTCTTGACTGTCAGGTGATAGAGAGGAGACCCGCGCTGCCTCCAACAACCTTCTTCCTCTACCCACTAGTACAGGCAACTTCTCTTCTGATAAATACTGAACAGGTATATAAACAATACCACTTTGAAGGACAGCCCATCGCTCCTGCTGGAGTTGCCCACATGCACTGGTCTGTCCTGTAGGCTCAAGCCCATGGTCCTGTCCACCCACATCTGCCTCATAGACATGGACTTCCAAAATGCAGTCCCATGGCCTGTGTTGACTTTCCTTCATCTTCTTGTCTCAGGACTCATTGCTAAGTGCCCACCCCTCCCCCATGCCTTCTCTCTTTCCATCCCTCCACCCTCAGTGCCCACTCCCCAGCTTCCTTCATGACTGGCACTGCTATTGCTGCCACCACCAACTTTCAACCTGAGAGCATGATTTTCCCAGAAGAAATGAGGGAAGGGCAAGAGGTAGACAATAAATACTTTGTGCATTTTGACACTGCCTAAACATGAACAGATGAACTTGTAGCTTTTACAAACTTGTCTAAAAAATGCATAAAGCAACTGTTTTTAGAGAATTCTCAACTCTGACCCTGTCTCTAACCTTTATCCTATTTGTAAGTGACAGTCATGTGGAGTGGGGTCAGGAATGAGGTAAGCATCCACTTTGTAATAAAACCAGTGATTCTTGGGATAGGATGCTATTGTTTTAAAAACATCCAGGTCAAAATGGTCACCTTAAGAAAGTTCTGCTCCTGGGGGGCATCTGTATAGCTCAGTCGGTTGAGCGTCCAACTCTTGATTTCAGCTCAGGTTATGATCTCATGGTTCGTGGCTTCAAGGCCCACATCAGACTCTGTACTGACAGCATGGAACCTGCTTGGGATTCTCTCTCTCTCTCTCTCTCTCTGTCTGTCTCTCTTTCTCTCTCTCTCTCTCTCTCTCTCTCTGCCCCTCCCTGTCTCATACTCTCTCTTTCTCAAAATAAATAAATAAACATTTTTTGAAAAGGTTCTGCTCCCATATGAATAATATGGGTTTTAAGAATAATTTTTAGTGGGTTTTTTTTCACCTTGAAAAAATAAAGTGGTATGTTTCCTATTTTTAAATGGTTGACTATCATGAACTCTGGTGAAGGAAGAAACTAATAGTTCAACATTTTCTAAGATCTCTAATATAAGTAAAGTATTATCTGTGTGTCATTTGGGGCAGTGGCTACATTTTCAAGTCTCTGCCATCTGCGCTAATTGGCCAAGACGTGGCTAGCCGGGGTTAAGCTCCCACAGTCAGTGCAAGAGGACCCTGAGGCTTTGGGCAGCCTGGCAGTCACCTAATGCACGATGCAGTGGTGATGCTGGCCTACTTTTGAGAGCAGCTCCTGAGTTACAGGCTCCCCGTGTGGGAGCTGTGTGTTGGACAGGAGCTCCAGACTGCTCGTTCCCTGCCCAGACCCTTAGCCTGTCATCATTGATTTTATGGGGAAAGAAAGCATTTCCTTTTGTAAACACCACACCAGTGTCTTCAATAAGATGATGTAATGGGATTAATGATGCACTTTCCAGAATGCTCATCGATTCTGAAGATGGAAGTGGAAATTCGAGATGAGACTAAGCTCTGTTTTGTCAACATTTGGCCGTTCTGTTAAGCAAAGTATCCTCAGAGAGACAGTGGGCTTAGTTGAAAGATGTGCTGGTATTTGAATACCCAGGGCTGGGAGGATTCTACGTAAGGTACAAACATTGCTAGGCTTGAGAGTGAGGAGAGAGGAAGAAAAAAATAATGAGCAACAAGCACCTGATGCTAAAGCCTGCTGTAGGTGAGCTGGCATGATTGGCTTGTGAAGGTGTTTTCCAGGAAGTAAAGCCCCTGGGAGTAGTAGGGGAAGGATGGAATGAGGGAAGTAAAGGAATTACCAGACCTTGCTTTTCTTTGCAGGTGTCTGTCCGCCATCAGCCTGAGGAGGGCTCAGGTGGTGAGCAGTTGTGTGGCTCTTTGGCCAAATCCCAACTGGCTCCACAGGGCATCTCTGAGGGCTTAAGGTGTGTGTGTGTGTGTGTGTGTGTGTGTGTGTGGTTTTACCCAGTGAAACAGTCTCTCAACTTCTGACTTAAATGATCTCAGAAGTGGGCTTTTTCCTTCCCAGTGAGGCAGAAACACATACAGTCGTAGAGTGATTGGAGTTTCTATGCAGTTGTTGTCTAAGCACTCAGAGATGAAGAAGAGGTAGAGATTCTCCAGCAAAGCAGTTGGGTCTGCATAGCTTCCCTGAACATCTGCCCTGGGGTTGAGAGAGTATTTACCTCAACTCGTCAGAAAGTTGTACAACAGACTTTGAAACTGACAGCAACAAACGTGTTTTATTAAATGTGCACTTGCCTTGTATTCTTGGAGGGAGAGAGTTAAAAAAACAAGACCCAGAGAGCATAGTTTAAACTTTGGAAACGTGAGCTGTCTCTGGCTGGTTATTATCTGAATAATAAAGAAAAATGGTGTTCAGTAGATATTGATGTTACTTAAGACAGTTGGTGACAGTGACTATATGTGTGGCATCGATCGTGGTGATACTTTCATGGGTATATACTTATCTTCAATCTTACCAAGTTGTATACATTAAGTTGTTTAGCTTTTTATATGTCAACTGTACCTCCATAAAGTAGTTTTGCAAATAAAACAGGATAGTCAGTGAATCAGCCAGGCTGACTCAAGGCTATGGTAGCTGCAGTTTCTATCCAGTTCTGTGGGGAATAGTATAAAATAGTGCAACACGTGCCCCTGCAGTTGAACACTGATGTCGCAATACAGAGCAGAATTCACTCAAAGATGGGAGGACAGATGGAGAGATTACTGTGAGCTACAAATAGGAGAAAGGTACTGCCGAGTAAGTAGTTTGGCTCTGGTCCCTGACAGGTTTGACTGGGTGGAGTATATTGAGGTGCAAGAATAAAATATTAGAATTTCTGCTTATATTATCTTTGTTGTTTCTCTTATTTGGTGTATGTTTATTATATGAATCTGTTAGCACTGTCTACATGTAAGCTGTATGTAAGTAAATATTCATTTATTGAGGATTATGCCCCAAACATTTCATACTGCTTGTGCCAGTTATAAATTTATGTCCTCCCAACTCCAGACTCATCCTTCATTGCCTGCTCTGGAAAAACAAATTGAAACCTTGAACTGTTTTACCTTTACCACCTAACACAGTGCTACACTCTGTCAGTAGAGGGCGCTGGACAGACAATGACGGAGGAAGGGAGCTTTCTTCCCAGTCCTGGTGTTTCTCCACTTCCTGCCTGGAGGCCAGGGTTCTCCAGCACCCAGCTCCTGCGGCACATGCGGCTTCCCTAGTGCCCTGTTCCCACAGGGCGAGCATCTGCTTCAGGGCCGGCCTCCACAACACAGGTGGCCCCTCCGGCACTCAGTGGTCAGCAGCTCCCCCGGCCCTTCTTCAGTTGGCTTTGTTGCAGAGTGTCTCACATGAAACATCTTCCCACCAACAGCTCTTCCTGCCCCTAGATGGCAGATTCCCGGAAGGATGCGAGGTGATTTTCAAGTAAGTTCTGCTGGTGTGACACCCACCCCCAGCCTTACCTCCCCACCTAACTGGTTTACTTCCGGGTACACTGCAGATAACAGCTTCTGTGCCACCGCACAAAATGTTAGGCAAGCACTGTGTTAGAGTTACCTTCCACTCTTCTCCTAGTTCCCCTGTTATTCCTTTTGGCCACAACTCAAATCCCACCTGTCCCTAAAGCTCTCTCTTGCCTTCCTCAGCCAGAAGGAATAGAAGCATCTGTCTGATGCAGATTACCCCATCTTCCCTCATATACGTCTATGACAATTATTGTCTGATCTGTCGATTAGACAGTTGAAGAGGTACTCAGCTACTGCCTTGGGACATCTCTTGTATTCAATTACTGGGTTAGAGAATGGAGTAGGCACAGTGAGATGGATGGGACTGACCTGAGAGATCATCGAGTCAAATGATTCACAGACAGAGGAGAGAAGCCTTATCAAGATTCAGCCGAACTTGTTCAGACTCACCTGGAGCTAGAATTGGAGTGCCAAGATTCTTGTAACTAGTCCCCAGTCTTGCTATTCGCATATCTCCTGCTGTGTCTTCTCTCCCCAGCTATCCCACGGGCTCCCTGGGCCCATTCGTTTCCTTATGGACTCAGGTCCGCCTGGCCCAGGGCCCTGGACAGAGTAGGAACTCATGAAATGTTTCTTTTTGAACTTGACTGGTCACACCGAAGCCTTTTCCTTGGGTTTCGTTTGGCAATCAACCTAAAATCATTCCAGTGGAATAGTAGTTTCTTTTATGCTCATCAACCGTCTCAGGTCTAGGATGGAGAGGAGGCAGTTCTGCAAGTCCAATTGTCTGGATCCCTATGTAGTTCTAGCACAGAAAGACTTAACTGTTTGGTGAGTCTGCTGTTTGCGTCTTCAAACTTGAGCCACCTTTCTAGTCCTTGAAATTTAATTTTAGTACCTTCTTTGTAACTCTGACATTCAGCATCTAGATTCTCCCTTGGGAGAAATGGTTACTTCTGCAATTCAGTGATCTGGAAGAGGAGCAGTGAGCATCTGGGTTGTAGCCTAACCTCACCTGGTTTGGGGGCTTGCTGTCTTCTGCTCTTGCTCTCTCTCCTTCCCAGCATGGCTTGGATTCTATATGATGCAGCTCCCCCCAGCAAGGGAAGAAGAGGAGCATGCTCTCTTGCACATTACCCTTCTGTACTCCACTAATGCTGCCTTCCCCTTGTGATCTAAGTACTTAAACCTATGACTTCAGAGCATTTGAGACAGTAACTGGAACCCCTTTTTGAACCTTCTAAAATGAGTCCTTTATAGACAACTACCAACATATTACAGTCGATGCAACGGGAAGTAATTATGATCATCAGTCCTTGAAACTCCACTTTGCAGTTTCTGTTATCTGGAGAATCATTATCTTTAAGTCACTTTTCTCAATTTGTAATATTAAAACATGCTAATTCATGCATCCCACAGTAATGTGTTGAATGGTTACTATGTGCCTGGAGCTGGGTTGCTGTGTCTGAGGGTCTTTGCCTTCATGGTGTTTGGACTAGGAAATTCCAACAAGGAATTACACAGATTGCTATTTAATTGAAAGTGTGATAAGCATCACAAGAAAAAATAACAAATACTCCAAGAACCAGTAACAGGAGGGCAACTCTTGGTCTGAGGCGTTAGGGAAAGTTTTTCCAAAGAAGTAGTGTTTATGCTGAGAGCAAAGTGTGAATCGAAGCTAACCTGAAGAAGAAGATGAAGGAAGAGTTCTGGAAAGAGTGTTTCATGATGAAAAACAATCATGTTCGGTATTTGGGATATTTTTCCCCCTTAAACAACAAGTAGAAACCAGTGAAGGATTTTTAGGAGGACAGTGACATGGAATTATTTGCATTTTAAAAATAACCCTCAGGCTGTTGTGTGAAGAAGAGATTGTAAGGCGTCTAGGGAAGTTTCAAGGCCTGTATTGGTATCATCTTAATGTTGCCAAATTACAAAAGGGAGCCAATGTCTGGTTGTTTGGAAATACAGGATATGAATACCAGCATAAGAAAAAAAAATATATGTTTACACTGGACTTTAAGACCTGATAATAAAATTTTTTTTTAAATTCTTGGTATGACTAAACTTTGTCCCCCAAGCGACGTTATACAGATGAACCAGCCATAATTGGGTGAGAGTGTCCTAAAGAAAGAGAGGCAATGAGAAGTAAACCCCTGATGTAATAGTTTTCAGACAAATGAATAACCAGAGACCCCAAACTCACTCCTCCTACTTTTGGTAATAGGCAGCTTGGCAGCAGGCTAACAAAATCAAGATATAACCCAAAAAGACCCATTGCTTGCCTTTCATCAGCCACATCCATTTTGTGAAAATATCCACAATTTTAAAGATATTCCTCTCTGGGAGCCGGAGTTGAGTGAGTGGTCAAGACAACTAGTGTGGGGAAAGAATGGGTGGCCACTGTGTTAATTCCTTCCATTGTCTTTTTTTGTTTGTCTTTTATTCTTGATATTTTAACATATAGTAAAATACAAAAAAAAAAAAAAAACCCAAAACAGATATTCACATGTTAATATCTTGCCATATTTGATCCTAATATTTTTATTGTTAGAACCTAGTACAGACATAGTCAAAAGCTTCCCAACCACCTGCCCTAACCACTGAAATTGGTGTGTATCTGTTCCATGAATATTGTTATTATTTTACTACATGGTTTATGGCTGTAAACATATAACATTGCCACATGTTGAAATTTTTCATAAGTAGCATTACAGTTTATATGTCCCTTTGTAACTTGTTTTTCTTCTAATATAATTTTTCAAAGTTTATTTCATACTGATACTTGTACATATAGATGATTTACTTTGTTATTTAGAATTCCATTTTGTGAATGAATTGGTTTGCTTATCTGTCTCATAAGACTGATAGATAGTTGCATCAATTCCCTTCTTCTGCCAAAAATAAAATCTATAATGAACATCCTTCTACATGTCCCCTTGGGGCACTGCTAGAAATGAAACTGGTAACTGTTGGAGTAGACACACAATTCAGTTTTTATTAGGTATTTAAAACCTGCTTCCCCAGGTGTTTATGCCAATTTATTCTCCCAACGTAAATACATAGCTTTCAGTAACTGTATGTGTTCCCTAAAACTTGGTTGATGGGCTAATTTTGACAGTTGTAGCTCATTATTTTAAGTTACATTTCCCTATATATTTATCATGTTTATATGTATTGCCATTAGGATTTTTTGCGGATTGCCTGATAATATAATTTGGCCGTTTTTCTTTCAGGATTACTTTTATTTGTTAATTGTTAGGGTTTTCTTTTTTGTTACTTTCTAGTTATAAATCATTTTTCTATTATTTTTCTAAATCATATTTTCTTTTATTTTCTATGTATGTTGTAAATACCTTCTCTCATTCTAAAGCTTTAACTTCTAACTTTGTGTGTCGTATCTTTTGTCATACAGAAACCTTTAATTTTAATATGATCAGAATTGTCTATTTATTCCTTATGGTCTGCAGTTTTAGACTGCTTTAAGTTTTAAAATTTTTTAATGTTTTATTTGTTTCTGAGAGAGAGAGAGAGAGCGTGAGCAGGGGAGGGTCAGAGAGAGACACACACACATACACAGATTCCGAAACAGGCTCCAGGCTCTGAGCTGGTTGTCAGCACAGAGCCCGACGCAGGGCTCGAGCCCACGAACCATGAGATCGTGGCCTGAGCCAAAGTCGGACGCTTAACCAACTGAACCGCCTAGGCACCCCAAGACGGCTTTAAGTTTTAGACAACTTTACAATAAGAGCCTTTTAGACTGTCTTCTAGAAACTTTTTAAGTTTTGTATTTCACAGTTTATTCTTTGATCTATGTGGATTTTTTTCTTTTATGTGTGCAGTGTGAGCGTTTGCTAAAAAAAAAGTCTATCCTTTTCCATAAAGGTATCTATATCCATTACCTAATGCCACAGAAATGTTGCATAATAGCCACAAAACCTCAGTGACGTAATGATTTTGATTAGCCAAAACAAGTTGCAGGGCTCACCAGATTCAAGTAAGTTTGGGGGGAATAGACCACCACCTCTTTATGGGAAGAGCTGACACATGACTTTGCAAAGGTATGTACAGACAGGGGTGCAGTGTTGGAGCCATTTTTACAGTCAGTCTACCTTAATAGCCATTTGTGTCAGCTCCTCATGAGTGTGGAAGTCCACTTTTGATATATGACAGATTCTCATATCTACATCGTTTTTCCTCTAGGCAGTCTTCTCTTCTCTATTAGTTTATATTTCATTGATTTCTATAGCGTTTTGGTAACTGTTGCGTCTCCTCCCACTCAACTCTGTTCTCAACTTTCCTCTCATCCCTCTTAAGTGGATATGCTATTTTTAGCCCTTCATTATTCCTGAAGAATTTTGGGATCAGCTTATTCAGTGTCATGAAAAACAGTGTAGACATTTGTATTTAAATTGCATTCAATTGATATATTTTGACTAGAATTGACATATTTATAGTACTGATATTTTTCCCCTTATATACTTTATTTCTCCATTGGGTTAGATGTCCATTAATTCATTGAAGAAGCATTTTTTTTAATGTTTATTTATTTTTGAGAGAGAGACAAACAGAGAGTGATCAGGGGAGGTGCAGAGAGAGAGGGAGACACAGAATCTGAAACAGGGCTCCAAGCTCTGAGCTGTCAGCACAGAGACTGAGGTGGAGCTTGAATTCATGAACCACAAGATCATGACCTGAGCCAAAGTTGGAGATTTAACCCACTGAGCCACCCAGGCGCCCCTGAAGAAGTATATATTTTTTAAGTTTGTTTGTTTATTGTGAGAGAGAGAGGACGGGAGGGGCAGAGAGAGAAGGAAAGAGAATCTGTGCTGACAACACAGAACCCAATGTGGGGCTTATACTCACAAACTTGGAGATCATACCTGAGCTAAAATCAAGAGTTGTACCTTAATGGACTGAGCCACCCAAGAACCCATGAAAAAGTATTTATGAGTCATACAATGTACTAGGCACTATTCCAGAGACTTACGAAGCAGAGAATAAAAGCAAAATTACTAGCTTTGAGGACTTGATATTCTAATAGGAGAAACAGACAATAAACAAAAAATATATATGTTAAGAGGTGATAAATACTATAAAGAAGAAAAAATTGTGTGCAAAGGGATAAAGAATAACAATAAGGTTAGTACTGTTTTATATAAGGAGTCCTTTGTTGGTCATTCAGTAATAATGTCCTTCTTAAATTTTTAAAATAATTTTTACCGATCTATTTCTCAGTACAATATAGTTTTTGATGCCACTGTGAAAGTTGTCTTTTAAATTACAGTTGTTTGGGCTGGTGAATAAAAATGCTCTAGATTTTTTGAGTATTGATCTTATGTCCAGCAAACTTTTGTATCTGGTTATTTGTCAAATTAGTTTTCAGTTTCTCTTTAGGTTGTAATTTTTAACAAAAATTCAACTTCATTTCTCTTCATTCCTCTTGCTAGTTGTTTTTCTTATTTGGAACCCTGTTAGCTCCTCCTGTATAATATTGTACTGAAACAGTAAAAACAGGGAATTTTGTCTTCTTCTTAAAGGGAAGTTTCTAGCATTTCACCATTAAATATGACAGTCTCAGTGAATGTTTGATATGCACCTTTTATGAGATTAAAGATTCATAGTTTGTTCAATAGTTTATTTTCCATGATTGAGTGTTAAATTCTAGTGCTTGTTTTGAGTCTGTTAAGATGATACTATTGTTTTCCATTTGCCATTTCCATCATTTCATGTGGTGGGTTATAGTATTATAGTATCTAATGTTAAATCATCCTTGAATGCTGATAAACCCAACTTTGTCATGATGGTTTTTTCCTTCATATATTGCTTTATTTTGCCCTTTTATAATTTCTTCACTGTTTTTGCAGCTATTTTCTAAAGGCAGTGGGCCTATAGTTTTCATCTCTTACTCTGTCCATGCCTGGTTAAGAGATCAGTGTTATACTAGCTTTACAAAATAAATTGGAGAAAGTTAATAAATAAATAAATAAATAAATCTATTCTATTACAAAAAATTTGTGTAAGATAAAGACTATTGATTCCTTGAAGATTTGGTAGAACTTTCCTGTCAAATTATCTGTCATAGAGCGCTTTCTGAGGTAGGTTTTAAGTAACTGCTTTGATTGATTTAATGGTTATAATTTTTTTCAAGTTATCCATTCTTGATTCAAATATTGGTAATTATATTTTTAAGATAATTTTGTGTTTCATTAAGTTTTTAAATTTCTTGGCATTAAGTTGATCATAATATTCTCTGACATTTCTAAGAGTTCCTAACATAGGCATAGTTATAGCATCTTTTACATTTATAACATTGTTTATATATTCCTTATTTCTGTGTGTGTGTGTTTTGACCTACTTTGTCAAGGATTTAACTGATTTGTTAGAGCTTTTCAGAGAACCAGTTTTGTACTGTCGATCCTTTTGTCTTTATTTTTGATATTTCCCCCTTTTTTTTGGCCTTGTGCTTGTTTTTGGTGTGGTTAGTCTGTTATACTTTGTCTAACTTTTTGATGTGGCTTTTTGTTGCATCCTATGAGTCATTCAGTTCTAAGTAGCTTCTAATTCCCATTATAATCCCTGTTTTAACTGATGAATTATTTAGAAGTATGATTTTTAAATTTCCAGATTTGTGGGTTTGTTTAGCTTTTTGCTATTGATTTATAATCTTATTGCATTTTGCTCAGAGAACATGATTTGAAGCACATCAGTGTTTTGGACTTACTGAGGCTTGCTTTACAGCCTTACACACGATCAGCTCTTATAACTGTTCCATGGTTCCTCAAAAAGAATATATTTTCAACTTTTGGTTCTGGTTCTTCGTATGAGGAGCATGGAAATTGCCTCTCCATTCTAACAAGTAAAAAGCTGAACAGACTGAAAAAACACCAACTCTTTTAGAATCTGTAGTGGTGAAGCGGTGAAGACATAACCCCTAAGACTGAGAGCCCAACAGGCAAGTACAGAGGGTAACAACTTCCTGGAGTAAAGACTCACTCATGGAAACCACTGTTGAAACCAGCGCCAAGGTAGGAAAACCTGATGAATTGGTAGAGGCTCAGTGTAGACAACTTTGAGAATTAAAAACTTCAGGGGGACATAATCACAATGGAACTTCACAATTTTTTGAAATTTACCTCTAGCTCAGCCAGGTTTCCACAGTAAATATCAGAGAGAAAAAATCCCTTCCTGCTTCGGGCAAGCAGAGGGAAAAAAGAACCATTTTGAAACATGTGAGGGTACTCTGTTCTACTTAACAAGGCCTGGGAAGAACTATTTAGTCGGGGCCTTCCTGACCTGGGGGAAGGAAAATACCCAACTCTAGTCAGCTCTAGCCATCCTCTCCCACCTAAAGCTGGGAGAAAAAGAAAATTAAAAACACTTGTGAAGTTTACAGTCCAGAGGCACAGCCTCATCAAAAGGCTGAGCCCCAGTCACAGAACTAAAGATTGCTTCATTTTTCCCCCACCACTCAGCACCACATGACTAAAGGCCTATTTACAGCAGTTCTTCTTACCCAGTACATCATGTCCAGCTATCCATAAAAAATTACAAGGCATATGCCAAAAGACAAAAAACACAATTTAAGGAGACAGAAGAAGCATCAGAACCAGACATGGCAGGGATGTTGGAATTTTCAGACTAGGAATTTAAAACAACTATGATTAATATGCTAAGGGCTCTAATGGATAAAATACAGAGTATGAGAGAACAGATGGTCAGTAAGCAGAAATATGGAAATGCTAAGAAATAACCAAAAAGAAATGATAGAGATAAACAGTGTAACAGAAATAAAGAATCCCTTTGATGGATTTATGAGTAGACCAGGCACAGCTGAGGAAACAATTTCTGTGCTTGAAGATATCTCAGTAGAAACCTCCAAAACTGAAAGAGAACAAATACTGAGGGTAAAAAACCAACACAGAATATTCAAAGACTTTGGGGCAAGTACAGAAGGTATAACATACATGTAATAGGAATACCAGAAGAAAGAAAGAAACAGGAGAAATATCTGAAACAATAATAACGGAAAAGTTTTCTGAAAATTAGTGTTAGACACTAAACCACAGATCTAGGAAGCTCAGAGAACACCAAATGGGATAAATGCTGAAAAAGTATACCAAGTCACATCACTTTCAAATTGCAGAAAAATCAATGGTGAAAAAAAAAATCCTGAAAGCCAGAAAGAAAAAAAAATCCCTAACCTATAGAGGAACAAAGATAAGAATTACATCTAAGTAAGAAGAGAGTGGAGTGAAATATTTAAGGTATTGAGAGGCAAAAATCAGCAACCAAGAATTTGGTACCCTGCAAAATTATTTTTCAAAAGTGAAGGAGAAATAAAGACTCTCTCGGACAACCAAAACCTGAGGGGGATTTGTTGCCAATAGACCTGTTTTGTAAAGAAAGAAAGAAAGAAAGAAAGAAAGAAAGAAAGAAAGAAAGAAAGAAAGAAAGAAAGAAAGAAAGAAAGAAAGAAAGAAAGAAAGAAAGAAAGAAAGAAAGAAAGAAAGAAAGAAAGAAAGAAAGGTTCAAACAAATTCTTGAGAGAGAAGGAAAATAATACTTGGAACTGTATAAAGAAAGGAAAACTTGAAAAAAAAAGAAACTCAGAAACTTGGAACTATATAAAGAAAGGAAAAGCATTAAAGAAGAATTAAGTGAAGGCAAACTGAAAACTTACATTTTTCTTAACTTAAAAAAATTTTTAATATTTATTTTTGAGAGGAGACACAGAGAGGCAAAGAGAGAGAGTGTGAGCAAGGGAGGGGCAGAGAGAAAGGCAGACAGAATCCAAAGCAGTCTCTAGGCTCTGAGCTGTTAGCACAGAGCCCAACATGGGGCTCAGACTCACAAACTGAGATCATGATCTGAGCCAAAATCAGATGCATAACTGACTAAGCCACCCAGGTGCCCCTCATTTTTCTTATTTTTAATTGATCTAACAGATTAATTAACAGATAACAACTCAAAATAATAAGAACAATGTAATCAATTATGTATAGTTATGTATAAAACAGAATGTGTTTTCTCATATTATTGAATTCAAGCTTGTTAACTGTGTTTTTCAAATAATCTGTATTCTCACATAATTTATTTGCTTGGGTTATCATTTACTAAAAAAGGCATGTTATAATGTCCCACTATGTGAATTTGGTATCTCTAGTACATATACACTAGTTCAGGATAATTATATCTTAATGATGAGTCGTTTTTTGTTCTTTTTCTTAATGTTTTTTATTTATTTCCGAGAGAGAGAGACAGTGTGAGTGGGGGAGGGTCAGAGAGAGAGGAAGATACAGAATCTGAAGCAGGCTCCAGGCTCTGAGCTAGCTGTCAGCATAGAGCCTGACGTGGGGCTCAAACCCAAGAACCGTGAGATCATGACCTGAGCCAAAGTCAGACACTCAACCAACTGGGCCACCCAGTTGTTTTTTTTATATGCCCCGAGTCATTTTTTATATCATTATGTCTTCCAGAAATGAGATCAGCTGCATGTTATGGAAAACCAATGAGAGTGGCTTAGTGACAGAATATCATTTTTTGCAAGAAATAAGAAATCTAATAATAGGCAGCTCAGGGTTGGCCATACACTTTCAGGAGGTTTTCAAGGACCCAGATCCTTCTAACTTCCTCTACCATTCTTAAAAATTGTACTTTCAGATTCATACTCACTGAATGCCTGCTATAGGTAATATAGTTATCAGCTCAGCATTACATCTAAGAAGATGGTAGAAAGTTGAATGACAAGCATCAGCTAAGACTATCCCTTTATATCAGTTATTTCTCAAAAGTACCATCCAGCAGAATTCCACCTATATATTCTTGGCCAGAAATGGCCAGAATCATCCCTCACTGCAAGAGTCCCAAAAATTGGGTATTTTTAACTGGGCCCGTTGGTGCCTCAAACAAAATTTAAGTTCTGTTATTCAGGAAATGGAGAGATTGAACATTTGGTAGAAAAATCAGCCAAGTATACCATACTATTTTATCCCTATAGTGTTTTTCACCTTAAAGATCCTTTGTCCAATATTATATGAACATTTGGTTAGTATTTACCTCATGTACAGTTTTCATTTCTTCACTTTCAACATTAATATGTTGTTATGTTTTAGGGATGTTTCTTATAAATAGCATAGAACACAATTTTACTTGAAAATTTAATCCATGTACATATATTGCCATTACTTGTACATATATGGAGTTATTTTACTGTCTTACTGTTTTTCACTTTCTGGCTAATATGGTTGATATTTTTTGGCTCCTCTGGCTTTTTTCTTGTAGTTTATTGAATTGACCACTATTTTTGTTGTCCACTATACCTTTTTTGCACCAGTTACTTATATCAGGAACTCAGAATGTCTACCTTGTACCTGTCTCTTGTTCTCCTCAGACATTTCAATTACCAATTTCGGTAAATCTCAGTTTCTACATTTGGCTTGAATCTCCATTGCTACTACCTTGGCCCAAGCTATCATCGTTTCTCTTCATATTCTCCTAATGGCCTCCTGGAATCCACTCTTGCTACTATTTCTGAGTGATTTCACTGAACTAGATAGAGAAATTAGTAAGAAAACAACTAACCTAAATTCTCCTGACTCATCCACATGCTACAAATTGAATACTTTTAACACCAGGAAGTCTTAAAAGGAAAATGATGATCCTAAGTTTTCTCACATTAGGATCTACGTGAATGGTGGTACCATTGATTGGAATGGAGAATACTAGAAATAGGTTTAGAGTAGAAGGTTTGAATTCGGTTTTGTACATAGTGAATGGGAGGTATCTGTGGGTTATCCAAGTGGAGATGTTGGAGAGGCTATTAGATGTATGGATTTAAAACTGAAAGGCAGGCCTGGCTTGAGCATATTGAAGGCATGGAAAGGGATCATCTCAGATGATCTAGAGGGAAAAGAAAGCAGTGCCTGGTACCAAACCATGGAGGCTCTTTACATTTAAAGGTCCAATGGAGTAGAAACCTCCTCAAAGGAAACAAACAGTAGAGTTAGAAAGAAGGAAGAAAAGCAGGATAATCTAATGTCAGATTCAGGGGAAGTGAATGCTTTCTCAAAAGATGTGTGATCATTTAGGGCAAGTGCCCTCTGAGAGGTCGAGATGAAGATGGAGAGACGTCCACTGTATTTGGCAACATGTGGGGGTCACTCTGTGAGAGCAGTTTGGATAGAGCCCTGGCTGCAGAAGCCAAGTAAAGGTGAGTTGAAGACTGAGTGACAGGTAAGGAATTGGAGCTATTTTGTCTAAACAACCCTTTGGAGAAGTTGGGCCAGACAAGAAAGTGGCAGGTAGTAGCTGGGAAGAGGGCCATATTTTCAAGGAAGAGATTTATTTAAAAAATTTACAGATATGGGGCACCTGGGTGGCTCAGTCGGTTAAGCATCTGACTTCAATCAGATCATGATCTCACAGTTTGTGGGTTCGAGCCCCACATCAGGCTCTGTGCTGATGGTTCAGTTTGTTTCAGATTCTGTGTCTCCCTCTCTCTCTCTGCCCCTTCCCCACTCATTCTCTGTCTCTCAAAACTGAATAAATGCTAAGAAGAAAAAAAGACAGGTAGAGGACCTGAATAGAAATTAAAAAAAAAAAATTACAGATATGTTTAAACACTGATGCACAGGCTGCATTGGAGATGAAAAGGGTGAAAAATGAGAAGAGTGGAGATAATTCATTGTTTCTTTTTTTTAAAAAAATTTTAACATTTATTTATTATTGAGAAACAGAGACAGACAGAGCATGAAAAGGGAAGGGTCAGAGAGAGAGGGAGACACAGAATCCAAAGCAGGCTCCAGGCTCTGAGCTGTCAGCACAGAGCCCGACGCGGGGCTCAAACCCACAACTGTGAGACCATGACCTCAGCTGAAGTCGGACTCTTAAATGACTGAGCCACCCAGGTGCCCCAGAGTTTCTAAGAGGACTTAATGGGGTGGAATGTTAGTCCCAGCTGATCAAAGGAGGAACATATCTTCTGATGCAGGAAGGAGGATAAAGACACCGAGGTCTTTGTAAGTATGTTGAGTGAACAAGCTGATGAACTTCCTGTTCAATGACTTCCGTTTTCCCCATGAAGTGAGAAACAGAGTTATTTGCCGATACTGTGATACAGATAAAGATACAGGTTTGAGGAAGAGAGGAAGCCTGACTGACCAGCAAATAATAGCTTACATTCTTTTAAATTTCTAGTGTCAGGGACGTGCATTATTTCTAATAATCCGCAAAATCCAGTCAGTGCTATCACCTTCACTCTAGAGATGTGGAAACAAATGTTCGATAATTGGCCCAGACTCATCCAGCTAGTGGATGGCAGAGCTGGGATTGAACCCCTGATCTGTTTGCCTTTCAACTGACACTTTAATTTGAAACATTAGAGAGCATGGCAAAGACAAAATGACCCCCTCCAGTTCTCCATGGCTTGTTGGAAGTTCTCTGCTGTCCCTTCACTGGCCTGCTTACCCTTCGTAGGGATATTTAAGATCCTTTGTGACCCAGTTGAAAACTCTAACCTGTATGAGCAGGGTTTGTTGTCTCGGTGGTTACATTTATTTCTGTTAAATGTAAGGCATCACTAGGACTAAAATAGAATTTGGGGTCAGATTCCTTCATGGCTAGGGAGCTCTGCAGCTGTGACAGATGGATGAGGGAGCAAATGCTAGCGGGAGAAAGGGAAGAAAAAAGATCTGTCCTAAACTGAACCTTCTAATCGGACAGTGAAGACTTGCCTCCCGGAAGAGGTTTTCTGGATTGCTAGGGACCCTTGCTTTGTGTCCTGGGGTATCTGAGTGAGTATGCTTAGAGGCATCCAGGCTCTCTCCTCCCAGACCCACCCCACCCTCAGCCCCCCTCTCTCCCTTGGGTAGTGAGACCCCACAGTAACCTTTCCATTTCCAGTGACATGGAAAGCTGTGATGATGGAGTGTATGCAGTTTTTGTCTTCAGGATTGCGGAGAGAAGAAAAACTGAAGAAACAACTTAGAAACCCTCCAGATGGGGTTGGGAGAATGGGAACAGATGACTTGTCAGGAAAACAGACACCCCAGTCTAAAAAGTACATCTTTTATTCTCCTTCCATTTTATAGGGAAAAGAAAGTTTTCAATTTTTTTCTCAGCCAAAAATGAAAAAAATAATTCACATTTCTCATTTTCTGTCTTTGCAAGCCTAAAAGTATTTTTAAGACTTTATAGTATAACCATGTTCTGGTTATGTGACATTAAGTTTAAGTGTCACTTGTAATTTATTTGCACTTCCAAGCAAATGGGATAGGGCACTCCTTAGGGTCTGGGGACTCTTTAGTTGACCTTTGCTAACCCCAAATTCTAGCATCTCATGCCATGCTTAACATCTTGTAGGTGACAACTTTTTTTTTTAAATAAATGAATGAATGAGCTAATTATACTTTTCTTGCTGAGTATCCTCACCAGCTTTAATTGGCTTCTGGTTCTCATTGCTTTCTCTTTATTGACATTTTCAGGGAATTTCTCTCACCTGTCCTAACTTTTATCTTTTCTGGTTGTTGTAGTTATTGTTTCAATTTGTGTAGAGCTAACAGGTTTTCTGTTATCATAATTGTATTATTTTCTAATGTAGCAAGTAAAATACAGCATGATGATTTTGATATAATTTGTATTTCTTATAATATTGATAAAGATAAACAACAGTTTATATATTGACTATTTGTTTTTTCTTTTGTGACTTGTCTGTTTCTTTTATTTGTTTTTGTATTGGGGTTTACTTTTGTTTTCTCTTAGTAATTTTTAATATCTCTTTGAAAATAAAGATGTCAGTCTTTGTTTGCTCTTTGACCCTATTAAATGTTTATGTATTCACATACATAGTGTTCTTCTATTGAAAATTCTGCCAGGATGGAGTGCCTGGGTGGCTCAGTTGGTTGAGTGTCCAAATTTTGATTTTGGCTCAGGTCATGATCCCAGGGTTATGGGATTGAGCTCCACATTGGGCTCAGGGCTGGGCATGGAGCCTGCTTAAGATTCTCTCTTTCCCTCTGCCCCTCTCCCACTTGCCTGCTCTCTCTCTCTCTCCAAAATAAAAAAAGAAAGAAAGAGAATTCTGCCTTTGGAGTTATGCTTAGAAAATCCCTCCCACCTCCACCCTCATTCCTGAGATTACAAAAATCACCTATATCAACAACCATAGCAGCATTCAGGATCAACATTTACTGAGCATTTAACCATTTGCCAACTTGTGTCCAAAGAGCTTCGCACATGCCATCTTCTTTATTCATCATAGAAACCCTATGAGGCATATGCTATTATTATAACTTACTTTACAAATGAAGAAGCTGAGACACAGAGAGGTGAAGTGACTTGCTCAAGTTTACCTAGTGAGTGGCAGAGCCTGAGTGGAATCAAACCTACCTAATCAGACTCCAGAGGCTGCAGTCTAAACTGTACTCTCTACTTTGAAACCTGAATCCATTTAGAATAATCTGGTATACATAGAGGCTAGTGATCTTAACTAATTTTTCCCAAATAATTGGTTATTTCAATGCCCTCCCCTGCTGATTAAGCCAACATTTCCTAAACTGCCAATATTGTCCCATAACAGTACTCATATTTTTAACTTTTGTGCTATCTGCATGATTGAGCCTTATACATTGATGTCACTAAATCACCTTTCTTACCCAAATTTGACATTTAATACTTTAGTTTATAAAGCTCTTGAAAACTATTTTAAGTAGCATTGCTGAAACAGATTGTTTTCCACAGGATTTTCATCTTCATTTGATTAGTGGGATTTATACAATTGCCTAAAAATTGTGTCTCATCTCGCCCTTATTCTGAAGCCAGACACAGGAGAACATAGATTGTATGATTCCATTAATATGAAACTCCATTAGTATGGAATGTTCAGAAAAGGCAAATCTGTAGAGATTCAAAGTTAGGTTAGTGGTGGTCTAGGGCTAGGGAGGTTATGAGCAGTGACTAGATAGGCATGAGGTTTCTTGTTTAGAATAATGGAAATGTCCTGAAATTAGATTGTGGTGATATTTTTTTGTTGTTGTTTTAATTTTTTAAATGTTTATTTATGTTTCAGACAGAGACAGAGTGCAGGTGGAGGAGGGGCAGAGAGAGAGGGAGACACAGAATTGGAAGCAGGCTTCAGGCTCCCAGCTGTCAGCACAGAGTCTGACGTGGGGCTCAAACTCAGGAACTGTGAGATCATTACCTGAGCTGGAGTGGGATGCTAAACTGACTGAGCCACCCAGGCGCCCCAAGATTGTGGTGATGTTTATAGAATTCTGTAAATGTACTAAATTCGTTGGGCTTTACACTAAATACAGGTGAATTTTATGGGATGTAAATTATTTCTTAGCAAAGCAATTAAAACAGTAAAGCAACAACCTACACCCTATTCAAACACACACACACACACACACACACACGCACAGAAGATGGGAAATTGAAAAGTGCTGATATTAATCATAAAGTATAACCCTCAAAAATGTAATAAAATTGGGATAAATATGGAAGTAATGAGAATTTTAAAGCAATTCACAATCATCCTCAAACAGATGCTCTCTTACATTTAGCCTGTTGATTCTGGGATCTATTGTGAATGAAAGAGAATGTTGGGAACATACTGTTAAAAATTGTGCTATCAAAGTAATGTGTGATTAGGGTTTTAATAAAATTTGTAATTCTTAGAGAATAGAATTTTATAAAAATACCAAAGTATGTTTCTTGAGTTTTGTGCATTAGTATCCCCTGTGCTTGAATGAGGTAATTATGTACCCAAATAGAAGTCTGCCTATATAGTTGGTCTGTTTTTGTACTTTATGGGTTTTTTTCCACTCATCTTCACTTTTTTGGTAGCAGTATACTGATATTAGAATGACATCCTCTTAATAATACATTTTACTTCTAGTAAGACAAATATCTAATCTTATTCTTATAAATGGTGAGAATACTTGGTATTTCATTGATGTAGTCTTGCAAGTAATCCTTTGTATGATTTTGGAAAGATGGTTAAAAATGAACTGTGACATTGCTGTGGGATTTGCTTTTGTCTATATACAATTTTGGTATGAATGAGCATCGTTATAAATTTAAATATTCCCATCTGGGAACATAGAATATCTCCATTTACTTCAACACTTTTTTAAAAGTCATTTAATACCATTTTGTAAAATTTCTTTATCTGGATTCATTACATCTCTTTTTAAGATTTTTCCTGTGTACTTCATATTTTTGCTGCCACCGAGAATGGAAAATTTTTCATTTTCAAAATCTGTTTTGCTGGTATATATAGAAAAGAATGTTTTTAAATTGAGATATAATTTACATTTGATAAAATGCATAGACCATAAGTTCTCAGTTTGATGAGTTTTAGTATTTGTGTTCACCCATGTAACTACATCCATAGCAAGGTAAAGAACATTTCCATCATCTCAGAAAGTTCCATCGTGCCCTGTTCCAGTCAGACCCTCCAGCCTACCCTAACAGCAGCCAATTTCTGACTTCCATCACCACAGTTTCCTGTTCTTGTACTTAATAACTTGTGTAGGAGGGAATTCTTTTGCTCAATGTAATGTTTTTGATATTTAACCATGTTGTGGGGTATATCCGTAGTTTGTTCCTTTTTTTTTTTTTTAACTGAGTAATATTACAGTGTATTAACACATCAGAATTTGTTTATTCATTCTGCTTTTGGACATTTGGGTTGTTTCTAGTTTGGGAGTTTTTTTTTCTTTGCTTTTGTTTTTGCTGATATGAATACAGCTGTTGTGAGCGTTCTTATATAAATCTGTGTGGAGACATATGTTTCGTTTCTCTTGGGTAAATACATAGGAGTAAAATTCTTTGGTCATAAGATAGATATATGCTTATAAGAAATGCAAATAGTTTTCTAGTGCATTGTCCTATTTTATACTCACACCAGCAGTGGACGTGAAGTCTAGTTGCTTCATGTCCCTGACAATGTTGTCTTTATTTTAACCATTCAGTGACAGTATTTCACTGTGGTTTTCCTTTATGACTAATGCCATCAAGCACCTTCAAGTATCATATATAAAATTTATGTTTTAACTTTTTGACCATTTTTATTGAGTTATCTTCTGATTTATGATTTCTAGGAGTTCCTTATTTTTACACGCATGTAATTAGCTACCTGTTTCATTTGTTTCAATAGTTACTCATGTGGTTATCTTTGGTTTCCAACTAAGGAATCATATCTTCTGTGAAGAATCATTTTTACTCCTTTTTTGGTAATAGTTTTACCTTTTATGTATTTTTCTTACTTTATAGCATTGGTTCAAACTTCCCAAACTATCAAAAATGGCAGTGATAGCAGAAATTCCTGTTCTGATCTTGGATTCAGTGATAATGTTATTCATGTTACATTATTGTTTTATTAGGAGTGGATGTTGAATTTTATCTAAAACCTTTTCTGTTGAGATTTTTCCTCTTTAATCTCTTAATGTATTTACTAATTTTAAAACATCTATGCATCTTAGAATAAACTCTAATTGGTCAAGGTGTATTATTAATACCAATAGATTTTATTTGTTAATATAGAGGATTTTTCAACTATATTCATATAAATATTGGCCTATAGGTTTGTTTGCCTGTTTGTTATCATTTTGATAAAGGTGCTTGTTTCTTTTGTGTTTTTGTCAGATATTATTTCAGGGTTACACTAGACTCAATATAAGAGTCATTACTATATTCTCCTCTGGAATATATATTTTTGTTGTTGTTTATGTTTGAGAGAGAGAGAGAACAGAGCGTGAACAGCAGAGGGGCAGTGAGAGAGGGAGACACAGAATCTGAAGCAGACTCTAGGCTCTGAGCTATCAGCACAGAGCCCAATGCAGGTCTCAAGCCCACGAACTGCTAGGTCATGACCTGATCTGAAGTTGGAGGCTCAACCAACTGAGCCACCCAGGTGCCCCTGGAACATATTTTTAAATAAATCAATTGCATATATCACCTTTTCATTCCTATTCCCTTACCTGTTTTATCCTTGAGTGATCTCCTTAAGCTCACACCTCCTCTTCCCACATTGTTACTGTCCAGTGCTGAGCTCCAGGCGTTCCTAATTTCCCATTTACCTGCTCTTGGTCTGACTGCTTCAGGTACAGACTTTGTCAGCATCTTTTGTGTAGGCTGCCCTGAGTTGTTGAGGCTTGCGCTTTATTTTGGAATGGTTTCTCATGTACTAAGTCAAAGGACATTTATGAGAGCATTTAGTACAGCAGCTAGCTCAGCTTACACTGACTCTGAGCCATGAAATAGATTGAACTATAGAAAATTGCTAAAGTCCATCATTTTTTTACCTACAAAAGCGGAAGTTTCACATAATGCAATCTAATGCTTGAACTCTCTCCTCACAGTTGTCTAGAAGCACCTGAGGCTGGGGAAGCCTTCACATCTTTTCTGTTGGAGACCCCAGAGGGAGATGCTTGCCTTAGGTGTGACTGGGGCACGTGGTGTTGGTAAAGTTTTCCTGTTGAACATTTTTCAAGGCTCTTTTTACATTTTGCTAGATTATCCTAGAGGGTTACGTTTTGACATCGTCAAGTTCCTGGGGAAAATAATCATTCAGGCCCCCCATCATGAATCTTCCTCACCAAAAGGAATGTCCTATCATACCCTCCAGAATCTGATGGGTAGCAGAAGCCTGTATACAACAAAAGCAATGACGAATTCAATAACCAAATAAGCCACTTCTTAATGACTAAGGAGACCTTATAAAATCCAGATAATCTTGGGAAATTAGCTAAAAACAAAAAACAAAAAACAATGGAAGCTTGAAGAGCATAAGTTGTAGATTTATTGCAATGGCCTCGTAATTGGTTATCGTGATCCTGTTTTGCCTCCCTGCTTCATGCAGTTCTCTACACAAAAGCTAGAATGATCCCTTTTAAACTTTTGACCGATTCCTGTCACTTCTTTGCCCCAAATCCTCTGATGACTCCTAGTTTCATCAGAATAAGAACCAAAATCCTTCAAGATTTGGACCCTCTCCCCTGTTATCTCAGACTTCATCTCCAATCCTTTCCCAAATATTTTCTCCACGACAGCTACACTGGAGCCTCCTTCCAAGTGTTCAGTCAGACACTCTTGCCTCAGGGTCATTTTCTCTGCCTGAGCCACTTCTCCTCCATATGCATATGCCTTGCTTCCTCCCTTCCGTCAGGTCTTCTTTTATTTATTTTTTATTTTATTTTGTTTTGAGAAAGAGAGAGCATGGGAGAGAGAGTGCAAATCTTAAGCAGGCTCCACACTCAGCGTGAAACCTGACTCACAGCTCGATCCCATGACCCTGGGATCATGACTTGAGTTGAAATCAAGATTTGGACGCTCGGGGCGCCTGGGTGGCTTAGTCGGTTGGGTGTCCGACTTTCGCTTAGGTCATGATCTCGCGGTTCGTGTGTTCAAGCCCCGCGTCGGGCTCTGTGCTGACTGCCAGCTCAGAGCCTGGAGCCTGTTTCAATCTGTGACTCCCTCTCTTTCTGACCCTCCCCTGCTCATGCTGTCTCTCTCTCTCTCTCTCCTAGAAATAAATAAAACATTAAAAAAAAAAAGAATTGGACGCTCAACCAACTGAGACACCTAGGCACCTCATGTCTTCTTTTTAATGTCATCATCTCTGAAGTCTTTCCTGACAATCTTATTTAAAATTGCATTTCCTGGGGCACCTGGGTGACTCAGTCGGCTGAACGACTGACTCTTGATTTTGACTCAGGTCATGATCTCATAGTTTGGTGAGTTCAAGCACCACATTGGGCTCTGCACTGACAGCGCAGAACCGGCTTGAGATTCTCCCTCTCTCTCTGCCCCTTCCCTGCTCGCACTCTCTCTTTCTCAAAAATTAAAAAAAAAATTGAAACAAAATAAAATTACATTTCCTTTCACCACCTCCTATCTGCCTATAATTTTGGCAATATTTTTTGACCATTTAATGTACAATATATAGTTTACTTTTTAAATTTGTTTGTTGTCTGAGTTCTAAAATATCAATTGCAATGACAGTTCTATTACAGCAAGGATTCTTACCCTTTTTCCCTCTTTGTACCTACTATAGTGCCTGGTACATGGTAGATATTCAACAAATACTTGTAGAAGATGAATTAATAAATTTTAAGTGAAGACTCTCTGGTTTTGTTTTAAACATTCCCAAGACTCCCTTGCCTTCTACATAACTGCCTTTGTTCTTGTCCCAGATGACTGAGAACTATGCCTTTGCAGAGAGATGCTGGAATTCCTATATAACATAGGCTGTCATGATTCTGGGGAGTCAGGGAATTCCTCAGGTGATCAGGTTAACATCGGTACCCGTATTTGTTACGCAAAACACCCCAACACATGGGATGGCCTAGGGCCATTAACAAGAAGTAGACTCTCTGTAGCAGTTGAGTTATTCTTCCTAGAAAATGCCTGTGAGTCTCAACTGGAGCATTAGGTGAAGAAAACTTCAGACTCTGTGCTAAGTCCTGGGAGTTGGAGTGGGATGTTTGTTCTTAAACTCTTAATAAGATGGTTTTAACACTTCCTGAAAGTCACCACCCTGGAATGAAGACTTGGGGACACAGAGAGCACAGGGAGATAGGATGTATCTTCAGACCTATTCTTGACACTGGTGCACTTTGTGACCACAAGCAGGTTGTTCGACCTCTCTGATGGTATCTAATAACCTTCTGAATCTCCTATGGCTGTACCATTTTTACAAGGATAGTTTGTTTTCTTTCCTGTATAATTCTTTTAATAGCCTAGGAAATTCTTGCAACATCTGTGTGTCTCCTCTATCCAGCTAGTAGATCAGGATATAAGAGTGTTTTTAAATGTGGGGCAAGCTGTTGGAGAGGAGTTTCTGCTCTGTGCTTTTCCTGATCAGTCTCTCCTTCTCTTCCTGTAGAGATTGACGCTTATTCACAGATGCATTGCGCTTCTGAGTTAGGGGCCTCCTCGGTGCCTTACACTGTTCTGAGCAGTGTGGGGGTGACACGGATAATGAGTTAACACATATTTCAGACATCATGCTAAATGTTTTAGATATATTTGTTCATTAATTTTTAAGAATGAGAGAGACAATTATTATTCTCTTTATTGGAAATATATCTGAAGTGCTTCCTAATTACACCTACACTTCCCTTTATGGTAACAAAATCTCTTATTTCCTGAAAGAGTATTAGGAAACGTTAGTGGAAACGCTAGGGAAATGGTTTGATGCTTGTGTGTGAAGGAGAGGCAGATCCTCTTTTGCTAAAGCCCCATTTGCCCTAGTTCTCAAATAGAATTCAGTCAAGGTTGCTTTTCTCACTTTCCTTTTTTCTCTTTCCCACCTTGCTGATAAAAGGTGAAAGTCAGCCCTGAGAGTGAAAACCTTGTGTGGTAAAGGGAAGGATCTGGAGACTAGTATTTCCTAGTTCAGCTTCCCACATGCTTCCTCAAGTCTCCACCACACAAGAAAAAAGAATTTGGCCAACTTCCCCTTTGCCATCCTCTAAGATTCTCCTGGGCTATGCAAGAGCTCTCCACTTGGGAGCACTAGAGTCTCTGTGGTCAGGCTGCCTGACTGAGACATGGCTCTAGCACTACCTAGCTGTGTGACCTTGGGCAGGTTACTGAACCTCTCTGACCTAGAGTTCTCTTCTGTCAAATGTCTGGGGCCCTGGATAAAATGCTAAAAGGAAGAAGATATAGCTTCTACTTTCAGCATCTCACAATCTAACACAAATATCTCTAATTTCTTGTGGTAACAGAAATATGGACAAAGGGCTTCCTGAGTGGAGAACACAGGCTTGGAGAGATCTGAAGTTTGCACAGTAGGGATTACTTGCAAGCTGGGTCTTCAAAGATACAAAAGAACTTTTTGCCAGCAGAGAAGTGAGCAGTCATTCAGGAGGAAGAAACAGCACACAAAAGGAATGCAAGGGGAAGGTATGTGTAGGGAGTTAAGAATAGTTCAGACTGATTGGGGAATTGGACATGTGAGGGGAAATAACAGGAGATCATTTACAGGGTATGCTAAGAGATTCACTCTTAACCCAAGGATTTAAGCAAGGAGCGAGTGATCAGATCTGTGTTTAGATGGAGGATAGATTGGAAGAGGTAGATTTACCTCCAAGTAATCTTTCATAGACTGATGCAAAGGGAACAGAGAAGAAGAGTTGCAATCAAGGCACACCTTGGAGACTGGATGAAGTGACTTGGTGACCCATATACTAAACTCTAAGAGTTACATGGTAGTAGGGATGGAGGCACAGTTGATGAGCACAGAAGAGAAGTGGGATGCCTAGTGCTTGTCTCCAGTATAAAGATTAAAAACACCCTATGTCCTGTGATTTTCTTTGGAGCAGGTCTCCAGCCATGGTAGAATAAAAATAATGTGTTTCTCTTGACAATTCCTCCTACCACTGAGCACGTTTATTGTTTCATTCACTTACTGCTATGCTTCTCTGTAGAGGGCATTTTTACTAGAATATTATCTCCAATAAATGTGAATTCTTAGTTTTGATAGACCTTTTCCAGATGACAAGGATGTTTAGAACGCAAGATAAATTCCTAATTCTCTCTAACACATTGCAATGTTTTCTTTTCTCCAAAAGCCAGTAATACATGCCATTGCAGTCAGAGCCATCACACAATGCCCAAGCTTCTAAGGATGCTCTGAGAGTCCCAAATAATATGTGTTCCAAATAAGAACAGATTTTCATTTCCAGTTACGTTTGAGTTTTTATTCCCATTGAGAATTGATAGATCTATAAAAAGACTTCAGAATAAATTATTTTGCATTCAAATTCAATACTAAAGCCTTTTCTGTGGCCCTTTAACTTCTGAAATCTGCTTTGTTTTACAGACGACAGTCTTTGATTAGACATGCTCCCTGGGAAGATAGGAACATTAAAAAAATCATGTGCAAATATCAAAGACTCTATTAGGGAAGAATGTTGAGAAAAAAGATGGTTCACGAAGACTCCTATAATCAGTATTCCTGTGTTAGATGCAGCATGACTTGGAATTCACCTCCTCTTTCCCATGTCCCCCTTGAAAGTATGCATGTTCCTAAGATGCAGAAGTAAAGTTTACCAGTCAACCACCATCACTGCTCTGACCTCCCAGTCTCCAGATCTTTCCCTCAAATATAGTTGCACACTCCACCAAATCCATTCTCCTTAATCACACTTCTGATAACATAATTGTCTTGCTCCAAAACTTTATTGTCTCTCTTGCCTATCAGTTAATGTCTGAGATCAGGGAATTGCAGGATATCAGGGCTGGGAGAGGCTTTATATTTGTTTAACCCTCTTCTTGATATTCCATTCTTCTCTAGAGCAGAGAAACCAGCCCAACAGGAAAGGAATTTACCATGTTCAGAGATAAGCAGACTGTGGTTTTGCATTGTGATAGAAAAGAATGTTCTACATCTTTCCCTGACTTCCCCTTCTTGGTCCTAACTCTTATCCTTGGAACCATTAATAAGTTCAGTCCTTCTATGTGACACCACTTCAAATATGTGCTGACAAGAATCTCATCTTTCTTGACTCTTTGAATCTCTTCTTTAGAGCTTAATAGCTCTTTATTGCTCCTTCTATAATCCTGACCCGCCCCCATCTGGTTGTACTTCTCACCATCTTCCAGATGATTACATATCTCTAAAACTGAGATGCCCAGGGGCGCCTGGGTAGCTCAGTCAGTTAAGCGTCCGACTTTGGCTCAGGTCATGATCTCATGGTTTGTGGGTTTGAGCCCCACGTTGGGCTCTGTGCTGACAGCTAGCTCAGAGCCTGGAGCCTGTTTCAGATTCTGTATCTCCCTCTCTCTCTGACCCTCCCCTGCTCATCCTGTCTCTATCTCTCTCTCAAAAATAAAACTTAAAAAAATTTAAAATTGAGATGCCCAATGTTTTGGGTGTGTGGTGGCTGGTATACACTCTCCCTTTCTAGACTATACTTCTATTGATGCAGCCCAAAACAAAATTAGTTTCTGGTAGCCGTATCACTTTTTGATTCAAAATAGGATTAAACCATAAAGACTTTTATTTTCACTTAATTAGGTTGCATCTACTTAAGACGTGGCATCATTGGTTGTGTAGGCCCTCAGATAATTTATCTTAATCAATTTATATTGTTGGGCTTTATCTGTCTCACCTATCAGGATTTTTAGGAACCTTGATTCTGGGCTCCAATGTACTTATTATTCCTATCATGTCACACCCAAATTCTAGGTCTTCTTCTAAATTCTTGACACAATAAGAGAATTGGATAGTACCCCGTTGTTGAATCATTAAGCAGCACCCTTTGGTACAGTTGGTTGCCCAACGACAAGTGAATTCTCCTTGTTTTATTATCATCCAGCCTAAAGTTATCCAGATCATATACCAGGGGATCAGGACTGACCTCACCAGATGCTGTGTTGAGGTCCACATTTACTGTGCCTACAAAAGTGCCCTGATAATAGGGGTCAAATAGCCCAAATCAAAGAAGGAAGTGATGTTAATCAACTACCCCCATGTTTAATGTACCCATGAAGACTCACTGAAATTTTAGGGCCTCTAAAACCATACTTTTAAAATAATCAACCCCAGGGGCGCCTGGGTGGCTTAGTCGGTTAAGCGTCCGACTTTCACTTAGGTCATGATCTCGCTGTTCGTGGGTTCGAGCCCCACGTTGGGCTCTGTGCTGACTGCCAGCTCAGAGCCTGGAGCCTGTTTCAGTCTGTGACTCCCTCTCTCTCTGACCTTCCCCTGCTCATGCTGTTTCTCTCTCTCTCTCCTAGAAATAAATAAAAAATAAAATAAAATAAAATAATCAACCCCGATAACATGCCCGAGATAAACACCAAGTTTACTTTTCTGGAAGAGGACTCAACTCTCTTCTGGGCTATGGTTTCCCTCTCTGCCAGTGAGGACCCAACACTGCCAATGGCAACACTCTGCCTGTCATCCTGGGTGGGCAGTTCCTACAGCACACAGGCCAGTCACCACACTTTTTTTTCATCCTCTAGTGCTGAGAAAAGCTGAGCACCTAGTAAGTATGTCACAGAAGAGAGTGTCTGTCACATCACCACATCTTCCCTGGCTGAGTAGGTAGTGTTCTGAAATATGAAAGACTCAAATCTCAGCCATCGTGTCACTCGAGACAAGCCAAATCTACCTCTTTTTTACAGGAAGGAAGAGAGATTACTGAGATTGAGCTGTTATTATTGCTCTCATCATTAAGTTTTCCCTTGCATGTTGTTATCAATCCCATCTGCCATTGTATCAGTAGGGTACAGCCACTTCCCGTGTGGTGGAGGCATAATGGGAGCTCCCCAGCCACCAGGTGGTACTTCAGAAGCCTTTGAGGGAAAGCACAGATGCCAATCATGGGGGGAGGTGGGGAACTGCATTGTCCTCTCCCCTGGTGGGGCCAGTCCTTTCCTGAAGCTCTGTCCGAGTGCTCACCAGTGCATCGGACCACACTGGGAATCCCAGACTCAGAGTCTTGTTGCAGTGGAGGCATGAAGATATGTAAGCAAGCCATGGGGCAGCTGTGAGCTGTGAGGAAGCATGTGCCCTGGGCACAGAGCCTCATGGACTCATCTCTCTTTGTGCCTTGTTCCTCAGTAGTTCACGTGAGAGAGAGGACAGTATCCTGGAATAGGGACGTGTACGGAGAAGGAGAAAATTGGACAGACTCTAGATATTCTGGGAGGGAGAGATAACATGACTTGCAGATGTGGGAGGGTGAGAGAAGAGGAGGAATTTAGATACGCTGACTACCAGATTGTGAGCTTCAGCTTCTGGAGGATGCTTTTACCAAACTGAGCTGAAGATGACTTGGGTGAGAAGGCTGGGGAGGGAAGTCAGCCCCGTTTGTGAACTGTCAAGATTGGGATGCTTATTAGACAATTACCTAGACCTCGAAAGAAAGCATCTGGTAGTATGAGTCCGTAATGTGGGAAGAGCCTGGGATGGAGACATACATGATGGAGTCAGTACTATAAACCAGGGAGCTGGATAAGATCAGATAAGATTGTGATACTGAATGTTTCAGTCAACCATGAAGTGCTTTACACACGTGCGAGGTTATTCTCCTGTCCATGCCTAGCTGAGCATATCACTAGTCCAAGTAAATGCTGTCTAATGTCAGCTCAGTCCTATGGAATGTGACCCGGAGTCATCTGAGGGAGCGAGACAGAAAAGGAAAAGGAGTGGGCTGACCACAATCCCTTCCAGGACCCTGGGACAGCTGCTGGGTTCACTTGTGCCCCAGTACTACTCAGAAAGTGTCATCCTCCAGGCACACTGCCAGTGCAATTAATCATGTTAATATCTATAAATAAAGTGCAATCAACAGTTACTTTAACAGTGCATCGCTAATTATTGGTAGGATCTGTCACTGGAAAAGGGTATTTTTGCCAATTTTGTCATGTCTGTGGCAAGTATCAGGAATACAGTTGGAGTTTCTGAGAAAACAGGATGATCAAATCATTAACAGCTTCCATGATACAGGTGGGGCAGGTTTGGGCCATCAATGTGATTATTACAGCTGGGGAATAATGGCACTTGAAAGAAATATTTCAACTAGAATTTCCTCTCCACTTGCTGTGTAATGATTTCTTGCTGTATCTCACAGGAGGGTTTGTTTTTGAAGGAGATTCTGGGAGCACCTGGGTGGCTCAGCTGGTTAAGCATCCCACTCTTATTTTGGCTCAGGTCATGATCTCACAGTTCATGAGATCAAGCCTCATATCAGGCTCTGCAATGACAGCAGGAAGCCTGCTTGGGATTCTCTGTTTCCCTCTCTCTCTGCCCCTCCTCCTCATGTGCCATGTGCGTGCATGCTTGCTCTCAAAATTAATAAACATTTAAAAAGGAAAGAAAAGAAAGAGACTCTGTAATAGGATTTCTCTGGCAGTCAGTAGTGCTGAAGAATATAGGGGATGTAGTAATTGCATGTCCCATAGTATGGTGGCTCAAAGGAAATTTGATCCAAAGTTCGTAGGAGGCTAGGCTACTGAGGCTGTAGCAACTGTCCCAGGATGCTTGCACCTCCTCCTCATTTGCGTATCAATTCATTAATTCAAGGAACACCGACCAAGCTACTCCTAAAATCAGCCACTGGGACAGGTGGGTGAGTGGGACTTCCCCAGAAGCGTACACAGACCAGTGAGAGTGAGAAACATGTAATCAATGCAGTGGTGGGAACAGTTAGCCCATATTCAGTAGTGACTACGCACAAGGTTTTTCTCATTTAATCCTTTTAACAACCCTGTGCTTTAGATACTAATTTCAGTAGTCACAGTCTCCAATTGAGGAGACTGAGAACAGAGAACTGAGACACGGAGAGATTAAGTAGCTTGGTTAAGGTTGTATAATAATAGTGAGTGAGCTGCTGAGACTTGAACCCAACTCCCATCAGTTGCACTGTGACCTCAGGGCCTTTACCAATCATGTCATCATCTTTATGTTTATAGCTTCTATCCCAATTCCCACTCTGCAGAAGCAAATACTTTCAGCTACTTTAACTGTAAATATCTTTTAAAATATACCTCCATGGTGCTCCTGGGTGGCTCAGTTGGTTAAGTGTCCGACTTTGGCTCAGGTCATGATCTCACAGTTCGTGGGTTCAAGCCCCACGTCGAGCTTTGTACTGACAGCCATGTCAGGCCTGGAGCCTTCTAATTCTGTGTCTCCCTCTCCCGCTGACCCTCCCCTGCTCAATGTCTCTATCTCTCTCTCAAAAATAAATTCAATAAGCATTAATTAAACATTAAAAAACATTAAACATTTAAAAAATTAAAAATAAATAAATAAAATATACCTCCATATATTTTTAAATGCTTTATTTTAGTTTTAGTTTTAGCTTTATTGAAATTTATTACAGAAATGAGGATGTAGCTCCTAAGTTCACTACAGCCACAGACTCTTCCCCATCTTTTCACATTAGCTCTATCATAAATTTATAAAGGTAATTATTCATGTCTGTGTCATTATGTAAACTTGGTTTATAGCTGAACTAAGTAGTATGCTGTGATTACATTCTCTCTTCCCCCCAGGTATTGGTCATTTGTATCTCTAGCTTGGCTCTTTCCCTGATCTCCATACTCATACCTAATTGGCTATGAGACATCCCCATTTGGATCTCCCATTTAATGTACAAAAAACTGAGTTCTTGATCTGTCCCATAGCCCATTGCCTTCTCCTACATGTAGATTTTAGGGTTAATAGAAATCCCACCTTTCCATTAACTCAGGCCAAAACCACTGGAATCAACTCTGAATCCTCGCTATCATTTAATCTACTAGAAAATTCTGTTGTTTTATCTTTAAAATCAGATGGATGACTTTTCACCACCTCCACTGCTTTCTCTGGACCAAGCCACAGCACCTCTCACTAGGTTCATTGCAGTAATCTCCTGACGGATGGCCCTGCTTCTGGCCTTGTCCCCTCAGACTATTCTCAGTGCATCAGTCCGGCTGATCCTGTTAAAATAAAGTCACATTGTGCTACTTTTCTGCTTAAATCCTTTTAATGGCTTCCATTCCCACTCAGAGGATAAGCCAAAATCCTTTTGATAACCTGCGTGATCTGGTCTTTCACAGCCTCTCTGATCTCGCCTTTTATACTTTCTTCCTTTTCCCCTCTTTTTCCTTTCTCAGGGATAGCAGATACACTCCCACCTCAGGGCATCTGCACTTGCTCCTTGGTCTGGGTGCCATCTTCTCCTGTTAGCTACATTGCTACCTTTCTCACCTCATTCCCTCAGGTCCTTACTCAAAAGGCGTTCTATTTTGAAGCCTTTCTGTTTACCATTTTATTTAACCCCTCAACACTACCTAACCCCTTTCTTTACTTTTTTCTTCTCTACATTTCACCATGTGTGTGTGTTATATGCATTTATAAATGTGTGTGTGTGTGTGTGTGTGTGTGTGTGTGTGCGCAATTTATTTTGCTCATTGTCTAGCTTCAGAAGAAATATAAACCTTATGAAGGCAAATGATTTTTGCCTGTTTGGTTCACTAATGGATTCCCAGCACCTAGTAGAGTACTTGGCAAATCATTATATTCCATAAATACTTATTGAATGAAGAATAAACAAATGAATTATATGGGTTTTATTTGCTGTATGAAGGTGTATGCCCATGTGCCCATCACTAATTTATCCCAAACTCTGTTAGACATTTAAGTCTCTTAATAAATACATCAGGTTTTACTTCTTTCTGTAGAGGACAGCCTTTTGGGGCATAGAGCAGGGAGTAACGTGGAGAGGGAAATGAAGACAACCAGTGCAATAAAACAAATGTCCATACACACGAGTTAGTTTCTGAGCTCTCTGTACAATTCCATTCATTTACTTTGCACATATGCTACAGTGGCCCAGTCCATTCTGGACACTAGTCCAGTAGAATTCTAACTAGTTTTCCTATCCGGTAAAGTCTCCCAACTGGTTCTTCTCCAAAAGAATCTTGACTGTTCTTGGCATTTTGCATATCCAAATAAAGTTTAGAAGTACTTTGTCAAGTTGTAATCTGATTGGAATTAAGTTCAATGTGTAGATCACTTTGGAGAATATCTTTATAATATTGAGTCTTCCAGTCTATGAACATGGTACCTCTCTTCATTTATTTAGACAGTTCCTTTACTCAGTAATGCTTTATCTTTTTTTTCTGTAAAAAATTATTGGACTTTATTTGGTAAACATATTACAAGGCATTGATGTTTTTTTGGATGCTATTTTAAATGAGTTTTTTTTTCTATTTTTTTTAACTTGGGGTTTTATTTTGGTATAAAATTAAAGTTATTTTTGCTTACTGACACTGATGGCCATTAATCTATCAGTCATAGATAAACATCCTTATTTATTCTAATATTTTTTCTGTAAGGTTTTTGGATAGTTTTACATATCACATCATCTGGCAATAAAATAATGACAATTAATTCTTCATGTCAAAACTTTATACCTTTTATTTCTTTTCATGCCTTGTTTCACTAACGAAGACCTCAAGTACAATGTAGAATAGAAGTAGTCATGTATCTTATTCCTAATTTAATTGGGAAGCTTTCTATATTTCACCATTAAGTGTTCCATTGCTATAGCCTTGTCTTTAGATGCCCTCTATCAGATAAGCAAATTCCTCTTTTATATCGTTTAATTAAAGCTTTGTATCATAAGTAGTAGATGCTTGATTTTATCATATTTTCTATATTCATTTAGATAATTATATGATTTTTCCCTCTTTATTCTGTTATGGACACAATTGTCCATAATTATGCCTGCCCTGTCAGTGCAGAGCCTACTTGGGATTCTCTCTTTTTTCTCTGCCCCTCCCTCTCCCTCTCTTCGTTTCTGTCTGTCTGTCTGTCTCTCTTTCTCCCTCTCTCAAAATAAATAAACTTTGGGGAGAAAAAAGCTAACTTTGACTTTGGCTTTGTTGACTCTCTCTAAGTATATTTGTTTTCTAGTTCATTAATTTTGTTCTTATACTTATTATTTCATTCCTTCTACTTTGTATTTAATTTGTTGTTCTTTTTCCAAGTTTTTGAGGTAGATGCTTTGATCACTGATAATCAGCCTTGCTTTGTTCCATATTATACATTTAAAGCTAAAAAATTTTCCGTCAATCTGATTTTAAGCATTTATGTAGAAAAAAGCTACCATTCTCTTCCTGTGTGTTTCTCCTTTACTCTCATACCACTACCACACCCACAACACTTCTAACACAAATCCTGTTGCGTTTTCCCACACCAAGCAATTCTGTGACACCAACTGGGTATCCTAAAATTTAGCTCCATTCTGATACTATCTACCTGAGGGTAATGTCAGATTCCACAGGGAAAGGGATCAGGCTTATGAGACTGCCTGCCACTTTGGATGCCAATGATAAGAGGTAGATCCTGTGTTACCCACAACTTCTGTCCAACATGGCTACAAATCAGGGATTCCCATGACCTCTTCTTTGTTGGATTTGGTTATTTGCTGGAACGGTTTATACCATTCAGGGAAGCATAACAGTGTATTAAAAGATGTGATAAAGGATACAGGTGAACAACCAGATGAAGAGATACATAGGGCAGGTATGTCATTCTTCCAGTATATAGATAGGTTTGCCAACTTGGGAGATCTCTGAACCCAGGCCTATTAGTATTTTATGGAGGCTTCCGTATGTAGGCATGATCAATAATTAACCCCTTTCAATCCCTCTCTCCTCTGGAGAATAGGAAGTGGGGCTGAAAATTCCAAGCTTCTTTTTGTTTTTTAAGTGTATTTATTTATTTTTGAGACAGAGAGAGCATGGGCAGGGGAGAGGCAGAGAGAGGGAGACAGAGGATATGAAATGGGTCCTGTGTTGACAGCAGAGAGCTGGACTCGGAACTCGAACTCACAAACCATGAGATCATGACCTGAGCTGAAGTCGGACACTTACCGACTGAGACACCCAGGCACCCCTGAAAATTTGAAGCTTCTTTTCCTGGCCTGGTCTTTCTGGTGACCAGCCCCCATCCAGGAGCCCACACAGAGTTGCTTCAATAGAACAAAAGATGCCCCTAGTTCTTTTTATCACTTAGAAATTTACAAGGGTTTCAGGAACTCTTTGTCACAATGGGGATAAAGACCAGATATGTACTTCGTTTTATAAATCACAATGTTACAGTATTGTATGTATTTTGAAATGTATGCTTTTCATTATCATCTGGTTCAATATACCTCTAATTTTTATTGTGATTTTTACTTACACCCATGGTGCATCTAGAAGTGTATTTCTTAGTTTCCAAACATATAGAAACATTCTAATTATTTTTGTTATAGATTTCTAGCTTAAATGCATTATGGTCAGTTCTCGTCCTGCCTAACATCAGGCTCTGCTGTTAATTAACTTCCTTCCAGAATGTCTTCCATGACATCTCTGGGTTATGGTTGGGTACAAAAACATGGACCACAATACCTCTTTCCTTTCCAGTACAGAAAAATATGTGTGAAAAGGCAAGTTGAAATGAGAGTAATGTGTGAATGCAATAAAGCGTTAACTCAGCAAGCTTGGGGTACTCAAGCCCTACACTTCAAAAAAATTTGTTAATGTTTTATTTATTTTTGAGAGAGAGAGAGACAGAATGCAAGCAGCTGAGGGGCAGAGAGAGGGGGAGGCACAGAATCTGAAGCAAGCTCAAGGCTCTAAGCTATCAGCACAGAGGCCAATGCAGGGATCGAACCCATGAACTGTGAGATCTTTACCTAAGCCAAAGGTGGATGCTCAACTGACTGAGCCACCCAGGCATCCCTCAAACTCTACATATTTTAAAGAAAGGACTGGTTCTTGACTGCTTCTTGAGAGATAACCTCTAAGCCCTTAGAATATCCTGCCTGATAAGAATTCTTTATATAACAGAACTTGGGCCACATTAGATATTTTATATTAACAGTACAATAATGGTAAACAGCTATGTTTGTTCACCTAGGGCTCTGAGCTATGCTTTTTGACCTCTGATGATGGGAATGAGGACCGACTAGTTAAGGTCCATCATTTGGGAACTCTTTGCCACCCACAAAGAACCTTGGACATTGGGGTGCCTGGGTGGCTCAGTCAGTTAAGCATCCAACTCCTTTATTTCGGCTCAGTTCATGATCTTGCAGTTCATGGGTTAGAGCCCTGTGTCTGGTTCTAAACTGTCAGTGCAGAGACTGCTTGGCATCTTCTCTCTTCCTCTCTCTACCTCTCTCCCACATGCGCACTCTCTCTCACTCTCTCAAAAATAAATAAATAAACTTAAAAAAAAGAAGAGAATCAAGAAAAAGAACCTTGGGCATCAAGGTTTAGGTTAAGTTTCCCATTTGGCAATACTTGATATGTGCTGTCACACATCATGGCTGGGAGAATTAGGTGCTGTCTGTGCCTCTCCATTGGGAGATGATAACTGGAAGCCTATGCCTGGTTTCTCCTGGACCCCACCTTGTATCTTTTTCCTTTGTTGATTTTAATCTTGAATCCTTATGCTGTAATAAACCATTAACTATGAGACTAACAGCCTTTCTGGATCCTATAAGTCCTTCTAGTGAATTGTCAATCTTCAGGGTGATCTTGGGGTCCTCCAGTACAATGGTACTCAAAAATATTGAGGAAACCATGGTGTCAAAAGTCTGTTGATAATGATTCCCTTTGCCTAACTCATGCAACCTTATGTAATACCAAAATTCAGTAATTTTGATGATGTTAATATCATACAGGTAGTGTTAATAATTCATCAGAACTCCTAAATACATCAGATAAAAAACATGAGATTGCCTCCACTCCCTCTTGAGGCTCCTCATAAAATAATATTAAAGGAACTACAAAGGGCATAAGCAGTAGGAGACTTTTCCTTTGACCCTTTAATTATAAATTTAGACAATTAGGAATGTCCTAGAACATGAGGAAAACCACCATCATGGTCCAAAATAAAAAGATCAACTGACCCTGGGTGGGGGAGGGGTAGGCAGGGGAGACATTAAAAGAAAAGAAAGAATTCTAATTAATATGGATCATTGAGGACCAAGAAATATCAGTGAAAACAAGATATCTAAATACTGTTTGGGAAAATTTTCAGAAAGTATAAGTATAAAATAAAAGTACAAAGAGACCATCTTTAAACCTCCTTGAGAGGAAAAAAAAAATCTACAAAAGAATGGCATCAAATGTTCACCCCAGCTAGAACATGAAGTGCTTGGAAACATTGTGACAATGTAAAATGATTCTAAGATAAAATAATTTTAACCTAAATTCTAAACCCAGCCAACTTTCTTTTAAGAATTAGACCACAATAAAGATTATTTTAACTACCTATGAACCCTCACTGGAAAAAAAAGTTCTCAAAGACATACTCAAGCATAATAAAAATTGTTTCTAAAAAGGGGAAATGATGTGGGTTTTAAGAAACTGCAGTGAACAAAGAAATGGGAATATTTCAACCATAGAGTAAATGTTTGTTAATTTGGCTGTGAAACATAATGGAATGGCAACAACAACAAAAAAAGGTTTTTTTAATTGTTTATATGTATCTTAAAAGACAAAAGCATTCTTAATTAAATTCTGGGAGGAAGAAGATTTGGATACAAAATCAACAGTGTGATTTAATAGACACATGGGAATTTGGCCCCTGCAGATAGAGAATGCACATTAAACACATAAGAGCACAAATGAATGAGACAGGATAGGACAGAATAGCATAATATTTTAAATGGTTGAAACTATTAAGTCATGTTCTCTGAACTCAAGGGGATAAAACTGGAAGACCAAAGTGTAGCCCTCTGCAATACGTGTCGTTTCAGGATTGTTAAAGCCCATTATTAATTTATATATAATAAAACTAACCAATTTTAAGTGTACAAGTTTTGTCACAATTATACAGTCATGTAACTGCCACCATAATCATGACATGATTATTTTTGTCATCCCCAAAGATTTCCTAGTGATCCTCTATGATCAGTCCCCTCCTCCCACCACCAGTTCCTAGTTCCCACGGATCACTTTGTGTCACTGTAATTTTGCTTTTCCCAGAGTTTCATATAAAGGGAATCATATGCGTTGTCTTATGTGTGGAGATCCTTTCACTCAGCATAACGCTTTTGCGATGTATTGTGTTGTTTTTTTTATTGTAGTATTTTTCATTTGGTTGCTGACTGGTATGGTATTCCATTGTATGGATATACCTCATTTTGTTTGTCCATTCACCATTTGATGCTACATTTGGGTTTCTTTTCAGTTTGGGCTCACAGCAATTGCATACAAGTCTTTGGATGAAGGTGTGATTTTATTTCACTTGGGGAAATAACTAAATGTGGGATTTCCGGGTCATTTGGCATGTGTAGGTGTAACCTAGGGGAGACTGCCAAACTGTTTTTCCAAAATGGCTTTAATATTTTGCATTTCCAGCAGAGCTTGAGAGGCAGTTGCTCTCCATCTTGGGCAATAAGTCATATTATCAGTCTTTCCTTTCAGCTATTCTTGTGCGTGTGTAGTGGTATCTCACTATGGTTTAACCTTCTTTTGATGAAGTGCCTGTTCAGATCTTTTGCCTCTATCTTTGTTAGGTTGTTTTTCTGAGTTGTAGGAATTCTTTATACATTCTGGATGTAAGTCCTTTATGGGCTGTGTATTATACAAATACTGTCCTTCAGCCTATGGCTTAGCCTTTGTCTTTCCTACAAATGCGTTTGGAGAGGGGCGCCTGGGTAGCTCAGTCAGTTAAGCTTCCGACTTCAGCTCAGGTCATGATCTCACAATTCATGGGTTTGAGCCTTGCCTCGGGCTCTGTGCTGACAGCTAGCTCAGAGCTTGGAGCCTCCTTCCGATTCTCTATCTCCCTCTCTGACCCTCCACTGCTCATGCTGTCTCTCTCTTTCTCTTTCTCAGGAAAAAAAAAAAAAAAAACATTAAAAAAATTAAAATGCGTTTGAAGAGCAAAAGTTTTTAACATTAATGAAACACAAGGTATCAGGTTGTTGTTTTTTTAATGCATTGTGCTCTTTGTATCCATCTAAGGAATCTTTATTAACATTTTCTCCTATGCTTTCTTTTAGCACTTCCATAGTTTCAGTGCTTACATGATCCATTTGCGTGAAATCCTTCCTATCATGTGAAGTAAAGGTCATGGTTCTTTTGTTGTTGTTGTTCCAAATAGATACCCAACTATTCCAGGACTATTTGTTTAAAAGAGTATATCCTTTCTGCATTAAGTTATGTGCTCCCTTTCTAGAACATGACTTGACCATAGAAATGAGGGTCTAATTCTGGCCTCTTCATCCCGTTCCGTTCATCAGTATGTCTGTTTTGTGAACTCCTCCTTGATTACTGATTACTGTGGTTTTATTCTATGCCTCAAAGGTAGTGTTTCTTTTTTCCAAAATGATTTTGATTATTCTAGGTTCTTTATATTTGCATATAAATTTTAGAATCAGTTTATCGACATCTACAAAAGGTATATTGAGCTTTTGATTGGAATTACATTGAACTTACAGATTATGGAAGAATCAATATCTTAACAACGTTAATAAGTCTCTTGATATATTAATGTGAAATATTCCTCCATTTATTTATATCTTATCTAATTTTTCTCAGCAGTGTTTTGTTTTCAGTGTACAGGTCTTGCACATGATTTGCTAAATTTATCTAAGAGTATAAATGTAAATGTGTTTTTAAATTTCAATTCTTTTTTTTAATTTCAATTCTTAATTATTTCATTTCTAGTATATAGAAATCATGTTGCTTTCATATTAACCTTGTTGGCCTTGCAAAACTTGTTTTAGTAGTTTTTTGTAGATTCCTAAGGATTTTCTCCATAAAGAATCATTGCATCTGCAAATAAAACAGTTTTACTTCTTCCTTTTTAATGTGTGTATCTTTTATTTCTGTTTTCTGTCACTGGCTGGACCCTCTAGTACAATGTCAAACAGAAGTAGTGAGAGTATATGTCCTAGCCTTATTTCCTAACCTTAGGAGAGAAGATGTATGGTCTGTCATCATTAAGTTTAATTTTAACTGTAGTTTTTTTTATAGGTGTCTTTCTTTTTTTTTTTTTATGTTTATGTATTTTTGAGACAGACACAGAGTGCAAGTAGGGGAGGGGCAGAGAGAGGGAGACACCGAATCCAAAGCAGACTCCAGGCTCTGAGCTGTCATCACAGAGCCCAATGCCAACCTTGAACTCACAGACCATGAGATCATGACCTGAGCCAAAATTGGACGTTCAACTGACTGGGCCATCCAGACTACCCTCTTTTTTTTTTTTTTTTTTTAAGTTTATTTATTTTGTTTTGAGAGAGAAAGAGAACACAAGCAAGGAAGTAACAGAGAGAGAGGGAGAGAGACAGAATTGCAAGCAGACCCTGAGCTGTGAGCGCAGAGCCCATCGCAGGGCTCAAACCCATGAACCGAGCCATGAGATCATGACCCAAGCCAAAATCAAGAGACAGACACCCAACTGACCGAGCAACCCAGCCAGTCCGATAGGTCTTTCTTATTAGAAGGAAGCCCACTTCTCTTCCAGTTTTCTGAGAGCATCTGTCCTGAATGGTATTAACTTTTTTCAAATGATTATTTTGTGTCCGTTGATATGGTTTTTCCTTTTAGTATGTTGATATGTTGATTTACTTTGATTAATATTTTCAATTGTTAAGCCAAACTTGCATTCCCAGAATAAATCCCACTGGTTCAGGATATATCTCCTATTTAATATATTCCTGGGTTTAATTTGCTAAAATGTTATTAAAGATAATTGTGTCTGTGTCCATTAGGATGCTAGTCTGTAGTTTTCTTATAATATCTGTGTCTAGTTTTAGTATCAGGATATTGCTGCCCTCATGTAATGAGCTGGGAAATGTTCTTCTGTTTTCTGGAAAAGCTTACATAGAATTGGCATTAATTTTTTTTTTAAGTGGGCTTGACTTTTCTTTGTGAGAAGGTCTTTTACTGTGACTTCAATTTATATAGTGATATAAAACAATTCAGGTATCTATTTTTTTCTTTGGTTTGGTGTGGTGAGGTTTTTTTTGTCTTTCAAGCTAGTTGTTCATTTTCTCTAAGTTGTCAAATTTATTGGGATAAAAATAGTCATAACATTTCTTCATTATTATTTTAATTTCTTTAGGGTCTGTGTTGATATATCCATTTCCATTTTTGATATAGATAATTAATATTTTCTAATTTTTGTTCCTGGTCAGTCTTGCTAGGATATTGGTCTCATTGATTTTCTCTAAGTGTTTCCATTTTTTATATTTCATTGTTTTCTATTCTTATATTATTTCCTTCCTCTTATCTATATTGTGTTTTGTTTTCTCTTGTTTTTTGTGTTCCTCAGTTGAAGCTTAGATCAGTGCTTTGAAATTATGCCTCTGTTCGAATGTAAGCATTTAATGCTGTACATTTCCCTATAAGTATTGCTTTGTCTGGGTCCTACAAATTTTGATATATTGTGTTTTCATTTTCATTCATGTCAAATTAATGTTTACTATACCTTGTGAGGGTTTTTATTTGACTTGTGGGTTATTTGAAAAATATTGTTTCATTCCCAAATATTTGGGGATTTTCCAGATATTATTGATTGAATTCTAGTTTAATTCTATTCTTATTTAGAATATACTTGGTATGATTTCAATCTTCTTGAATTTAATGAATAAAAATTTTTATGGCCCAGAACATGGTTTGTCTTGGTGAATATTTGGTATATACTTAAAAAGAATATGCATTTTGTTGTTGTTAGATGGAGTTTTCATGGGTAAACTAAATGCCATTTAGGTCAAGTTGGTTGATATCATTGCTCAGGTCTTTTATATCCTTACTTCTTTTCTATTTGCTTATTCAATCAATGACTGATAGGGCAGTGTTGAAATCTCTAACTCTACTTGTGGGCTTGCCTATTTCCCCTATTAATTCTGTCACATCTGTTCAATAATTCTGAATTTTTGTTGGTAGATACATACACATTTAAGATAAGGTCCTCTTGATGATCTGATGCTTCCTGGAACTATTCCTTGGTTTGAAATCTTTGATATTAAAATAGGCGCCAAAATTTTTTTGATTACTGTTTACATAGCCTAATTTTTAAAATCTTTTAAAACCTATCTTTGTCATGATATTTTAAATGGGTTTCCTTTAGACAGCATATACGGTTGGGCCTTGGTTTGTTATACTTATTAGGAGTTAGTGGTTACTCTATTTGAAATATACATCTTTATATTATTACCTAGTCTTTATTATTTACTTTCTCCTCTTTACTTTGTTTTTATTTATTCTTTTTAATTTTCATTTATTTGTTTTCTTCTGATTTCTTAGAGTGGAAGCTGAGGTCATTGTTTTGAGATTTTCCTTCTTGTGTAACATAAATTTCCCCCTAAGTGCTGCGTTAGCTGCATTTCACACATTTTAATGTGTCATGTTTTTATTTCAGTTCAGAATACTTTCTCATTCCTCTTTTGATCTATGGATCTATTCTTTGATCTATGGATTATTTAGAAGTGTGAAATCTAGTCCAAAATTCTTGGGGATTTTCCAGATATCTTTTTGCTGTTGATTTCTAATTCATTTCTATTGCACCTAGAAAATATACTTTGAATTTTCTCAGATTTAATTGAGACTGGTTTTAAGGCCTAGAATAGAATATAGTCTAGCTTGTTTAGTGTTCTGGGTGCACTTGAAAAAAATGTGTATTCTACTACTGGTTGGTAGAGTGTTTTTTTAATGCCACTGGGTACACCAAGTCAGTTATTAGTGTTGTTGTTCAAGTATTCAAACCTCTGACTATAACTTGTCTATCCTCACAATTCTATCAGCTTTTGCTTCATGTGTTTTGAGGGTGTGCTATCTGGTGCATAAATATTTAGAATTGTTATGTGCTTTTGATGAATTGACCCCTTTATCATAATGAAACAATATTCTTTGTCCTGGAAATATCCATTGCCCTGACATATACTTTGTCTGATATTAATATAGTCATCCCAGATTTTTTTTTATTAGTGTTAGTATGGCATCTTTTCTTATTCTTTTAGTTTTAATTCAGTTATATTTTATATTTAAAGTACATTTTTTTGTAGAGACCATAAAACTGACTGTTGCTATTTTATTGTCTCAATCTTTGCTTTTTATTTGGATGCCTAGATCATTTACATTTAATGTAATTATGGAAATAATAGGTTTAAATTTACCATTTTGTTATTTGTTTTCTATTTCTGTAAGATTTGTCTCTTCTCATATTGTTCTCTCCCACCCCTTTTTTTCTGTCTTCTCTTGGATTAATTTAATATTTTTAATGTTTATTTATTTTTGAGAGAGAGCGCAAACGGGAGAAGGGTAGAGAGGGAGACAGAACCTGAAGCAAGCTTCAGGCTCTGAGCTGCCAGCACAGAGCCCAATGCGGGGCTCAAACCCATGGACCGTGAGATCATGACCTGATCCAAAGTCGGACGCTTAACTGACTGAGCCACCCAGGTGCCCTAATTTAATATTTTTAAAGCATCCATTTTATCTCCTTTTTTTGGCATGTTAGCTATAAGTCCTTTTAATATTTTAGTCATTTCTTATGGATTTATAACATTCATCTGTAAATGTTTGAGAAAGAGGGAGGCAGAGCTGTCAACGCAGAGCCCCATGTGGGGTTTGAACCCATGAACCATGAGATCATGACCTGAGCCGAAATCAAGAATCAGACGCTCAACTGACTGACCACCCAGGCACCCCCCCATGGTGTTTGTCTTTAATATACACAGCCTAACTTAAAGTAATATTATACCATGTGTGCTACATATAGTATAAGAATCTTATAACAATTCTGGTTTCATATCTTCCCAACAAATGATCCCAATAAAATGATAACTACTCCATTTTAATATCAATTTTTCAATCCAAGAGAAGATTCTTGCTTGGGTTTCATGATTATCCCTAAACAGACAACAATGGACAGGGGCATGAATGTTTGGTTAAACCTAAGTTCCTGCAGAAGCCCTTCTAGAACTTCATAGAATGGGAAGGAGCTCACCAAAAGAACCTGAGAATGAGAATGCAAAGTGCACTAATTAGGCAGAATTAGAGCTACCATACACCACTATAGGCAAACATATCACATTGCAGATTGGCAGGTAGAGAGTTCACACACACTTGCTATAAATTCCCAATATGTTTTGCTAACAATACTGAACTTGGCCACACAAAGCAGGAGCAAATGAAGCATTTCTTTATATGACATTTTCCTTCCCCTTGTATCCCCCAGGGCACACAGCCACCAGTGACACTCTGTAAATCTGATTCCTGTCAAGCTGAAAAAGAAGCCAAATACTCCACCACCCTTTTATATTTGACTTTCATTAGCACTCTGGAAAATTTTTTACAAACAGTATAAGCACTTCTGTGTAAGGCAGTTTCTCAGCCTTGAAACTATTGACATTTTGAACCCGATAATTCTTTGTGTTAAGGGGCTGCCCTGTGTACTGCAGGATGTTTAGCAGCGTCTCTGGACTCTACCCACTATATGTCAGTAACACCTGCCTCCCCAGTTATGACGATAAAAAATTTCTCCAGATAAGGCCAAATCCCTCCCCCCCGGCCCCCCGCCGCCTCCCAGGGGAACGATATTACTCCTGGTTGAGAACCTTTGGTTTAAGAGGATGTTTGCAAACATCAGGATCTATAGTTTCTTGACCCCAAATCAGCACCAACTGTTAGGGGAAAAGCAGAATTAACATTAGGTACCATCAACCCCTCTTCCATATCCCTGCAAGCCCATCTGTCTTTAAGGGACCCTGTCTGTTGCTCCTACTGCAAAAACAGCTCTAGCACCTGGAAAAGGGCAATGCCCAACCACCACCACCATAGCCAATGTTAAAAGAAGAAGGAGTGAGTGGATGAATGGATGGATGGATGGATGGATGGATGGATGAAAATAAAAATACAAAGATTATTCACAGTGTCTCTCTGGAGGAAGGAATGACATAGCTGCATAAGAAAAGGAGATAAGGGTACCTGGGTGGCTCAGTCGGTTAAGCCTCCAACTTCTCCTCAGGTCAGATCTCTCAGTTCATGAGTTTGAGCCCCGCGTCAGGCTTAGTGCTTACAGCTGAGAGCCTGGAGCCTGTTTCAGATTCTGTGTCTCCCTCTCTCACTCTGCCATCCCTGGCTCGAGCTCTGTCTCTTTCTCTCTCAAAAATAAATATACATTTAAAATAAATTTTTTAAGAAAAGGGAATATTTTGCTGTTTCACTAAAAATGTCTATAAATTTTGTTATTTTTACTTTCATGATTTAGAAAATTTGAACTGTTTATTCCTAAACACTTGAAAGTCACATCAAGCATTTTCTCTTTGATAACTATGTCTTTAATTTTCTGGGTTTTTTTTTTAATACACATGTGGATTTTAGTTGACCTTTTGAATACTGTATCACCAAGTCCAAAGCTTGATTTCTTTTTCTTCCAACTTATGAGCAAAGAGCCATATGTGAGTTATTTGTGAATGGCATTTATGTTGGGAAGAAAATGTACCTAGCACAAAAGTAACCTGACACGTCACATTCACTTATGCGCTTTGGGCTTGAGGGCAGGGCCTGGAGTGCATGCCCCCATCACATCTCAAACCTGACAGAGCTTGGGGCCTTCCAGAATTGTATGCTGAGAAAATTGGTGACGATGACGCTTCATCAGGCATGATTCTGGTTACTCCTGTTTTACTTTGTCAAACTGAGATTTCTGGGCAGGATGAGAGGAGGGGTTGGTGAGCTAGGTGCAGGGAATAACCTCCTGAGGGAAGAACAGGTGTTTGAGCCTTTCTTCTTTAGGCAGGCAGAAGCCAGAGGGGAAAGGAACAGGGGAGGTAGTGTGGAAGGAAAAAGATCATTTGTGGGGACAACTCTTGTTTCTCTTTCTCCTCTGCCACCAGCAGAAAGCTGGGTCAAATCCTCCCTCTACAGGGAAAGCAGACACCTGTCCTGCAATAGGGAACCAGCAGCACGAAACTGTCCAATGTCCGCCCCGTGTGCCACTCCCCACTCCTGTAGAAATCTTGTCTCTCCCACTCACTCTGTCCGAGAGGGAAAGGCCCAGCCACCTGGGTCTCTTGAGATCTGGGTTCCAGGAACCAGAGGATCCTGGCTTGCAAAGCGAGGTCATTTATTTACACGACGCAAGTGATGCATGGAGATGCAGAGCAATCCATCTGCCTTAGCAACCAAACAGGTTCCCTTCAGCTCATCCTCCTGCAGAAGCGGTCAAGGCAGGGAGGTTGGGCGAGATGACCTTCCACAGCTGAATCTTTGCTTCTAAAAATAGAAGCATCTTTGGAGAATCGAGGAGGGGAGGGGAGTCTGTGGATGTTGAGGGCAAAACCCGGAGTCCCCAGAGCACTGTCAGTATGAAACTGTATTAATTAGACACAGGCGCCCAGCTCGATTACCTTAGGTATCACAGAAATGGAAACTAAATGAACTGGCTTTTCCCCCCTTTCTGGCAACTCTCCTTGGGCTATAAAAGAGAAAGAGAACCATGTCTTCTGACCTATTTGAATGGCTGCACACTGCCTGAGGAGATGTCTTCCCCAGCAGAGGGAAACAGGGGCTCCTTAGGGACACACCAAGAGAAGACAAGAGCTGAGCCAAGTGGGACCCCCGCAAAAACAGCAGTAGCGGGTCACCACCCATCTCGCCCCATGTGGAGACTACACAGGGCTCTGTCTGAGGCTGGGCAGGGCCAGACAAGTGTCCGAGTATGTCCATGGCTGTGGAGGGCATGCATGGGGTCACGGGGTGGCACTCGCAGCCTTCTGCAGGGTCCTTGTCCGGAGCCACATAGTAGGGGTGATGTGTTTCAGGATCCAGCGGAGCCGCTTGTTGGTCTGCACATGTACTGCGTGACCAGGTTGTGCACAGTACTCTGCTGGGTGGAGGGTTGTCGGCTGAGTGTATATGTGTGCACACACATGCCCCTGTGTGTGTTTTGGGATGGGGGTGGTTGCAGGAGTGTGTGGAAGTATGGCAGCGATCCTGAGAGGACTGGGTAGGGGGAGTGTGTAGGGCTGGAGGAGGCATACGGATGATGGCTATTTGGAGGACTTTGTGCACTCATGGGGCCTATGAGGAAGACTATGGGGGAAGGTCTATAGGAAACAGGGAGAGGTTGTATGGGGGCCTGTTGAGAGGATGCCAGAGGCTGCTTGGGGCTGTGTGCAGAGCACGTCTGGGCCGTTGGTGGAGCTGTGCTGTCCTATACAGTACCTCTTCAGGTAGCTTTGTCCTGGGGGCCCTGGGGGATTTTGGTGGGAAGATGAATAGAGCCACATGGCGGACTGTGTGGGGCTAGTTAAGGCTCCAGGGGCTTCATCCCTGGGGGCTGTGCAGAACCGCAAGTGGCTGGATACAGGGTGGTGGAGGTGCTGGATGGACTCCACAGCTTTGCCATCTGAGGACAGACTGTACTTCCTTAGGGTCAGGAGCTCCCAAAGTCTAGGGATTTCTTCTCCTTATGATTGACGTGGAGGGGGAGACAGCAGGGATTCACAAGATGAGCAAAAGGAGCAATGGTGTCCCTTCCGATGTTGTCCTGCAGCTGGTCCTTACGCACGCCAGGCTGAGGACACTTTCTAACGCGTCTGCTTGTGCTTTCTCAACAGGACAATGTGGATCTTGGAGAGCTGATGTTTTCCCTCTGCTACCTTCCAACTGCTGGCAGGCTGACCATCACCATTATAAAAGCGAGGAATTTAAAGGCAATGGACATAACGGGAGCATCAGGTGGGATATTCTCAAATTCAGACTTCCTCCTGTGGCTCGAACATAGTACTTAGGAAGTCTCTAGTAGAGTAAGAAGGTGCATAAACCAAACTACCTAGGTTTAATCCCACTCCTAGACCTCATGGCTGTGTGACCTTGGGTAGGGTACTTTCCCTGTCTGAGCTTTGGATTCCCTATCTGTAAAATGAGGGTGATAAATAGTATCTGGCTCATTGGGTTGCCGTAAGATTAAATACGTTAATGCATACAAAGTCACAAGAACAGTACCTGGCACATAGGGATTGCTGCCTAATGTGAATCGTCATCATTATTCTCTCGGAGGTCTTCTTCACTATAATTGTGAATTGGACCTACAGTTTACACATGCTGACACAGCTTATCTAATTGGGTCTTTCCTCAGATATAAGTAATCATCATCTCAGTCCTATGGAAGGTTGAAAACAATCGGATATCCTCCTATAAGGCCCGTCAGTGAACTATATGCAGTTTGGTGTTTCCAGTGAATCAAGCCTGTATACTTAGAATCTAAACCATAACCAAAAAATGCCCTGATATGCAGGTCCTACTCTACACATTGCCAAGCAGCCTCTGCAGGGGCTCCCAGAATGTGGCCATAGAATACCCAGTCCACTGGCTGTTGATCACAGAAATCAAAGGACATCAGCTTCAGTATATTTTGCTTACTTACTGGCCTCCAGTATCTTTCCAAGAGAAAAAAAAGAGGTGGCCCCTTCTGGCCTCTCAGTCCCTCCTGGAGAGTGTACGGGCAGTCAGGGCAACACGTGGTTGTACAGACAAGGAGAGAAAGACAAGTCCCCACTGAGCAGAAGGATAGTGAGTAGAACCAGGAAGGTCCCACCTGAAGCAGAGACCGGACTTGCACCTATCCCCCTATGCCAGCATCATGCCACAAGCAGGCTTTGTCCTCTCCCTGACGTGCTGAAATGCTTCCCCCTTTGCAACCCAGTGGGAGGCAGCCCTGGGGCTTGAAGCCCCTGTACTCCCCAAAGCTGTCCCTGTCCTCTAAGTGTTCTGTCTCTCCCTTTCCTAAAGACCTGCTGTTTAGGAAGAGACTGTCTGGGGTGGCTCAGCATCGGGGCCCACAGCCCCGCAGTTTCTCCTGCCTCAGAAATACCTTTGCATCTCTCCCTGCTGCAGTCAGGCAAGTCTGGAATTCTAGCTGGAATGTCTTCTAATTCAGTAACAGATGTTTTCACTCTATTTTTAAATTCCACACACTTTGAGGAGACAGTGTCCTGTGCTTTTTCTTGAATGTATGTCTTAATTATCCTAACGCTAGTCGCTGCCCAGGCGTCATAGTCATTAAAATCCTCAAACTCCAGCCCATAGGCAGGTAAGGGAGGTCTACATCCCATAGTCCATGGAACTCCACCATGACAGAACTGCCCTCTACATCCCACATTTAGCCTCACAGTACCCCTGCTTCTCATGGTTGTACAGATCCCTACGTGAAAGTGTCACTGATGTGTGATGGCAGACGACTGAAGAAGAGGAAAACATCCACCAAGAGGAACACTCTGAATCCTGTTTACAACGAAGCCATAGTCTTTGACGTCCCTCCTGAGAACATTGACCAAATCCACTTGTCCATAGCCGTCATGGACTATGACCGGTGAGATACCTGGAGCTCTTTCTCAGGGCGGGTCAGCTGTGCCCAGGACAGGGAGGGAGGAGGGTGGTGAGGTCACACGTTCTTGGCTGGTGTCCCAGGCTGCAGGAAATGAGTCAAATGGGCACCCCGGGAAAGCTGACTGACAAGGAGTCTCCACTTTCCAAACCATAAAGTCGTATTACCCAACTGCCTCTTTGCGCTCCCCCTTTCATTTCTTTCTCCCTCCTCATCCTCCCCTCCTCCTCGCCTCATCCCCTTTCCATCCCTGCATACTCCCCAGAATTTCAGCTTGGAGAAACGTGGCTCTGCAGGTCTTAATCTTCTCCTGCACAATCCTGCCTGGCCTTCATGGGAAGATTCCACTCAAAATAGCAGAGTGATTACTTTAGCCATACCATCAACATTTCTAAATACATAACTCTGTTATTTTTTTCCCCTTCTTCCAGTGTGTTTAATAAAGATCATTTCCATCCACTTAAGTCTGAAAGCAAACAGAAATGTTCTCTTGAAAATGCTAGAATCAGTATGGATGACAGGGTACATTAAAATGTATAAGATGCTCTGCTTTCTAATTAATACAGCACAGAAGAGATATTTATAGCCTGCATTGTAGCCAATTGTGTATTTAAAGGACAGATTTGAAAAACAGTCATTTTAATATGCAAAGGAAGTACCAACAGGGAATTAGACATGTTAAACCAGTCATTGGACTGAAATGCAGAGTCTCTTTTTAATTGGAAACCTCCCACGTGGTCTGGGTACAAGTATAAAAAAAAGTCATTCTGACTTCTAATATAATCTTACAAATATTATTTGTAGCTGAAAATTTTCCCACATACCCCTGAAATGTCACTAAGGCAGCTTCAGCTCCCTGAACACCCTTTCTAGAAGATGCTTAGGTGAAGCATCTAGAAGCATAACTGTCTTCCAGTTCAGGGAGCACGTGGGTTGGCTCAGCTGCCTATGGGTGTGACAGCCCACATTGGGCAATAGACCTTGTCCTGTCTTCTCTGGACGGAACACAATACCAGCAGTGTCAGGTCACAGGAGGGGACATTGCCCACCAACCGTGGAAAGCTAGGCCAGCTTTTTTCAAGCGATTGCCACGTTTACCGCATCAACAAATCTGATTATATGAGCTCTGCTTCAATTCAGTTCTCAGTAAACTCATGAATCTGCCTGGAAAAATCCATGGCAGGATTCATGGGGCTTCTGCACACAACTGATTTTAATGAGCACAAACTCAAATGTCCTTCACACTCCTCCCACCCGCATGTCTCGCCCTTATTCCCTACATACAAATAGGAGAAAAGTTACTCTTCTTTGCAGGAAGGAAAATGACAGAAAGTCCATGAGCTTGGATCCCAAAGAGTTAAAGGATGGGTCCTATCATTCTAGTTATACAGGCGACTTCTAACCAAAAACTGCTAAGGGGAAAGACTGTCCTAAGGAAGGCACTTACCCAAGGAAAGTTTCGGAAATATTAGCCCCAAAGTTAAAGGATCTAAGTATCTTTCCATAGGAGGGAAATCAAGTTGGGTCAAAGAAGTAAAGGCGGGCTTGGAAGGAAGAAGGGGAGAGCATGAGAGCACATGTTCTCTGAAGAGAAGGTTTGCAAGAAGACCCAAAGTGTATCCCCACCCTGCCCCCTATGTAAACTCCAGACTATGGCTGCTCTACACAGTGCTTCTCCTTTATCTGTACTTGGTTGCATCTTACAGGAGTTTGAGCAGCCATCAATGGGAGGAACTCCTTTCAGATGGCCTCATTACATAGGTTTGAAGACCTAGAGGTCAACCTCGTTCTAGAACCAGAGTTGTCATCCCTAGCATGCATCAGGAACAAACTAAGCCATTACAGAAGCTCAGGTGTGTGACAGCAACCTTCTGCTTTTCCTCTCTGTGCCACCAAGTACTATCTTGGATCCCAAGTTCTATTGGCTGTTAAGCTTGTCCTGTAGTTTTAAATTAGGGAATGAAAAGAACCACCCTTTCCCTAATTTCTCTCAAGTGAGGAGTTGTTGCTCTTACATACCAGAATTTTAAGAAAAAGTTATTGTGGGCCATTTTCACAGTGTAGGTCATAATGAGATCATCGGCGTGTGTCAAGTGGGCAACGAAGCTGAGAGGCTGGGCAGAGACCACTGGAGTGAGATGTTGTCATATCCCCGGAAGCCCATCGCACACTGGCATTCCCTTGTGGAGGTAAGACCCTACTCCCACACGTTCCACTTGGCAGAAGAATAAGTGCTTTACTGTTGAAATGCAGGAGCCACCAAGAGTGTGAGTGTACCAAGGTCTACAGTCACCGACCGGTTTCTCTGGTTGCCTTTTCTGATTGTACAGTTTCTGGCTGGAAATTGCATTCAGTATGAGTTTGAGTCTGTGCTCCCCACCTTTCTGGTTGGTTTTGAACACTGGTCACTCATCCCTCACTTTGATTGTCTTCAAAAACAGGATTCTCAGATTCCACGTTATGGTTTGGGTTGACATTTGGAAGGTGTCTGCAGGATCCAGATGAGTGTGGAGTTTCAGGTTACCATATGGTTACTTACACATAGCATCAGAAAGAACTCAGGACTAGGAGAGAGGAGGCCTGGATTCCAGGACTGGCAGTAGCATTAATTACCAAAAAAAAAAAAAAAAAAAAAAGTCCAGAAGAAGGCAGCCTAAGGTGTTATAGTGACTCTGTGATTACAATAGAGAACTAGACTTCTGTTTTTCTGCTTCACTGTCCCAGTGTGGGGGTTTTTTGAGGTCACCTCATTGAACAAAATGGCTGCTAAGCTCCAACCATCACTTGTCTTTCAGGTCATAAAAAAGGAGAAAGAGGCAAGAGCCAAAAGCACACACATTCTCTTTTAAAGGATTTTCCTTGATGTCTCATGCAACACATCTACTTATATTTAACTTAGTCAGAGTTTAGTCACAGGGACACATGTGGGAAATGTATTCTTTTGTTGGCTGGACATATGCCCAACTAAAAACCAGGGTTTGTGTGCAGGGAAGAAGCAATGAGTGAATACTTGAATCCAGTAAGTCATCATTCTGCCTCACACCTTCATTCATTCACCTACCACCACACCCCTCCTCATTTATTTCTCATTTATGCTTCCCCCATCCATCTTTGTTCATTGACACACACTCTTATTTATGTACTCACTCATTCTTTCAAAAACAAATTGCATTTACTAGGTATCACCTGTGAGAGTCAAATGTCGTATTAGGTAAAGAAAATAAATGTGAATGAGCAGCCTTCCTGTGAAGAGCTTGTAGACCACAAGAGAGACAGAGGAAAGCATGCAAACTAACCACTAAAATGCACAGTCATGAGCTTTAACATCCATATCACACAGAGGTGGGAGGTGAGATTGTCCAGGAAAGCATTCTCCCTCCTGCTCTTGGTTAAGTGATGGGAAGTGAGCCCCTGGGAGCCTGGGTTCCAAGCAGAGAATTTTCCTCTTATTCTCCCAGCACAGGCAGCTCAGCTCCCGGCAAAGCCATGCTGAGAGGCCAAGATAAAGCCTCATCGGCGTGGGTCCCACTGCCATTGAGAGTCAGGAGAGTTGGGTCAAAGCAGACATGGAAAGCAATGGGTCTGGGGAAGAATAGACAGTCTTCCTTTGCTGGAGACGGTGCCCGAGGGAGAAGATCAGCATAGGATGTATGGACTGGTTCTAAGCTTCAGGGCCTTGGGTGTATTCAAGCAGCGCTTAGGGCCCCCTAATTTACAGGTCCCTGAGGTTAACTCTGCCCCTGAGCCAGTGAAGCCAAGACTTATTCTTTCCTGGACTCAAAATTAATCCCTGAGGGAGACCCATGGCACCCCCCCACCCCAAATCACCTGAGAAGTAACTGAAGTCAGATGCTGACCCAACTGCCCCTCACTTCTTCAGCTCCTGGGGGGAGCCCTCAAAGGAGTCCACGTATGGGCTCATTATACTGCCTAAGTCTGTCAGTAGCAGTGACCATCAGGACAGTAGTAATAGACTTTTTGCACCCTTGAGTCACCACTGACTTTAATTCTTGTTTGCAGTCTGGAGTGTCATACAGTGTCACAGAACCCTCTACTTTTCAGGGCCCAGGATGGGAAAGGAGTAAGGTTTAGGGGTGTGGTGTGGGGCTGAGACAGGAGCCCCAATTCGGTGCACAGCAGCTCCTTCTCAGTGCCCTTGCCGGGGAGCAAGGATAGGTGGTGTGTTGTGCACAGGGTCCCAAGTGGCGGTGCACACATGGTACCCAGTGGGAAGTGTGGAAAGTGTGCCTTGGAGGCTTCTTTTCACTGCTGAGGAAGCAGCACTGTCCGATGTTGCTCACTTGGGAGATAGTCCCTAAACCCTGAGTACTTGGTTTTTTGCAAATAAGGATATGATAGCATGTAACTGAGAAATCGGTGTTTTTAGGGTTAAACCACCCAAACTTGGGAGTCGTGTGTTACAGCAGCTAGAATGACTTCAGCTGGTACAACAGTGGTTTCTCAACCACTGTGGCAGAACGACATGCCTGCACACCTTCGTGAGGGGCAAGCGAGGGGGGCTGTCTCTGTCTTGCTGCTTCCTGTCTCTTTGAAGTACGTGCCCAGGACTCCATATTCATCCCAGGAGCGGAAGCGGTACTTTCCCTTTGAAGAATAAACGTGCAGCCAGCAAAACTGGGGCACTGGTACCAGAGGAGATGAAAAGCGGGATTGGAGAGGTCACTGCACTTTGCTGACAGCTGTAAGGATGGAGGGGACTGGATGCAGAACCATCGGTCAGAGCCACTCACTATGGAGTTGGATGGACCTAGATTCAGAACCCGGTGCTGCCACTCACAAGTTGTTTGTTTCACCCTTTCTGAATCTCAGTGTTCTCATCTGCAAAGTGGCCCTAACCACACCTGTCTCCCAAGGGTGGCTGTGAGGCTCAGACAGTGAGGCCACAGTGGCTGTAGACGCTCAGGGAGGCTCCCCATTATGGTCAGTACTGTGTGTGCCCCATGTCGTAAGGGGCTGCCCTGTGTCCTCATGGGACTCTCAGCCATCGTGTTTGCCCTGGAGGATAAAAGGAAGGCTGGAAATCCTACCCCTGCACCCTCAACCTGGGGGAGGGCGCTGGACATAGATGCATGAACTTCAGTTCTGATTCTTCTCCTTTCCTCTCACACTAAGAACCTTTAGATTTTCTGCATTAAAACAAAAAGCTGTGTGTGTGTGTACATAAGCATGTGTGTAAGAATGAATGAGAGAAAAGTCAGAGAGAGATTACGGGGTAGGATTTAGTATAAAGGGAGGCTGGCCTGGCAGAAGCTCTTCACTGCTGGGGGCGGAGGGACCAGGTGAAGACTGAACCCTGAGCCCTGCAGAGACTTGGCAGCCGGCTTGGGGCTGCATCCAGCACAACCCTGACCTTGCCAGGGCAGGTGGCAGATGGAGTCTTCAGAGCCAATGAGTTCAAAAATCCATTTCTCTCTCAGGGTTTCTGGATGGTTTCACTGCACACTCAAAGGTCAGCCAATACAGCTCCCTTCACTCTCCATGATGTCAAAGCCTTGGGAAGCTGTGCAGACTCCCCTAGAGCAGCTGCCAGGGACTCGGGGACAGAGTAGCCCCTCCAGGAGCCTCAGGCGGTGGCAGAGCTCTTGGAGCTCCCACCACAGCCCCCTCTCTTGAACAACCCAGAGATGGTGTCGGCCTGGCCACATGCCAGCACCTTCCCCACCCTCCTGGGAGTGGAGCTGGCCTCCATCATGCACCCTGGAGAGAATAATAAAAATAGTTCCAGGTTGTCATTGCTTCCTCCCATAGCGCCACATAACCTCTGTGTTAACAGGCAGTGAGTTGGTGTAATGGGGAAGACCAGAGGCAGACACCATTTGGTTAAATAAAATTTTACTTTTCTAAAAGAGATAGAAGAGAGAATATCAGAAGGGATAATGAAGGTCAGCAACATTATCCTGAGGGGCAGTGATATAAGATTCTAAACCCCAAAGTCCTATTCACTACATTGTGTTTAGGTGTGGATAAGTCTCCTCTCTCCAAGCTCAGCCTTTGCTATGTGTGTGTATATATAAGAAGGTTCTGCACCCGGTTGGTCTGGTGGTCCGCAGGGCCACCTCACTGAGCCCAGTGCCCCCTGCAACTCAGAGTTATGCAGTTCCCAGCATAACTGAGGGACAGCCGTGGCCCAGTATGATCCGAGTACTCATTCACCACTGTCTGGAACTTCTCGAAGGTGTAAGCTTACAGCTGTAGAACTACAGCAAGTGTCGGTTACCCAGATGCCCCTGGGAGTTACACAAGCAGGCTGTTGAAACCAGTTCTAGATAGTATCCGTTGAGTGTCCCACAGAGTCTGCCTGAAGTCTGTGAGGTACACACATTCCCGGGAAAAGACATTTAATTGCCCCGGTTGGGTTTGGTGTCCATCCATTCCCCCCCACCCCCCCCACCCTCTGATACCCTCTGATACCCACTGATACCCAGATTTAGAAGTGAGGGACTCAGAGGCTTTGGCATTTCGGGCAAATTGTTATTTACAAAAGATTGAAGAAACAAGAGTGATTCTCCAGAATGGCGGGGGGGGAGGGTTGGCTGGAAAGACTCCAGCAGGTGATCAGTTTCCCGTCAGAGGACTTTGTGTCTGTTGTGGGGCTTGAGCCCAGGTGAGGACTAGACTAGCAGAGAAGGAAACAGACTGGGTGGGGGACAGCGTGGCACGAAGGACAGGACAGGGAGAGCCCTGGAAAGTGCTGCCACACAGAAGCAGGAGGAACCTGAGGTGCCCACAGCACCCCCATTGCAGGTCTTCGGAAATACCACGCATCCAGTTCTGATAAGTAAGGGATGAACTGAGGCTGGTGATCATAGGCTTTGACCTACGAAGAGGTGGCCCAGGATTGGGGTCAGTGAACTGAGCATAAGACTGACATGTATGTCCAGGGGCAGTGATGGAGGAGATGAGGAGTATGTACCTGGAGGGCCACATGCTATCACAGTATCTTCCACATGTGGTGACACCCCCCCCCCACACACACACAGACACAAGCCAACATAAGGTCTCAGTGCCTCAGAGAACAAAGTGCTTGGCCTGGATGGGAATGGAGAGAACCAGAAGCACTTGAAGTACATTAAAATCATGTAAGAAAATGTAGATTTCTTTATTACCTAAAATGAATACCATCCTGGTAAAGAACAGGAAGGGGAAAAAATACACTTGATCTTGCTAATTAATGATTTCTGGTCTTTTCTAGGTTATCTCGGTCTCTCTGGGATAAATATTTAGTCAAATGTCATGTTTAAATTTCCTACCAAAGCTATTTCCCTTCTTTCTAGGAGCCTCCTTTCCTTCCTTCTTCCCAAGGTGCCACTCACATGTAGGAAGCCCAAAGGCCTTGTGGCAGGGGTGGACCACGTGCTTTCATCTGCCAGAGAACATTGCCCTTCTGGTCTTTGGCCATCAGATGCCACTGTCTTTGCCTGTGCTGAGGATCTCTGCTGATGTAACTTGCTGCCTGTCCTCGAAGAACAAGCCAGGCCTGATTACTCCGTGGCGGCTTGGCCCTTTCGAGGCGGGCCAAACCCGAATGTGGCTTTTGCCCTAAGGATCTCTGAGGTCTGGCAGCATCTCTCACTTGATGCCTGGCCTAGGAGATCTTTACACCCCTTGGTATGGGGTCACTTCCCCACTTGCTGGAACCCCCTGGTTCTTCCTTTTCACACTCTCCAAACATTAGAGACACATGGGAGCTTCAGGAGACTTGATGACATCACAGGTGCCCTCTGCATGCCCATTGAGTTACATGGCCATTTTTTTTTTTTAAGATTTTTTTTAAGTAGGTTCCATGCCCAACATGGGGCTCAAACTCACAACCTCAGGATCAAGAGTCACACTCTCTACCCACTGAGCCAGCTAGCTGCCCCCATGTGGCCATTTCTACATTGTCCCTCTGGCCTCATGTCGGCAGAGTGGCCATATCTACCTTCAGGATTTCAGACCCGAGGATGAAATCAGGACCTCACAGTAGAGCCTCTCTTCCCCTCTCCCTATCTCTTCTGCCAAAGCTCTCTACTTCCTCCTTCCACCTTGACTACTGTGAGTTTACTCCTTGGCCAGTTACAGGTAGAGACCACACCAGGGGGAGTTGTCACAGAAAGGAAACTTCATTTACAGCCAGTGAAGAGATCACAGGGAATAACTTCCAATGTGGTGACCCTGCCCCCACCCCAAGCAAGGGTGAGCGCATCCTTTTTATTTAGAGTTTAGGATGAATATTCAGAAAGGGGAGCTTTGTCAACCACTTGCAAAGGCAGGCCACAAGGTTGTCCAGGTGTCCTTAGAAAACATGCCTATATGTTCATCCTATGTCATATTAATGAAGCTTGTGCTCCTTTTAGGGCTGATACTATGACATTATAATGAAGCAGAGGTAACTGTCGGACATGGGCATGCTCTGAGAACGGGTATAAACTGACTGGGGTTTAGGGCTCCTTCTCTTGGGTAAGGAGGGTGGGAACTTGCTTACTTTTGAACCAACACTGAGAGTTTTACCACTGGCTGTCTCTGATACCGTCAGGCTATTTCCAGGCCTGGTGGAGACTAGGCCAGGAGACTAGACTCTTTCTTCCCTTAAAATCTTTAACTACCGAGGTTTTTGGATTTCTTTGTAATTCTGACATCTCTTAGGGTATTCTGCTAGAAGTGTGCTCCCACAAGTAGAGCCTCGTAGGGCACAGATGAGGGAAACCAGCTGGGGACCTAGAATGACTTCTTTTAGGTCACTAAAGCTATATCTCGTCTTTCTTTTGGGGGAGACCCATAACTCTTTGTTACACTTCCTTTACATCTTACATGACTCCTCTCTACTTCTGCCTTATCTTCAGATCCCTAGGGTTTCCTCTCAACATGCAAAGGGAACATTTGTAATTTAAATATATCTCTTCCCTGAACAAGTCCTGGTTTTCCAGACTTTCATTTCATGAGGGACTGGCTGATAACTGACCTTGTGTTATTTGCCCTTGGCTTATAGGAATCTATGGCATGGATTCATTGCATGGAACAACATGATTTGCAAAGAATGGATATACTACCCCTCTTGTAAGAGGGTATTGTAGGTATTGAATTAGTATTGATGAATGAATGAGTGAATGAGACATATAGTAAAAGCATTTGGGTTCCTTTAGTTCTAAAGTTCCACAGTTTTCCATTCGACAGAGTCCAAAGTAGAAGTCAGTTCAAGGCAAGATGTAAAAGGTCCTGACACGGAACTTGCAGTGGGCTGTTCAAATGGAGATGGCCCTAATTTATTTAGCTCTACATTTTGATTAACTTTTTTCCATTAAGGAGGAGGAGATGAGAAGAGGTCATTTCCTCCCTTTGTTCCCATTGTTTAAAAACAAATTCAACTGAGTAAATTTAAAGATCTTATTTGCTTTATCCAGTGATTCATGAATTGGACAGTCTCCCATCTGGCAGATAGAAAGGAGCTCTGAAGAGCTGTATAAAATGTAAAAATGAAAGCCTTCTGTATGCAGAAGGAGGGTAATGAAGCAAGGAAGTTACTCTAACAAAGAGTGGATTGTTTCAGGTAAGATAACCTTCCTCTGGGAGAAAATGGGGGCCAGACAGAATACCTCACTAGTGCTGCTGACCAGAGAAGTCCAGATTGACTGGTTAAGGGTCACATTGGTGGGAGAGGCTGAGCTGTAGGTAGACTAGCTGGTTTGCTGATGTGGAGCTTTAGCACAAGTGACTCTATTTTGAGCCTGTTGTTTCTTTTTCTTCCTTCCTTCCTTCCTTCTTTCCTTCCTTCCTTCCTTCCTTCCTTCCTTCCTTCCTTCCTTCCTCTCTCTCTCTTTCTTTCTTTCTTTCTTTCTTTCTTAACATGACAAACTGCCACCTGGTGATGATAGCTTTGCATTTTGAGTGAAAGTGAAAAATATCAGAACATAAAGAGGCACCTTGTAAAATCTTGAAGGACTCCCTCGAGCTGACGTAGGTGGCCAGGTCCTAGAGTATTTTAGTGTCTTCTTTTATAAGAGACAGAGGAAGCAGAAACAGCACCGAGATGTCTGTGGCAAATGGTAGACAGCTGCACCCTGAATGAGAACCGATCAGGAGGAATAAGGACTTTAGTTCCTAAGTTGGTTTTCTCAACAGGGAAACGCTTTAGCAGTGGTTTTACACAATGTAACGATTCACTCCACCTACGTGTGACTATAAAAAAAGAAAGTATAGCAGAAAAGTATTTTTTGGACAAAATAAAGGACTTATAGTTGAAATTTTTTGGGAAAAAATTAACTATTTTTATCAGTGAGATTTAGCATGCCACTATCCATAAAAATCTGCAGTGCCACTGAAGCAAAACCGATTGCACAGAACCTAAAGATATGCTACATGTTTGGGATCTGAAGAACATTAACAAACCTTCTGAAATCTGTGCCAATTGTTACAAGCGGCCAGAATGCCGTTTGGTCAAGTAGGCATGGTTAGTGTTAATTGGGCATTGTATTTCCAGCTAGTGGAGGAAATGGTCAGCAAACAAAGCCAAGAGCACTCAGTATTTCCCAAGCAGGTCTTCTTTCTTGTATTGAATTAGCTAAAAGGGAAGGAGGAAGGAAGGAAGGAAGGAAGGAAGGAAGGAAGGAAGGAAGGAAGGAAGGAAGGAAGGAAGGAAGGAAGGAAGACACTAAGCATTTTTTCATCTTTAGCTGGGATGGAAAACCAGTGGTTCTTCTGAGTATCTGTAGATCTGGTACTCCTATAAAACATGAAAACATTTGGGGCAACTAGAGGTATAAGAGATAATAACAGTGTGTTAGAAAATAACATTTCTGCCTGAACAAAAAGTCAATTGCATCTTGACTCTCCTCTCTCTCACAAATGACCTTGGCCCCAGCAGTCTCTGCCCTGGAGCCACCTGCCACACACTTGAATAGTAATTAAATAAGAAAGTGGTTAACAACGGGCTTGAGCCTCTGGCAATCTGCATCTCCAGGAATGGCATTCAGGGGTGACAGTTTATGCGGTGGGCCAATGAGCCAATTCTTCCCCCATAGATGATGAAATGCACTGCAAGTGTTTCTGGCAGCCTCTGAAAGAGCCACACCCCTCAGTGGTATCTAGGGATAAGAGGAAACTTCATGGGTTGAGGGGCCTGGAGCAAGGGTGGTGCATCTTGGCAGAAGACGAAGGAAGTCTGGAAGACCACTGCTCCTGGAAGTGAATCTTTCAGGAGATGGGTCTATTGACTGCTACCTCCCAAATATCACCAGAACAACCTGTTAATAGGGCAAAGCTAAGTTCATTGCTTGCCTACTACGGAATGGGGGAGCTTGGTTAGGATTCGGTAAAGATCATGAGGTGATAATTTAGGTGGACACATCAAGGTGAGGATCGTGAGACCAAAATTCAAATAGTTTGGGGGTATAAACTTGTCTTTTGATACTAAGGAAGAACCAATGGTCTTTTGAGAATTCCCTGTAGTGAGCAATTATGTTATTTACAACTTTTATCTCTCTTGGCAAGGGTCTCCAGAAATAGCAAAATTGTGTTAATGAAGACAGTAGAATAGTTATAGTCAGGTTGACGTAGAGCATATTCTGTAGACAGCTGTGTAGGGTAGATGGCTTTAGCTCTCACTTGTCAAGAACAGGGAGCAAGAGAGATGACAAGAAATTTGCCCAGTTCTGCAGGTGCCCACAGATAGTGTGAATGTTTATTAGTTGCCTCCCTAGCATCAGCCCTTCTTTCTGATAAGTCTGATTTCTGACTGGGGATTCTAGGGAGCCTAGCTCCCTCCTTGGCTCCAGTGATGAAACTGTGACCTGGTCCTAGGCTAAACCAGTCAAAACCCTCCACCTCCCATGGGGGATTAGCACTGCATAAGCTGATTCAGTAGGAGAATGAAATGTCCAAGCATTTGGTGTGAATGCTTGGACAAAGATACTGTCTCTTTCCTGTTGGATAAAAACAAAGAAGCGTATACCCCAGGAGCAGCTGTGACCGTTTTGAATCTCTAGAAGATCCAGGCATGGGGTGAGGCCAACCCCATGGATGGCAGAGTAGAGAGAGAAAAAGAATCTAGACCCTGATCAAGCAGCTGGATCAAGCCACTCCTGAACACAGTATTACCTCTTACCTTTGTGAATATGTAAGCATAGAAGTTTCCTTGCCGTGTAAGCAATATGAGATAGGATTTCTGTTGTTTGAAACAAATATATTATCTGGGACACTGGTAAACACCCATTCCTGACCCATTTGGTGTTCCTTTGGAGTGAACAAAACCATTCCCAAAGCTGCCATGAGATCAACTCTTCTGTCTTGCTCACTGTAGTATGTCCAGTACCTAACAAAGTACATGGTAGTACCAAAGCAGTACCAAAGCACATGGTAGGCATTCAGTGAAATGTTCCTAAGAAAACGTTATCAATGTTTGATTGCTTAGCTCACATGTTGAAAAAGTCATGGCCAGAAGAGAGACTTTCTGCTCTTAATGACACACAAATGCTGTGTGAAGTGAGGGGGAAAACTGCTTTCCTGTTGCATTTGTATCTTATTTTGCAAAGGGAAATTCAAATTCTGCATGGACCTGCAGGACATGTGGGCAGCTTTCTAGCTTATGGTGGTTCCCTTGGGTTGATAAAGACACAGTTCCTCAGCAATGGAGGTCAGTCACATGCCTGTCATTTCCCATTGATGTCCCCTACCGTGTACTACAGTTCTGTTTAGAATGAAAATAAAAATCTATACTCTTTTAATAATGATATTTTAACAGCTCTAACATTATCTTGTATTCCTATTCTTTTTTCTTTTTTTTAATAGTTTATTTTCAAGTTGGTTTCCATATAACACCCAGTGCTCATCCCCACAGGTACCCTCCCCCATGCCCACCACCCCCCTTCCCCTCTCCTCCACCCCCACCAGCCCTCAGTTTGTTCTTAGCATTCAAGAGTCTCTCATGGTTTGCCTCCCTCTTGCAGTCCTATTCTTTTTTTTTAAATGTTTTTTATTTATTTTTGTGAGAGAGAGAGAGACAGCATGATCAGGGGAGGGTCAGAGAGAGGAGGAGTTACAGAAACCGAAGCAGGCTCCAGGCTCTGAGCTGGCTGTCAGCACAGAGCCCGACTCGGGGCTTGAACCCACGAACTGTGAGATCATGACCTGAGCTGAAGTCGGACGCTTAACCGACTGAGCCACCCAGGCGCCCCTTGTAGTCCTATGCTTATTATTTTATTTTTATTTATGATCTAAAGCTCATAGGCTAAAGCCTATAATCAATAGTGGTAGAATTACGTATTTTCCTCCATTTTATTTATTTTTTTAATGTTTTATTTATTTCTAGGAGAGAGAGAGAGAGACAGCGTGAGCAGGGGAGGGTCAGAGAGAGAGGGAGACACAGACTGAAACAGGCTCCAGGCTCTGAGCTGGCAGTCAGCACAGAGCCCGACGCGGGGCTCGAACCCACGAACCGCGAGATCATGACCTAAGCGAAAGTCGGACGCTTAACCGACTGAGCCACCCAGGCGCCCCTATTTTCCTCCATTTTAAATCAAATTCAGAACATGAAATGTGATGATATTGATCATTGAAATACTTAAAAATAAGGAAACAGGGAAAAATCACAGAGCAATTACAAAGTGCAATTTTAACTTGTAGGTTTAGGGATACCGCTGTGAGTTGTGCTCAGATTATCAAAGGAAAAGCAGCTATGAATGAGGGTTAGGAAAACAAAGATGTACTTCCCCCCCCAAACGTAGATAAAGATCTGAGTGGAACATACTTAAATACTGTACATATTGATAGTAAATGTCTAGATTTAGAAGGTTTACTAGAAAAGCTCATAAAACCAATCAAGAAAATGCCATCTGAAAAGTTCAAATTGACTCAAGTTAAGCAATGTAAACATTCTGAATATGCCTTCCTTCATTAATGCTTAATGAAGTCTTTGAAAGGGGCATGGAGATGCGGACTCAGAGTGCTGGTTTAGTTGTGCCTTGTTGCCTGGAATCACAGTCACACTGAGAGCAGAGCTGAATTGGAACAGGCAACACCTACTCACAAGGGGAAGATGGGCAGGGAGCCCATAGAGTCCATAGCTAAGATATCGAGGTGGAGCATCTAGTACTCCCTTCTTAGTTCTGGAAGTTTCCATTTAGGGTTAATGAGTGGAGCTCTCTGGTGGCAGTGATTGTAGCTGCAGATTCAACCTCTAACAAAGAAGCCAAGAGTACAGGGATCCAGGCAGGCTTCTGTTTTTAGAGAGAATGATGGCAGAGGTCTTCATGGCAAACTTTCAGGAGTGAGCAGGGTTCATCTGGTAGGGGAGGCAAAGGATGTGGAGTTTGACTCACCTCGGCACACCGGGTCCTGGAAGGGGTTGACAACCGAGGCCCCCATGCTATGGAAGATTGCATCACAGGACCCGGAAGCAGGGCAGGGCAGCCACAGAGCTACAGTTCTGCCTCCCCACCTGGATGGAGCCTACAGGGTGATGTCAACAGCGTGAGTAGTTGGGAGTGACAAAATCCGGCCTTTCGCTTGCGTTTAAAATTTTATGTCCCTCAACATTGCGAGATGTCCACTCCCAGGACTGTCACTGATGGCTTGTATCCTCCTGCTTAAAAATAATGTGATAGTTCTGTTGCTTCTCAAGTATGGAACCAAAGTATTGCGTGAATGTAGGCGTACCTAGAACCGAACTGTAGATCAGGAATAAGGATCCGAGGGTCCTTGTAGCAAAAGAAATAGTTACTCAAGGAAAGCCTCCACTCTCAGGATAACAAGGGGAAACCTGGGATGGCTGCCGCTTTGGGGTGTCAGCGGGCACCAAAGCGTTAATAGCAAGGACCTTGGGAAAGCTGTGCTTTGTTACAGGGAGGTAGCTTTTAGCTCCAGCTGCCGCTGCCAGAAGAGATGCTTGAAAGCAAGAAAGGGAATAATAGGCAAGAAAAGGACTTGTGAATCTCATGGGAGTCTTCAAGGACCACTCAGCCCAGAAGATGTTCCTCTTACTGCTTTAAGCCATAATTCTCTAAAACCTCCAGCCCATATGCAGCTTCCTTCACTGTCTGCAGATTGTGTTTGAGTTTGTGGGAGCCCAGAACACTGCCCCATTGCATAAGGACTTCCTCAGTAGTGGGAACGAGGGACAGCACTAATAATGGGAGCAGCACTGGAGATTCAGTGCTGAGCCCTGTGTTCTAGTCAGTGCGAGGCTCCTTGAGCAACTACAGACAGAGACTCCTCTAACTCTGCATAGAGAATCAGCTGTGAAGACCAGAAGGGGACTTCATGAGCCAAGAAACACTGGTGTCGGAAGCCGGCTCCGACCAGGGTCTAGGGGTCCGTGAAGGATGGACGGTGTCAGCGAGGGAGGGATGAGAGAGATTCTTTCTGATCGCCAGGCAGGCATCTCCTCTCTGACTGGGGCTCCACTTTATTTTATAATTAAGTGTTTGGGGGATGGCACAGAAGTAGCATTTGCCTTAGACAATGATTTCTGATGACAAATTTCTTTGATATGTAAGAATTTCCCAGAACATAGATTCGTAGAAGACTCCTGCATAACCTTTATCAATAGTGATTGAGGTAGGTGATTTAGATGCTTAGCCTATGGAGAAGGAAGGTATCTTTAGCATACCAGACAATGTTTTCAGCGTAAAAAGTGTGAAGTTACTTCTTTGTGAGCAGGGGTCAATAGCTTGTTTAAGGAGTATTAAGAAAAACAGGTCTTTTAGGAAACACCTTTGCTCCCATAATCACAAAAGAAGTTCCTCAATAGGTCCCTTCACAGGGAGCAATCAGCATATTCAAGGCCAGAATAAGTCACTCACAAATGCCTTGGGGGGCTAGTACTCCAAGCAGAAACAATTGGGTGGGGGTGGATATGTCCTTAACTCTAAATTAGACTCTTTGTCTCAGGGCCAGACTCAATTGTAACTCTTGTGTTCTTAACCCCCTTTATTATGTAAGTCTTGGATCTGCAAGGCCCATAGGAAGAGCCTTTTGACAATCATCTACAATGCTTTCATCTGAAATCTCTTTTGAAAAGGCAGGGATATGCTTTTCCTTATTAGCAACCTGTGTGGGGAATATCGGTCTGATATGGAATATTGTGAGGCCTGGTCAATACCAGCAGGCTCATTTCCAACATGAGCCAGTAGTAGCAGGAGATACCAGTTTTCGTTTTTCATGGCAGGAGCTGTGCACACGCTGCCATTTCCTCGCTGTGACTGTCCTCCAGTGAGGCCGATGTGGCTCCCAGCACACTGGGGAACCAGGGCTATGAAAGAATAAGATCTGGATCAGACTCAGGGCTTCGCCCATTCCCATCCAGAAAAGAGGGTCTGGAAGTTAAAGGCAGGGCGCCCTTCACCATGCCCCGCCCACTGTGCCCAGAGAACATTGGGTGGCCTCTGTGTTTAAAGCTCTTTGTTGCTGAGTGGGACCCACCTACTAAGTAGCCATTGAGTGGAATGGGGTAGAAGTTTGCATATGGGGCCCTACCTGTGATTGAAGAGGCTAAAGGAAGAGGAGGTTTGGGAGAGAGATTTGTGGGGCAGTAACCAGCCTCAAGGAAAGAAATCTGGTGGAGGAGAGGAGGATGGTAGAAGATGAAGGATATTTCACTGAGATCTGGACTCAAGTTTGCTGGCCAGAGACAAGGTAGCCTTGAATAGCTCCAGGAAGTCTTCAGTAGGATTGACATAGATTTGCATTTGGAGTGTAATATGAGAACTTGTTGGGTCTGACCCCCAGACTGCAGGGTCCATGGAGGTCCTAATGATTCTAACTTATTTGTAATCTGCTGTTTATGTGCATATTTAAGTGTAAAAATTTAAGTTCTTTGCAATTTTAAACATACCTTAAAATGCTTACATTAATTGTTTAACACAGTGGTATCCAGTTTGGGGAGGTAATTTCATTTTGTTTTATTTTGGGGGGTTTTTTGGTGAACTGTTTCCTGAAGTCCAATCTTATTTGGAAACTGAATGAGTAAACAGATAAATGTAAAAGCTACTGTGGTCAAAAGAGACAGAAAAGGGGGAGAGCGAAATCACTGAATCAAAGTGGAAGGCATGACCAGTCCCACTTCCTGGCGGGCCAGCCTGGTTGTGCTCCATTACCGGTGCCTGATGCCTGCCACTCAGGGCTGCTGCTCCCAAGCAAATTCCTTAGTCTCTCTGAGATCAGTTTCCTGCTAGGCAAAATGAACTGTCAGTACCTAGTTTAAATACCTGCCTTGGTGATTAAATGATCCAGCATAGTCTCTGGACTACATGGCGATTAAAGGAATGCACCCAGTGTACTCTCTGGCAGTGAAAGGTGCACCGCAAGTCTGGAACAAGTGGTAAAATACAACCCCACCCAGCCTGGCAGCCGCTGGTTGTTGCTGATGCTCTTGCAGCGCTCACATACAGTAACTTTTCCGATGACGTCCCAACATGTCGTCTCTCTGGCCTTTGGAATTTCCAATGCTACCCAGAGACTTAGAGGTGAAGATCGCAAGGGGTGGCACCATATTTCAATAAGCTCCAAATTGTTACAGAACAGAGCAGTGGCCTCAAGTGATCTTAGATTAGATTTAGAGTAAGAAATACATTTTACAGCATGGCATACCTGTTATGAAACTGAAAAAAAAAGTTTCACAAAATAATATATACACATGTGATGCATTTTAAAAAAATTTTTTGTCATTAAAACAAGAATACTGGGGTGCCTGGGTGGCTCAGTGGGTTAAGCGTCCAACTTCGGCTCAGGTCATGATCTCCCAGTTCATGGGTTCGAGCTCTGCATCGGGCTCTGTGCTGACAGCTCAGAGCCTGGAGCCTGTTTCAGATTCTATGTCTCCCTCTCTATCTGCCCCTCCCCCACTCATGCTCTGTCTCTCTCTGTCTCAAAAATAAATAAACTGTAAAAAAAAAATTAAAAAAACCAACAAAACAAGAATACTGATTACAACCATTAAATTGGCTTCACAAACCTAGTCAGTGATGGGTCATAGTTCACACTATGAAAAACACAGGAGTGAACAGATACACACCTTTCGAAAGACCACTGTAATTTTGATGCAGTTTTAAGAGGGAAATGTGGAATCATGCATTCTGTAGGTCTGTCCAGTATGCTTTTTTCTCTACAAGACTGGAATTGTAGGCATTTCATCACACATATTAATCAGGAAACGCTGGCTCTACTACTCTGTCTAGGACGCTGCATGCCTGAGTCTGTGTTGTCTCATGTGCATGAACATGTATAGGTTATTTTTAATCACAAGTATTTAACCTTCTGGTTTGGAACTGTACTTAGCCTTACACTGCTCAGATAGCACAGAGACACCAACTGTGTGTTTATAATTGAAGAAAAACGTTGTGTAAAGCCACAGAAGGAAGGGGAGATTCTTGTTGGATGTGTCAGTTACTGCTTCAGATGAATTCCCTGGAGTAACTAGCCCTGTGTAGACTCCTTCCCTCCTGCCGAACGTGGGGTACTTGTCCTAAGTGCTGAGGATCCAGTGCCCATTTTCAAGGAGCCTGTTGGGGTAGTCTGACAGGAGATTCTATAATCACTGTTTTCAAAATTGGTAAGGGAGATGGGATGAGAGTCCCCAGCCACCCACTGGAGAAAGCTGGCCACCAGAGAGACACGCTGGCCCTCTTGGGCAGGCTCTGCAAAATGAGTAGGGATCTTCCTGCTGAGCAAAGAGGAAAAGGAACGTGGAGGACAGATGAACACATTCAGAGACACGGAGATGGGAACAGAAGGAAGGCTGGTGCCTGGGGCAAGGGAGTTCAGGATGACTGAAACACAGGGTTTGCAGGGATAAAAATGAGGTCCAAAAGGGAGGCAAAGACTTGTTCGGCCATGATAAGGAATGTGAAGTTTCTGCTGGGGCAATAGGGGACTTTGGAATGATTGAAGAAGAGTGCAGCATGCCCAAATCTGTGTTTTAAAAGGATCACACTGGAGGACTATGGACAAGAGGGAGGAGGCTGGGGGCAGACACAGCTGTAGTGCTCATGCTCAGGCCTATAGAGGGCACAGTAGGGGAGTAAGACAGAAAGTCTTGCCAAGGTTTATGGGAAGCCAAGGCTAGAGAGAAGTTCAGGATGATATCCAGGCTGCACTGCTGACGAGATGGATGGTTCTGACATCTTCTGAGCCATGGAATGGTAGACGAAGGATAGGATGTTTGGGAGCAGGATGAAAGGACAGGGCCTGATGAGGAGACGGGGGAAGGATGAAGGAGTTTCAACAGGTGCCAAGAGCAGTGACATGTGACACTTCTACAAATGCTCCTCTGGAAGATATATACTGTTCAAAGCTAAGTTACTTCAATTTTAACCATCCACTGCCTGCCCCCCCTCACACACACACAGACACACACACACACATGTGCATGTGCACACGGCACTCCTACCTCCTGCCCTTTTCTTAGCTGACAGCCAGTCAGATTGTAATCTGGGCCTAAGGCTACAGGAAGAAGGCAGATTCGTTTACCAGTTTTGCAGTAAAAATGTCTATGCCTATAGTCTGCTGACAAATGGCTAATCAGCCTGATTTTAAGTCCTGGATCCCTTGGGAAGAGCATGTCAGAAAGCCCTGAGCTTGACCAGTGAAAGCTCTCCCTGAATTAAGGGAGGTTGCGGGTTTTTCCAAGTGGCCCGTGTATCAGTTTTAGAGAATGCAGATGCAGCTGTGACCCTACCGTGAAGAGAAGAGCTGTCCATTCACACAGTCAGATTCTTGGAATTGCTGCCCTCTCCCCCTGAGGCCTAGAGTGAGGACTGAAAAAATAACTCTGGAACAGTAGTCATCAGGGGACTCAGACAGATGGGTGCCCTCCAAACTGGAAAGGGGCCCAAGGGAACAGCATAACACTAAGGCAGTCAGTGTCAGTGTGATGTCACAGAGCAAGCCAGGACAGAAGAAAGGTTAGCAAAATCTCTTCAAATCAATGTCAAATTAAACTTTATGGTATTTAAAAATCATTCCTCACTACTGTGCCCATCCTTCTGCCTTCCTTCAAATTTCTCAAATGTCTTCAGAGAGAGTGCTCTTGTCTTTCTGTATCCACGGGTTGGTTGGGCTGACTGCCCTGAGTTTTTATGTCCATATGGCTCCTCCCCTCAAGGAGAGCATTTCAGCAGAGTAGTGGTATCTGGTAGCATCCAGATTGGCGACAGACAGGACTTAATAAACACAGACAACTGCTTCAAGTTTCTTGGCCGAAATGGAAAGGCAAGAGTTTTTGAGAGTGAGATTTTTTTTCAGAAACGAGATCTGAACGTTTTTATAGGCTCAAGAAAAGGCCAGCGAGAAGGAAAGGTTGAAAATGCAGGGGAGAGAAGGGATGGTGTGTGTGTGTGGGCGTTAACCTGGAGGCACACAGCCCTGGGCCTGTCCCCAGCTTTTCTCACAGAGCACACAGATGCTCCTCCCTCCTGGTTCAAGCACAGCATGCCCTGTGACCTACAGAAACAGATGTCACTCCACAGGTGGGGTTGGGAGTAGCCTTGTACAGAGCTCCAAGCATTTATGCAATGCCCCTTTTCCACCTTCTCTAACGATCAGAACTGAGGCTCAGATGATCCCATCCCCTCTCTTACCGTGCTCTGGGTCCCCAGGTTTCCCCTGCTTACTTCCTGCACACTCTGGTGTCCTGAAAGCAGCTCTGCCCTCTTCCAACCTGGCTCCACCTTGAAAGAACCTCTTTCTCCACCTGGATCCTGCTGAGCCTTTTTCCAGCATCCAGACCTTACTCTTATTCTCCCATCAACTTTGATCAGATTATCTGGAACAGCCCAGCCTCTTCCCCTGCTCTGCTCTGCACTTTGAAACTGTGCCTCTCAGATCAGAGCCCCACTCCCTGTCCTCCCATGGACATCCTACGTCCCACTCCTGGCACTTGAAGGACGTGGCACACCTCTGCCTAGACCTCGTCTCTGATTTTGGCACCAGCCTTGATGCAGAACCTTCTTCCTGCTAAGTCTTCTCCTCCCCACTCTAATTCGCTGACCCCACCTCCATTTAATTCCAGCAGGTCCTGCTGTGGACAGCCTTTGAGCATTTATTCTAAAGTCCTAAAGGGCTCAAAGTTGATGTAAGAGGCTGTCCCTCACAACTCAGAGTACAAACACTCACTGTGCCCTTTTGGCTTTAATCAGACAAACTCTAAGACATTGGAAAAGATGAAGTAGTCTGAAAAAATGTTCCTAAAAACCCAGCTTAGTAGAGAAGACAAAGTTCCAGGAGAGAATGGAAGATATCCGACAAGCAAGCGGAGACACAGAGGCATGCACACACCATAGAAGAGAATGGTGTGAAATCTTCACTTAGAATGTGAATTTAACCTTCTGGGCAGGTTTCTGTGTTCCAGAAAATAAGAAGGAGGCTAAGAGGAGTGAATGTTGGAGCTGAGTGGTGGCTGAGAGAGAAGAAGAGCATGTCTGATCTTGTATAGCCTATGCTGATGCCAGGGAGTGGCCAGTGCTCAGGAATGCTGAGCCATACCTACCAAGGCTCCTTGGAAATGGTTGATGGGAGTGGACCCCCTGGCCAAGCCACAGGAGCTTCAGTCAAGCAACACCAAATCAGAAGACAGGCCAGGAGGTGAGAAGTGGAACTGTAAGCTGAGACCAGAGAGCCTGAGCAGACTTCAAGGTTGGAGGTCAAGAAAATGAAGCAATTGTGGGACACAGAGTAGATGGGAGGCAGAGCCTTGCAAGGGAATTGTACTGAGTATGTTACTCACAGTGCCTGCCTGGTCTCACCCTCCCCTGCATGCACACCCAGCTCCACCCCTACCATTTGTTGAAGAGCCAGTTCTAAACACCATGGTTTATAAAATGTATCCATAGCCACAGAGGATTGGATCAAGAGGGGCACATGCTCCCAGCCCATATGGCTATGGGCTGCCCAATATGATGTGGTCACATGGTATCCCAAGGTGGGTTGTGGCCATTAGATATTGCCAGTGACCCTGGATATATCAAGAAAATGAGCCATCAGCAGAGCTATGAGACAAAGAGAGACTTTAGAGGTCTTGGTAGGTCTTGGGAAAACCACAGAAGAAGTACATTGAAATGGAAGTAAGTAGAAGTATATGCCCAGTAGAAGATTAAGAAGCCAATCAGTAAAAAGAGAAGAGAGCACAACTGAATTAGGTTAATTGTGCAACAGAGCCAAGATCCAGAAGTTGTGATACTGAGATTCCAGGAGTTACCTTGGACCCAGAACAGTCCTGCTCAATTGGTCATAGAACCTACTCCTACCAGAGTTCCTGCTCTTGAACTTCTGTGAAAGTCCATTTCCATTATTGTTCCATGAGTGTTTTCATAAGAAATCACCACCACCACCCATAGCTAGTCTTTTATGTGAGGCTTTATTCCTCAAAACCCAAAGACTTAGCAGCAGAACATGTATGGACTTGGGGTCCCCAGTACATTTGACAGATGCTGGATTTGGGCCACTCCAGGTTTTCACATAGTTTGCCACAGTCTAGCTGTGTATTATGATGAGGTTTTGGAGTGGTGGTGGGAGTTCAGAGTCAATGTCCAAGAAAGAATTCTTGAAGACATCTTTGGTGCAAAAGAGGTGATTTTATTAAGGCACAGAGATAGGACCCATTGTCAAAAAGAGCTGCATTAGGATTGTGAAGTGACTACTTATATACTGTGGAGTTGGGGGAGATAAATTAAAGAGGAAGTTTCCCTAAAAGGGATTTCCATACACTAAAGATGGTTTACAGATTTCTAGAGGCCTAGCTATTGTCAAGCTAAGGTTGTTTTTCCCCCCAGCAAAGCATTATCATTAAAACAGTAGGGAGTTGCTAGAGATTAGGCTATTGATAAGATTGCCCTTTTCTTGTAATTGTACCAAGATATTTGTAAACTGGAGACTAGCAATTTAACCATTTGTTTCTGACCTTTTCCTTTGTCCTTGGGCACCCAGGAGTGCCTGAGGAATATCACACATATCCCACCTGGGGTCAGGGAGGGAGGCGGGGAGTGTACTAGCTTGGCTTTGCCTTATGTTCCCCCATCATTAAGATGAAACCTGAAAATGGTGGAAATCTTCCTGAAGAGGGAAGAAGCTAGAATGAATAACACACAAGAGAAAGGAGATTTATCCCATTGAGAGGAAGCTATAGTTTCTGGAAGAGAAGCACAGATGAAGGAAAAACTCCATAAACTTGAGTGTAAAGAAAACTGCATGGAGGGGAGCTTAAAAAGAGTCTGGTTTGTGATTCCTAGTAGTGAGGCAGCTACAGATGGACCCAAATGATCTGATAGCAAGACGGCTTCCTGATTGTCAATAAGGTGTAATAAAGAGTCAGCTGAGATTGGTCAGATTTATTGTTTTTCATGAACCATAGACAACCCACTAGGAGCAAACATGGATACATCTTCAGATATCATGATTTGGGGGTGGGAAAATAAAGAAATTGAGAACATAAATGGTTTTTTCCTTACTTCTTCCCCTTGTCCTTTGGAACTCTGGAAAAAATACCTCAAAGATGATCAACAGTTACCTCAAAAAATTAGGTTTATGTTTAGATGAGATTCTGAGCTATGGCTTAACATACCAGAAGAAATCCTTTTTAGCTAAGAATGCAGATCTACAAAGACATGGGGGATCTAGCTATTGATTAGCTAATCCCATCAAGATGCTTTAAAACAGAAATGCCCTGAGGAAAAGGAAACCAACAAAACAGATAACACAACAGACTAGTCCCTGTGGATGAAATTAAGTAGGATGTGGCAAAAAGAGTTTTGGGACCAGTGGTGTCAGTGATACATGGGAGGTGAGATCAGAAGACCAGCTGGAAGTGACCTCCAGCATTCTAATGTCTCCCACACAGAGAACAAGCACAATAATCCAGTGCAAGGCCTGTAGACCCCAGGCTTGTCAACAGATGCCTTAAAACAGTCAGGTTAGTGGTAATTAACCTGCCTGGAATCCTGAGGCAGAAAACTCATGGAAAAGGGTACATGTAGAGCTTAGCAGAGTGACCCCCTCGAAGTGAGTATCGCAGGCAGAGGGGCAATGCTCTCCTAAAGCAAATCATAGCACCAGCACAAAGGCAAAATCTCAGCATGAGGGAGAAAGTCTGCCAAAGAGACATGTCCGGGAAGTCTTCTTTGATTAAAAACAAAGGATCTGGCAAGCTCTTGAGTTGCTTTGCTGGCAAGATGTATCAGAATACTTTGCATGTAAAGAACAAAATCCTGTCACAAACTGGGTTAAACAATGAGAAATATATCATCTGGCTAAGCAGTTGTGGTTAGTGATGAGGTCAGGAACTCTGGATCTTTCTGGGCTGCTGGGCCATCCTCCTCCCTTTTCAGTTCATCTTCAGGTTGGTGGCAAGATGGTTGCCGCTCAGGCATTGAGTCCAGACATGAAAATAATGAGAAGAAAATGTGCTTCTTCTAGATTTCTGTTGGGAAAAGGAAAATATTCTTCAAGCCCTCAGCAGACTAGCCCTTTACATGTCATTAGCCAGAAGATGCCAATTTTTGAATCAGTCACTGGCAAAAGGAATGGGATTATATGCAGACCAAACAGAGAGGAGATCAGATCCTCTTCCCTTGAGATTCATAGGCCTGTGGGGGAGAAATGGAAACCTGACAAATTCAAGGTTCATTTAGGAGGGAGATTAGCGGGGAGTTAGTGCTAGGCAGGTAATTAACAATGTGCTTCACAAGACACCTTCTGATAAATGTAGACCTTGAGTTAAAGCCAGAAAAAAAATCTATATTAAAGTAAGAAAGAGAAGGAGAAAGAAAACGTGTAGAAAAACAAGAACTCTTTGGCAAAGTAGAAGTAATTAGGCCCTCAGGGAAAATTACTGTATCATCATAGAGATCATGGTAGTGAAAGAGATAATGTTTGGATATGGTCAGATTCTGTCATCAGCTTTTGAGTAAAGATTTTTGAAAACTCAGAAGAAAAAAAATATGTAGACATTTTCCGTTGCTGGGAGCCTAGATAGACTCCATGTATTTGACAAGCTCTTTAAAAAGCTGTTCTGACTGCAGTCACAAATGATAGTAAGGGAGGGACTCAGAGAAAGACATGTTCACTGATGTTTTACATGGATTGGTATGTACAAGGCTGAAAAGAAAACCAAAAGGAAGGTGCATTCTTGCCTTTGTCTTACTAGCTGGTCTATCTCTCTCTTACCACCTTGCCTCATCCCCATCATTTTGCCTCTCTGCTGCACCTCCACTCTAGAAATATGGAAACGTGTTTGTCTCACCACTTCCCTAGAGGGCCCCATGCCAGATGTGAACTTAGAAATCTGGTCTTCTGTCTCTACTGGGAAGCTGAAATCCTTCATGGAATTGACTCAGGGCTACTTGTTTTCCACAACTGAGACACTTTGAGGTATCATGAAACAATTTTACTTCCATCAAAGCTTTGCTCAAAAAACCTGAGGTTATGTGCCTCTTCATATTCTCATGGGCTAAAGACTTCCCAAGGCTCCTGACACTCAAAACATCCTGGAGGGACATGTGTCTTACCTACCACTTGGGTTAGCCGGCCATGTCACATCTGTCAAGGCACCAAGGCCTTCCCTTGATTTGGAAGATACTGTTTTCCAACCGCAGGCAGAATCCCTTCTTCACACTGGTGAAAAACACCATTCCATTTCCCATAGTGCTGTCTGTCTGACCTTCCAGCTATGATTGCCTCCATTCTCCTAATGTCTGCCCACGACAGCTCTGGGCTCGGCGGCGTCTGCCCTTCTGGTAACAGAGAATTTTCTAGCCAACATGGGCACCACAGGATAGCAAATCAAGTCTGGAACCCATGCCTGCTGGACCATCAGCCCCCACTGAGAACCTCTCCAGGTGAGAGGCGGTCCTGATAGGAAGCCATGGCCTGCACCCCACCTGCTGCTTGTCACAACTCTGCATGTGCTGTCAGCACTCTGTGCACCAGGGAAAATTGATCAAGATGAGGAGCTCTTCTAACGATCTGGCACTCTGCCAATTCCCACACCTAGCAGGGACCTTGGGAGCATCCGTCCACACAGCCCAGTCTGGTGTTAGCCTTTGGCTCCTACTGGTCCTGAGCCCAAACCAGGATTGGAGGTGGTATCAGCCCCAAATTTCAGAACACTTGTCACTATAAAAATCAGAGTCAGAACCCCAAGAGTAAGTCTGGAGCTCCGGGAAGTGCTCTGAACAGGTCTTGTGCTGTCAACACTGTGACTCTAGACTACTTCCCTCAAGATGCTGCCCATCAGCCTCTCTGTCCACATACCTCTATTCCAGCATTGGCCCCAACCCTCTCTAGCTGCCTGCTCACATTGGTCTCCCTCCTTTATAACGTTGGGCTTCATTGGACTTCTGTCAGCAGTCTTCTCCAATACTGGTGCCTCCATGTCCCTAAATATTCACATGAATAATAGGACTTTTGCGTCAATGCCAAGTGATCCCCAAAGAGCAGACAGCCCTCTCTCCTGAGCCTCTGGCCTCAGCTCAGCTGCCCTTTGCTGCCCTCCCCTGGACATCAGTATCATTGCAGATAACTTTTCAGTGCTCTGATGGCTTTACTGATGCTCTTCCTCAATAAACATTTATTTAGGGCCACTCTGCACTACGCAATGTCTAGACACTGAGGATTCAGCAATAAAAACACATGGCACTTTCTTTCCAGGAGCACGGTCTAGTGAGGAAAAGTGGAAGGACAGAGACACGGAGAGACAGAGAAACAATTGATGAATTCTAGTGGACCCCTGGGGATGCTTAGATTTGCTCATCATTCCACAGACTCCACCACCCAGAACCTACACCTGACACCCCTCCCCTGGAGCTGGGACCTTTGGCCTCTCTCCAGTAGTAGAATGTACCAGCTCCATCTGCCTTCTTCCTCCCTAGCATTTTATGGTTTGTTTTCATTGATAAACCAAATATTTCTGAGCACATGCCAAGCATTCTGACAGACACTAGAGATAACAGTAGGGGAAATGCTAGCCCAAGTCCCCATGGAATTTATAGTCTAAGGACACAGACAAAGTAAGTAATCAGACAGATGATATGATAACACTTATGGTAAGCATTTCCTTCTGCTATGTTCTGCCTTGTTCACATCTAGTAAGAGTTCTGCACAGCAAAGATCAGGTACAGGATCCCTTGTTTTTGGGTGGAAAAAATGAACCATAGAGGAGAATAACTTGTGCACATGGTGAGCATCTTGGGAAGTGCTGAAAGCATGACAGAGGGTGCAGACCAGAGGCCTAAGAACCAAGCCTGTTGCCTCCAACAAGCTGTGCTGAGACCCACAGCTCCTGTGCCTTCTCAGCTACAGCACACCCACCACTTCCTGACACGGTCTTGTACCTGCCTTCCTCATGTCCACATCCAGATCTGTGAGGTCTTTAGCATGCTCCTGGCCAAGTCAAGGATGACTCGAGCAGCACAGTCCTATATTGCAGGAGCCCTGTCTGCTCTGTTCACCTATGTGTACCCAATCTTTCACACAGCGCCTGACACATAGGAGTCACTCCATAATTCTGTCAATGGTTTTTGAATGAATCCATGAACTGTGCATAATTACCTAGGCAGTAGCATAGCTTCTGCAAAGAACTTAGTCATGACTGGACTCATTTGATCAGTGGTGACAGCCATTCTGGTTAATCCAGACCTGGATTTATAACCTAATTTGGTGTATTGGCCACCAACAGGATGTAGACTACGTTGTAGTGGTCGTCAGGGCTAGGGGTACAGAGTAATAGCGAGAACACATTCCCCAGGTTTGAGATGAGCCTCTGCAAGGAACGTGCTCCCTTTGACGAGTCCTCGTGGGCCTCTGTGCTGGTTGATAGTGACTGACTTTCACTTTCATCTGGCAGGGGCTTCACCACATTTTGCTTAAAACTACAGCTGGTTTGTAATTTTGGCCTCAGACAGTAATTACAGCTGCCGGGGCTCCTTGGAGAGATAATTACAGAAAGGATTCAGCGCATTCATTTTATCTACACACTTAACCATCAATTAAATCATTACCGCCTAATCCTATTCCAGAGTCTAGAAATGTTCTGTGAATGTATAATTTTGAAGGCATGAAGTTTGTTTTGAGATGGTTTTAAGTGAAAAATTGCCCAATTTCCAGAGCCATGGAGGCCCGAGTGTGCCTCCCCCGTGGAGGCAGAGCCAAGGATGTTCTGGTCTTGTGGCGGCTGCTTTCCCTGGAAGCCTGCCACGGGAGGGGCCAGGCGCGAATGTATTAGCAGGTGGTACCCAGCTTTGCCTTTGATCTCCCATGGAGTTCATGATCTTTCAGAGCAGGATTACTACAGGAACCTAGATGTCAGCTGCTGGGGACAAATGAGAAAGTGGCTCATTTTGCCAATAGGCTTTCAGGAGGGCCCTCCCCTGCTGGGGTTTTGTAGGAGCCCTAGGCCACCATCCACTGAGTGAAAGCCAGGGATGAGGTCTTTTCACTGAGGGACCCCAGGAGAGAACATGGTATTAAAAATGCAGGCTCTAGAGTCAGACCACTGGGCTCATGTTTCGACTCTACTGCTTCTGAGCTGTGTGTCGTTTGACACATTTTGAACCTCTCTGAGCCTCAGCACAGTAATAGACCCTCCCAAATGGAGTAGTTTGAGACTCAATGAGAAAGTATTGCAATGTGTTTGTTGAATACAGTGTCTGCCTTAATGGATACTACGTATTTTGGTCATTGATGTTATTTAACATACAAGTATGTCCAGGGGAAGGTGAGAAGCAGAAGGGAAAACTGGACTGTCCATAATGTGCTGCCTCAAGGTCTAGTGGCCAATGAGAGCAAGGGGCACAGGCCTCAGGCTGCACTGCCCAGCTTGGGCTTCACAGCCGTGCCCTTGGACCTCAGTCTCCCTCAATGGTGACCCCCAAGGAGCCCCTGACTACAGCCTTGCTCTGCCCCTTCTGCCCTGAGCCTGCCCTCTCCTGGCTCCTGCTGGGTCCCAGAACAAGCCTGCTGTCCTCCTTTTTCAGCTATTCTTTTCTATCTCTTGTGTGAGTTGGTGGGCTCACAGTTAAGACACATTCATGCCCCAGGTTTCCGTTTTAGGCCGCCTTCTCTTTCTTCCATACCAAACAAAGCAACTTTTGGGGACAGGGGTGCTGGTGACCTACTGGAATATGGTGGATGCTAGAGACACAGTTCTTTTATTTATTTGTTTGTTTGTTTATTTTCATGTACATCCAAGTTAGTTAGCATATAGTGCTATAATGATTTCAGGAGTAGATCCCCTACATATAACCCCCAGTGCTCATCCCAATGAGTGTCCTCCTTAATGCTCCTTACCCATTTAGCCCATCCCCTCACCCACACCCCCTCCAGCAACCCTCAGTTGTTCTCTGTATTTAAGAGTCTCTTGTGTTTTGGCCCCCCTCCCTTTTTTTATATTATTTTTACTTCCCTTCCCTTTGGTTCATCTGTTTTAGATCTTAAATTCCACATATGAATGGAGTCATGTGATATCTGTCTTTCTCTACTGACTAATTTCACCTAGCAAAATACCCTCTAGTTCCATCCATCCACGTTGTTGCAAATTGCAAGATTTCATTATTTTTAATTGCTGAGTAATACTCCATTGTGTGTGTGTGTGTGTGTGTGTGTGTGTGTGTAACATGTTCTTTATCCAGTAATCTGTTAATAGACATTTGGGCTCTTTCCATACTTTGGCTATTGTCAACAGCACTGCTATAAACATTGAGGTGCACGTGCTCTTTGAGACAGCACATTGGTATTCCTTGGATATATACCTAGTAGTGCAATTGCTGGGTTGTAGGGTAGTTCTATTTTTAATTTTTTGAGGAACCACGATACTGTTTTCCAGAGTTGCTACACCAGTTTGCATTCCCACCAACAAGGTAAGAGGGTTCCCCTTTCTTCACATCCTCACCAACATCTGTTGTTTCTTGTGTTGTTAATTTGAGCCATTCTGACAGGTGTGAGGTGGTATCTCATTGTGCTTTTAATTTGTATTTCTCTGATGATGAGTGATGTTGATCATGTGTTCATGTGTCTCTTAGCCATCTGGATGCCTTCTTTGGAAAAGTGTCTATTCATGTCTTTTGCCCTTTTGCCCATTTCTTCCCTGGATTATTTGTTTTTTGGGGGTGTTGAGTTTGATAAGTTCTTTATATATTTTGTATACTAACCCTTTATCTGATACATCATTTGCAAATATCTTCTCCCATTCTGTCGGTTGCCTTTTAGTTTTGCTGATTGTTTCCTTCTCTGTGCAGAAACTTTTTATCATGATGAGGCCCCAATAGTTCATATTTGCTTTTGTTTCCCTTGCCTCCAGAAATATGTTGAGTAAGAAGTTGCTGCGGATGAGGTCAAGGAGGTTGTTGCTTGTTTTGTCCTCTAGAATTTTGATGGCTTCCTAGCTTACATTTAGGTCTTTTTTCCATTTTGAGTTTATTTTTGTGTATGGTGTAAGAAAGTGGTCCAGGTTCATTTTTCTGCATGTAGCTGTCCAGTTTTCCTAAGACCATTTGCTGAAGAGACTGTCTTTATTCCATTGGATATTCTTTCCTGCTTTGTCAGTGATTAGTTGGCCATACATTTGTGGGTCCATTTCTGGGTTCTTTATTCTGTTCCACTGATCTAAGTGTCTGTTTTTGTGCCAGTACCATACTGTCTTGTTAATTACAGCTTTGTAATACATCTTGAAGTCCAGGATTGTAATGCCTCCAGCTTTGGTTTTCTGTTTCAGGATTGCTTTGGCTATTCAGGGTGTTTTCTGGTTCCATACAAATTTTAGGATTATTTATTCTAGTTCTGTGAAGAATACTGGTGTTATTTTAATGGGGATTGCATTGAATATATAGATTGCTTTGGGTAGTATTGACATTTTAACAATATTTGGTCTTCCAATCCAGGAGCATGGAATATTTTTTCCTTTTTTGTGTGAATCTTCTTCAATTTCTTTCATAAGTTTTCTGTAGTTTTCAGTGTGTAGATTTTTCACCTCTTTGGTTAGGTTTATTCCTAGGTATTTTGTGATTTTTGGTGCAATTGTAAATGGGAGCGATTCCTTGATTTCTCTTTCTGTTGCTTCATTGTTGGTGTATAGAAATGCAATCAATTTCTGTACATTGATTTTATATCCTGCAACTTTACTGAATTCATGGATCAGTTCTAGCAGATTTTTGGTGGAATATTTTGGCTTTTCCATATAGAATACCATGGAGAGATAGTTATTTTTTTTTAAATGTTTTATTTATTTCTAGGAGAGAGAGACAGCGTGAGCAGGGGAGGGTCAGAGAGAGAGGGAGTCACAGACTCCGAAACAGGCTCCAGGCTCTGAGCTGGCAGTCAGCACAGAGCCCGACGCGGGGCCCGAACCCACAAACCGCGAGATCATGACCTGAGCGAAAGTCGGACGCTTAACCGACTAAGCCACCCGGGCGCCCCAAGATAGTTATTTTAATAGCCAGGGCTTGCCAGGCCAAATCAGCTGTTGAGACTCTGTGCCTAGAGCCAGGATCCCAGAGATGCTCTGTGCACCATGGGGCACTGGCAAGGTCTCCATTTGGAAACCAGCTTCTCCAGATGCAGCACCACTCCTCACCAGCGTCTGGGGTCAGCCTACCCTACCCTCCTGCACACAGTATGTGCCCCTTCTGCTGAAATTGCTAAAAAGTCCAACTCATGTGGCCAGCATGGCACTGACCACAGAGCTGGCTTCCCTCCCTGCCTCCGGCATAAGCAACAGGTACTTGGCAGCCCCAAGCTAGGAACCAGCCCCAGGCACAGCACCATCCAGGTGCCAGACTAGCCTGGAGCACCCCCCTGAGCCTATAGCTGTGCAGCCAGGGCTTCAGGGAAGTGAAAGGCCCCCAGCCAGTGATGTCATGGAGCCGGATGTCCAGTCTTTACACCCATAGGTGTTCATGGTTGTTGTTGGGAAGACTAAAAGTGAAGATTATTTTTTAACTACTATCTAGAGTTATAAGAATTAAATGAATTAATACATGTAAAGCACTTATAAGAATGCCTAGGGCCTAGCGTGTGCTCAATAGATACTAGTTATTACTGTCATTATCATTAAAGGAGAAACCAGGCTCCATAGGGTTTATAGAGTCCTGGCCAGAAACACTGTCCATACCTGACCCCTCCCTCTCCAACTTTGGAATCTCTCAGAAAGGCCAATCCTCCTGTCCAATGACATCATGACATCTTCCCCCTTAACATTTGATACCACAGGTATTGGTCCCTTAAGAACCTGGATCCTGGCACTGCCCAGAAGGAATGAAGGAAAAGCCCTCCCTGCCCCACCCCCCTGCAATGCCAACCACTCACATGGCCCCTGTGTTGACTCCCTCAAGGAGATGTAGGCAGGAGATACTCTGTGAGCTCCCCATCTAGGAATTCAAGGCTGGTCCCCTGGGACCTCCCAGGTCTTCCTCCCCTCCTCCTTGGTTATTTGGGGAGGTGGTTCCTGCTCTGCCTCTCTATCTGTGAGCCCATCTTGGTCTTGGTCAGTTCCCCAGGCCTCTTACAATGATTCCTAAATAATAAAATGCCCATGCAGTGGACTTGAAGGACCTGATCCTTGAGAAGAGGTAGGGAAGGAAGCATAGGGCACACCTTGACACTAGCACCACCGGGATATCCACCCTGGTTCTCAGCAGAACCTGACTGTGACTTCAACACAACTCTTACTCCTGCAGCCAAAGGGCACCCATATCCTGGTGTCCTTTTGCTTTGGCCTACGGGGTTTGGCCACATGCGAGTGTATGTGAGGCTACAGGACAGGTGAGAATACTGGCCAGTGGAACTCAGGTTTTCCCATGCTGTGAAATATGTTTTGGAGTCTGGCCAGTCTCGACCTTGTAACCAGAGCCCTTTGGAGCAGGAGGCAGGTGCAGCCTGCCTCCCTGTGCTTCAGTGAACACATCTGGAAATTACCTGCCCACTGCGTGTCTCATCCTGGCACCTCACCCCAATTCTGTCTTTCCCTCCAGCCCTTCCAGACTTTCTGTTTCAGGTAGAACCCAAATTCCTTAGTGTGCACACAGAGACCTTCACAACCTGGCCCCTCTCTGTCTGTCTGGAGTTCTAGCCCATCACAGCCCCTTGACGTTTTATGCCCAGCCACACCCCACTAGCTGCTTCTGGAATGTGGAGACATTGTGTTCTGTGATGTCCCTTTGCTTTTGCATGGGCCATTCCACTCACCTGAAATACCTCCCCAGAACTTCCCTGCAAACATGTATTTCCTTCAGATTCAACCCAAGTATAGCCTCTTCTCTCTCTCTCTCTTTATATATATATACCTTTGTGATAGCTCCCATAATGCGATTTTGTCATTTTTTTAAAAATTTTTAAATGTTTATTTATTTTTGAGAGAGAGAGAGAGCACAGTGGGGGTGGGGCAGAGCGAGAAGGAGACACAGAATCCGAAGCAGGCTTAATTCAGGCTCTGAGCTGTGAGCACAGAGCCAGATGCAGGGCTCAAACTCATGAACTGTGATATCATGACCTGAGCCAAAGTCAGACGCTTAATCGACCGAGCCACCCAGGCGCCCGCGATTTTGTCATTTCATGTTCATTTTCCTGAATAGACCATGAGCTTCCTGAGAACAGAGAGTGGATCCCATTCATCTCTGAATCCCTAGACCCTGTATAGGCCCCAGCAATGAGTAGATGCTTGGTATTGGCTGAATGAGAGAGAACTGGAGGGCCTGGCTTCCCATGTGCTAGGCCTGAGGCATGCAGGGTCCCCTAACTGACCCCCCACACTGGGTGTTCTTCACATGATTCCAGCAGATTTCAGTTCAGACTTCTCCCCACTGAAAAGCTGAATGGAAAAGGCCCAAGCCTTCCCCTGCGGCATGGGATCACCCTCTCTGGAGGGGCCATTAGGGAAAGTCTATAAGGTCTACAGGAGAGAAATACAGCTGGGCTTCAGGGCCCCCAGACTCTGGGATATTTCACATTGAGATGATTTGGTGACCTTGCCTGTTCAGTTGAGGAGGCAGGAGATGGAGAGGCAGTGGGGATAGAGTCTATGGCCTCCAGAAAGGCTTTAGGATCTGTTCTGAAAACACCCTTTACCATCCAAGGTGTAGTACTCAGGTGTGGGGAGCTGGCTTGAAGTTTGGGAGGGGGGAGCATCATTGCCCTTGATGGTGCCTGTGAAGAGAACACCCCCTCAGATCTCGGCCTCCGTGCACTTTCCACAAGGCAGAGAACAGGGCAGTGGCACACAAGCCCTGCTCTGAAGACGAAAGCAGCCCATGCATGCACTTGTGCTGGCTTTAGCCAGATGACTGTGCCCATTTATCGCAATTTCATGCTGCGATTATCCCACTTCAGTCTATGCTGAAAATGGCAACTGTACCCACTGTGTCTCCAGCGTGGTGCAGTGCATGGTTTTGTTTTCCAGACTTCCTGAAATCATATGATAAAGGGGCAAAATCTCTGCTACAGAGCACAAAGAATACTCTCAAAATAAATCACCTTTTATAGGTCCTCCAACATAATTTTGCAGCCGGGCACGCCGAGTTCGAGGCCATTTCTCCGCAATTTCCCCAAATCTTCCTCCCCACCCCCACTGTCACCACCACTGTCACAACAGCTGGCTGTGGCTTCATGATGGGATGAGTTGGCACCCAGGGGAGCCACCTACCTGGACTGGGGGTCAGTGCAGGGCAGTGGCAGGGCCGGGGGCATCAGGGGTCTTAGTCTTCACAAGACTGAGGGGGGACAGCCAAGGATGTTCCTGGGGGTAGCAGGGAAGAGAGGTGGAGGGGAGGCAGGCGGTTTGACAAAGAGGTGGAGAGGCAGGGGCATCAAGGAGCAAAAGAATGCCGCCATGCCACCGTGGGACCCAGGGAACACACAGGGCTAAATGGCCTTCCGTTGAGAGGACTGTAGAGCTGTGGCTTCGAAGGATAACTTAAGTCAGGGAGGTAGGTGGAAGGTTTGAATAAGGAGTCAAGGCTGGTAGAGGATGGCATGTGGAGAGCCCCAGAGCAGGGCTGCAGATGTTTCAGAGGGGTGGTTCATTCAGGGAAGGGGAAGTAAAGAGCAGGATATGGGTGACAGGGCAGAGAGACAAGGTGACTAGACAGTGGGGGCAGAAGGCAAGGGAGTGAGGCCTGGCAGCTACAGCTTCAGGGAGCAAAGTATGCCTTTAGAGGAAGTAAGGTGACTAGGCTGTCCTGGGGGTGGGAAGATAAAGCCACAACAGCCCTGAGACCACCTGCTCTTCCAGAGTTGTTCTAAAGAGACTTAACCTGAGCCATCTATCATCCATGTGTCCATTCATTCATTCATCAACCAGTGTTTGTGAGCCTTGCTTCGGTCTAGTGTGTCCACGGCCTTTCTACCATCTTAAGCCCTTACCTGCCTGCCTGACCAACACCTCCCCTCCTGCTGCCCCAGACTGTGCCCATTTAAGCTGTCAGTTGCTGTCCTGCCTTCTCCCCAGTGCCAGTCATCTACTCCCATGACAAGCAGGTGTGCCTTACCTGTGACACATGGCCTCCGATGGATATTACATTAGCTTGCCTACATCAAGCACCTACTCTATCCAGGGCATTGTGCTAAGCACTGTACAGGTATCATCCAATGTCACCCTCACCCTGTGAGGCAGACGATAGCACCTCCCCAGATGAAACAACTGAAGCTGGACTAACTTTTCCATCATGCAGCAAAGCTGCGGTAGAGCTGGCGTATTGAGGAAGCTTGTGTTATTTGTCCATTGTTACATTTAAGACCCTGTCTATACTCTGCAAGGGCCTTATACTTTGGTTACTCTGAGTAAGGCCCTGTGACTTGCTTTGACCAACAGACTAGGGGTAGGGTCACAGCTCCAAGTGGGGACTTTCAGAAGCATCTCCTATTTCTACTCATCCCCTCGGGCTTTTAGCATCTGTCAGGGAATTACCTAGGTCCTGGAATGAGATTACACAGAAGCCAACTTCCACCTGTCTGGAGCCAGATCCAGCTGAGCCCAGCAGAGCCACAGCCAGCCCACAGACCCATGAGCAAGAAAGATGTGTTCATTGTTATAAGCAGCAAAGACTGGGGAGTTGATTGTTATTGCAGCAAAAGCTGACTAATACAGATTTTTTTGGATTCCTGCCCCAATGGATCTTGGGCATAGATACCAAGGCCGTTCTGACTGGGTCTGGATGTGGACCTCCTCTACCCTCTTAGGGAAAGCTCTCTCTGCCTCTCTTCATCAAGTTGAATCAGGCAGCCTATAGCTGTCCCAGTTGCTCTCTTCTTTTTCTTCCCCGGCCCTCTTCCTAGAAACAAATCTGCATGTACCTACACAGTCTGTCTGCAAATCTCTCAAATCACGCCTCTCTGATACTCAGGCAGCTACATCAGTCAGACACCACAGAGCCTCACGGGGTCAGTCAGCTTATGGATCACACAGGGATGCTGGTTCTGAAAGATTTTTCCCTCTGTGCTGTTGTTATGCAGCTCAATTAAGAATGTAAATCTAACACAATGCCTAAGGATTTTTGGAACATTCTTCCATTTTCCTCCTGCTGGCACTCATGTCCTCTCCCTTGTGACCTCACATTCCCGAATGATTTGTCTTGTAAGTTTCTTTACTAATTTATTTCCCATTGTTTTGCGCATGCTGTTTCTCCCCCACCCTAATCAGCTGCTGCTTCAGTATAACCATAATTTTCAAAAACAGTAGGACATGCAGTGAAAAATATGCAGTAAAATTGATTAACTGAAACCGTTTTTCTAAAAAAAAAAAGTCCTGGGGCGCCTGGGTGGCTTAGTCGGTTAAGCGTCCGACTTTCGCTTAGGTCATGATCTCGCGGTTCGTGGGTTCGAGCCCCGCGTCGGGCTCTGTGCTGACTGCCAGCTCAGAGCCTGGAGCCTTTTCAGTCTGTGACTCCCTCTCTCTCTGACCCTCCCCTGCTCATGCTGTCTCTCTCTTTCTCTCCTAGAAATAAATAAAAAAAAAAAAAACATTAAAAAAAATTTAAAAAAATAAATAAATAAAAATTTAAAAAAAGTCCTAAAAGCTAATGGACTACCCTTTCTTTATTTTAGCAGTCCTGTTATGTTCTGTGGGGTTTTTCCACAAATGTGTTTTTATTTTATTTATTTATTTATTTTAATGTTTTATTTATTTCTAGGAGAGAGAGAGAGAGAGACAGCGTGAGCAGGGGAGGGTCAGAGAGAGAGGGAGTCACAGACTGAAACAGGCTCCAGGCTCTGAGCTGGCAGTCAGCACAGAGCCCGACGCGGGGCTCTAACCCACGAACCGCGAGATCATGACCTAAGCGAAAGTCGGACGCTTAACCGACCAAGCAACCCAGGCGCCCCCACAAATGTGTTTTTAAACGTTGTATTCTGATAAGACTAAACTTCATAGTGGCAGAGATTTGTTTCCTTCAAAGTAGAACATGGTTTGCTGTTAATGCAAAAGGCTCTGAGGTGAAAACTTAGTTGCTGAAGCAGCATTCCTTCTTCTGATAAAAGAACCCCATTTGCCTTGAGGACCCACTCCACCTCCTTCTTTCCCCCTGTGGTTTGGGAGGATGCAACCCACCCTCAGCTCCAGGAGTGTGTCTGTGTCCCCCCAGGCTGTGTCCGGTCGGCACACTCCGGCACTGGTTCATTGGTTACATTGGTGATGTGATCTAATTTAGACCCAGGGGGGTTGCTGGAACCATGAAGAAGAGTCATGTCTTTCCACTGAATCTGGAGCCGTGAGGACGCACGTGTGGAGTCACTACCACTGTCGTGCTGTCACACAGAACTTGCCCCAGAATGGAGCAAATCAAAGGAGAGCAGAGTTGAGATGTGGAGAAAGTGATAATGAGGCCAAGTGACACTGTCTGAACCCCTGGAGGGAGAGACCGAGAGGGACTGAGAGACTCCAATGTCCTGTCGATAATGTCACTCAACATCTCAACACTCAACAGCTCAGCGGCTCAGGGTGGAACTGGCCAGCACGGGACCCACAGAGCAAGGTGAACAGAACAGTGACAGCAGGTGGTTTGGGTGGGAAGCCTCAGCTAGTGGTGTAAGGAGGGTGGCCGGGAGGGCCCAGAGACAAGTTGCAGGACCGACAGAGGCAGGCAGAGTTGGCTGGTAGGAGCAACAGCCTGAGGCTGGGACCAGAAACTGATCGGTTGGGACAGGGCAAATGGGTGGCACTGGGGCCTGCGGGTGACTGAGGTGGCAGGGGCTGCAGTAGTAAGTCTAGGCCCCGCCTAGTGTGGGCAGGGATCCTGCTGCCCTCCCGACACTCACTGGCCTCTGACTCAGGAAGTACAGGTTGCTGTGGGGGAGCCTGGAAGTCCCCAGGCACCCCGGGTGTGGAACGGCACCAGCACCCTCTTTTAGTTTATCCTAATTATAGGTAATAGAAACCAAATGGAACTAGCTTAGAACTTTTGTAAGGAGAAGGAAGCTTGTTGGAATTCAAAAACAAAAATATATGTAAGTTCTAGGAAGGACTGGGGCTGGTAACTGGAAACTTTGAGGAAACCAGACAACATTTATTTTCTCTTTCACTCTGCTCTTTTTTTTTTTTCACCTCTACTGCGTTGCTCGCTCTCTCTCACGAGTGCGCACGCGCGCACACACACACGCACATCTATCTCTATGTCTCTCCATATTCTCATTTCTCTGCCTCTTTTCCTCTTACTTTCCCTTCCCCATATTTTCATAGAAGACCTTTCATTGCCCCATCTTGGGTTGGGTGCTCACTGCAGCCCTGATGGCTGAGACAGTGGGGTGTGGGTGAGGAGGGGAGAAAGAGAGAGCCATGTCTTACAGGCATGGCTTCCAGGACTCACTGCTGTGATGGGGGACACTGCGGCTGATAGGGAGGAGGAGGTGACATCAGCATGAGCCAGGAAGACACTCCAAACTATGTTCCTCTAACCCCCGAGGGCTGGTCGTTGATGTTTATTATCCGCTCCTACTGCATTCTTCAGCTCTCCTGATGTCTGCCTTCCCACGTTCATTCAGACAGCGTTCACTGAGCACCTTCCGGGTGCCACATGCTGTTCCAGACACTGGGAATGCAGTCTTGAATGCGAATCTGGCATTCTAATGGAAGGAGACAGACAAACCCCAAACACTTAAACAGAAATGGGTCATGGTAAGTTCAAGGATGAAAATACAACAGAGGGGTGTGATGGGGTGAATAGAGCCACCTTGGTGTTGGGAAGTAACAATAACAGGGACCCGGGACAAGAAGCAGACCGCAGAACAAAGATGTGGGAAGAGCAGAGAGGAGGTGTTGTAGCTAGGACAGTGAGTCCCTGGGAGTCCAGGTCCAGGAAAGAGGAGTAGCTGCCCCTGCTGTTTCTGCAACCCCGCCCTTCATCAGGAGCCCCAGGGGACAGGAGTGGAACTCAGTCTCCTCAGCCTGTGCCCTCTACTGGCCCATCTTGTCTCCCAGCCTAGTTGCTCTGGGCAAAGCTATGAGAGCTCAGCTTGTCCACAGGGAACACCAACCCCTAATTCATGCAGGAAGAGCCACCTTTTCCAGTCCTCTCTCCATCCTCAGTCACTTTTCTCCCTTCTCCCTGGATTTCCAGCCCCTTGATGAAAGTCCAAGGTCCTCAGGTCCTACCTGTCTGAGCCTCTTCCCTTTGTGTCTGCCCTCCTTAACTTCCTTTCCCCACACCACTCAGCAATTCTGTGTCTCATCAGTCCTGCGTGTTGCTTACTTTCTGCCCACAGCCGCACTCCTGGTTTCTCTGCTGGTCATTGTCAGAAGTCTCCGACCTGCTTCTTCAAGCCCACAGCCTCTCCCTGGGCTGCTTACCCCCAGCATGGACCCAGCTCTTCTGCAATTCCCCAAAGCACAGCTAGTGCCCGGTGCCAGTGTTTAATGAAAGCTTCCTAGGGGTTGGAGGTGATGTGAGTGACTGCAAGACAAATAGATCATAGGAAACCAAAAATCCTATAACCAGGGAAAGAAACATCCATCTCAGGTCATATTGTCCCTGCCAGTGGGAGCCTGCCTGCAGGGAAGACACTTTACTTCATCACGCAGAACAATACATACTCCACTGATACAGCCTCTCAGGCCAAGATAACATCTGGGCTTTACCTGGTCACCTAAGCCCCCCAAGGGACCCCCACTCCCAAGAGCTTTTCCCCCAGGGCCTTGCAAATACTCCTATGGAAGATTCCTGCAGCAGGGAGCTGGATTGAGGAGAAACATAAAGCTGAAGTCAGCTCTCTTTCCACTTTCCGCCATTTGGCAGTGATGAGTGCCTGGAGGGGCTCCTTGTTCTAATTCACACAGGTCCATGTTAACCACACTGTGCAGAGAGATGCATTCCATGGCCAACTACCAGGTAGATTTTTCAGAAAAGGCCAGATACTCAGATAAGAGAAAATTGTGCTGATAGGTTGGGGGTTTTTTTGTTGTTATTCTTTGGATTTTTTTTTTTTTTTTTTTTTTTTGGACATTGTGGGAAGCTGAGATGAAAAGTTAATGGTAGGGGGGTGCTGGGGTGACTCAGTCAGTTAAGCATCCAACTCTTGTTTTCAGCTCAGGTCAAGATCTCACAGTTTGTGAGATCGAGCTCCAAGTTGGGCTCTACACTGACAGTACAGAGCCTGCTTGGGATTTTCTCTTTTCCTCTCTCTCTGCTCCTCCCCCACTCATGCACATGCATGCATGCATGCTCTCTCTCTCACACACACACACAATAGATAAATAAACATTAAGAAAAGTTAATGGTAGGAATAATGCCCAAAATATTGATACTGTGAATAGCTTAATATAAGCCTCTAAATCTTTGGGGAAAAGAGAGTGTCTTAAGTCATACTCTCTTTTCAAACAATAAACATATTTAAGGATCTCTCTCTCACACAGAAAACTAAGCTATAAGACATTATATTCTTTTTAAATTACCACTTATTTAATGGGCTTTTCAAAACATAGTTCTGTTCAACCTACTAGATGTATCTATTCCATACAACTGCATCCCAATGTTTAAGCTAATTCTGAAAACTTCTCCCAAGTTAAGGAAAACACATCCATAATCACAGAAGGAAAATGGAGCATGAGAAGCCTGGGTAACTTATGAGGGCGACCCCTGCCTGAGGCCACCATGCAGTGGGTATTTTCTCTCTCGTGGTATCACAATAGACTATGAATTCCACAGCTGTTCTCCTTGGCCTGTGTAAACTCAGCGTGGTTGACCATCTCCTGGGTCATATCTGCTGAAGCAAGTATCACCACTCAGTTGGGTGAGGCTGGTCCCAGCAGGTGCCCAGGAAGAATGTCCCCCCCAGTGCCTGCCATCCCTCCTTCAGGTAGTCTGTGGAAGCAATGTCAGCAGCCCCTAAGTTGTTTCCTTCTCATTTTAAGTCACTCTCCGTAGGCAGGAGAGCTCAGATTTTACCAGGTCTCCCTCCTTCAGAAGCTTCCACTGGCTGGCCGTGCCTATTTTTAGTGCCTAAATTAATTTTCTATTTTTCACTCTTTCTCTCAATGCTTCCTTAACCTGCTGTACCTTTCCTCTACGTTCTTACCTTATAAATCCTACATAATCCTCGGGGTTCAGTAAGTGCCACCTCCTCTGTAAAGTCTCCAGTGAATTACGCCCCACTTAGCATGAAGTTCTCCCATGACACTGTGATTGTGATTCATATCGACCACTTACTGCCTCTAGCTTTTGCTTTCTAGTGAGTTAGATTCATCTGTCTTCTCTCTTGACTGTGAACCCCTTGAGGTCTGAGATTATGCTTCCTCCCCACGGTGAAAAGTAGGGGCTTTCATTATTCACTCAATTGATGTATTTAGCTGAAATGAGCTCCTTGCTGGATCTTTGCTGCAGAGGGTGACTGAGCCTTTCCTCTGTGGTCCATAGAGAAGTTTCCAGCATATGATTATCAACAAGCAGGAGGAGGACTGGTCAGTGTGAGAGTCCCAAGGGAGGATTAAGACACATACAATCTGCACAAGCTCTTCAAGGTGGATAGAAGCACCCAGAGGAGAGGTGCAAGTGACCCACACATGCAGCATTCCCTTCAGTGTCTCCCTCATGTCAGGCAAATAGGCAAATAAAAGCTAGAGGATACTGGGGTCTGGCTGTTTAGCCAGAAAATGCCTACCCTCTGTAAGTGGTAATGGTGGTATTCTGGAGTCAATTTCACAGGTGAACAGATCAAGCATCATCCATTTTGTTGTATGCTAAGCATTGGTGGGTTTGGAGGTAGTTATGACTCTTCATTCATTATCTCTCTCTCTTTGGTATTTATATTTATAGTTCTTCATTAGTTTTCAGAGTTCCACTTGTCCCTTTTTAGGAAATTCCTTAATGCTTCCTTAACCTTAACCAATCAAATAGAGCTCTCAGGAGCCAAAATCAGCTACCTCCTCCCCATCTTCACTGACCAGCACTTCTTCAAGGCCAGGGTAAATGAGGACTACAAAGGCAAGAGGGGTGCGTCAGCCACTCCTACATGGTGGCTCCACCCTGGGGTCCCTGCTCTCCTGTCCAGTCTCTGCACTGTTTGCAGGGTCCAGGTCCTAAAATACAAATCTGCCCATGCTCCTCACCTACTTCAGTTGCTGCTCTTCATTCAGATCAAGATCAGGTCCCCTATCTTGGCATTCATGGTCCTCTGTGACTCTGCCTCCATCTCCTCCTTGTACTTTATGTTGAGGCCATGCCCACTTTCTTATGCCCGCCCCATACTTTTTATTCACCCCTGTGCCCTTGCTCCTGATTTGACTTCTTCTTGTGCTGTCCTCTCCACCTCTCTTTGCTTGGCTACATCAGCTCATCTTTTAAGCATCTAATCAGTTGTCATCTTCTTTAGGAAGCATTCTGGAGATGCTCCTACTAGGAGTTAAGTGTCTCTTATTTGTGTTCTTGCCCGCTGGTCCCTTGTGCCTACCCCTACCATGTCATCTGGTGCCACTTGATATTATTTGTGTAAGTGTCATCTGCAGTACAGCCAGCTGCTCCTGAGGATAGCAATTGTTATTCATCGTTGTATAATCAGTACCTGGCAAAATGCCTGGCACAAAGTCAGCATTGAATACATTCTTGTTGGATAGAATTCCAATTTCCTCTATCTTACAGCTTGGAAAATGATTGTTGATTTCTTAGATGGACTCTGCATGTCATATTTTCAAAACTACAGCTGCAGTTGTTCTATTAATTTATAAAAGTAACCAAGTGTTAGCTCTGAAAGCCAAAGAAGCTCCATTTTCTCGAGGAGCCAATGAGCTCTACCTACCTTACACACTCAGTTCTCCAAGTGCACGGCAGCACCTGTGAGAATTACAATAATGCTGAGTTCCCAGTCTTTGTCTCAGGTGAGATTTGTGTCAATAAAAACACACGGAGGTTCTCGTAAAGGTCTCTGTGACAGAATCACCTTAGTTTAAAAACAGGTTGGGGGGCACCTGGGTGGCCCAGTCAGTTGAGTGTTCCACCCTTTTTATCGGCTCAGGTCATGATCTCAAGATCGTGGGATCGAGGCCTGAAGCAAAGAGCCTGGTTAAGGTTTTCTCTCTACCTCCCTCCTTCTGGCTCTCCCCCAATCAAAAATTAAAATAAGACAAGACAAAATAAAATAAAATAAGATCTAGTCTCTTTAAAAAACAAACAAAACAAAAGAAGTTGGAAGAACCATGACCATGTCCTCTAGAATTTCTCCATGTTTGGACTTATGATGCTGGCTGCTTATCTCTGCAATCTTTAAGATGCCTCTTTGCATTATTTCCATCATTTACTGTCTATTATGGCATTCTATTCAAGTAGTACTCAATCAAATATCCTTTAAAACAATGATTTTGCAGAGGGATGTGGGGGATTCAGTTATTTATCAACAAATATTGATTGAATAGCTATAATGGGTATATATCTATGAGAAAAAATAGACAAGGGGTGCCTGGGTGACTCAGACAGTTAAGCATCCAACTTCGTCTCAGGTAATGATCTCACATTTTGTGGGTTTAAGAGAGATGTAATGTGATCTGAGGTCATAAGTGATCCCTTTGATTCTGTGTTGGGAAGAGGCTATAGGGGATGGTGTAGAAGGGAGAGATCCACTAGGAGTCTACTGCTATTATCCAGATAGAAACAATATAGGCTTGGACTGGTGTAGAAGCAGGGTAATGGTGAGAAGTGGTTACATTCTGGATATATTTTTGGAAGGAGACTTAATAGGATTTCCTGATGTAGGGTATGACAGAGAGACATGAATGATGATTTCAACATTTTGTGCCTGAACGCCTGGAAGTCAACTGATGAAGACAGCAGTAGGTCGAGCACCTGTGCAGGGCAATCAGATATTAGATATCTACGGGGAAACTTCAAGTGGAAGTTAGATGCAGAAACCTAGAATTCCAGAGAAAGATGAAACTGGTGTTGTAAAGATGGCTGACATTTAATGGAGAAGAGAAGAAGTCCAAGGACTAAAAACTGGAACATCCCAACACTTAAAGGTAGGAAAAAGAAGAGAAGCCAACAGAGAAGGAGAAAGTCATTGAAATAGTTAGAAAACCAGGAGTGTCCAAAGACAAGAGAGAGGAAATTGTTTCCAGGAGAAGGGAGTGATCAGATCTGTCAGATGTTACCAACAAGTCAAATAAAACGAAGACTGAGAACTGACATGGACTTTATCTATGTGCTGGATATTGGTGACATGAGAAACTGGCATGCTGGTCTATCCACAATCTTTTTTGGAAAAAATCTTTGCAGATATATTCAGTTATATTAAAATGAGGTCATATTGGATTAGAATTGGCTCTAAATTCAATGACTAGTGTCCTTATGATAAGAAGACCATTGAAGACACAGAGAGAGCCAACAAGGAGAATGCAGTGTGACAGCAGAGCAGAGATGGTGGGGTGATGCAGCTAAAAGCTGAGGAATGCCAATGATGGCTGGCAGCCACCAGAAGCCAGGAAGAGGAAAGGAAGGACTCTTCCTTAGGAAGAACATAGCCCCAATGACACCTTGAATTCAAACATTTGGCCTCCAGAACTGTGAGAGAATAAATTTCTATTATTTTAAGCAACCCCCCCCCCCCGAAAGCCCTAGGAAACAAAGGTACTTGGTGCCTTAGCTTGGGGTGCCAAGACAAAATGCCATAGACTAAGGGGGCTTACACAACAGACATATATTTCTCACAGTTCTGGAAGCTGAAAGTCAAAGATTAGGTACAACCAGGGTTGGGTTCTGGTGAGGACTCTCCCCCTGGCTTGTAGATGGCTGCTTTCTCAACTGTGTCCCCACATAGCAAGCGGAAAGAGAGAATGAACACCAGCTCTCTCATGTCTCTTATTTGGGACACTAATCCCATGATGAGGACCCCATCCTCAGGACTTCATCTAGCCCTAACTACCCCACAAAGTTCGCATCTACAAATACCATCACATTGGAGGTTAGGGCTTCAATATATGAATTTTGTGGGGTACACAATTCATTCCATAGCACTTGGTAAAGCAGTCATTTACATCTTTGTACCTTGATTTCATCATCTGTAAAATGGGGATATTAATATTATCCACTTCAGAGAACTGTGGTGAGGAACAAAGGAATTCATGGATGAAATATTCTTTGAACAGTACATACTAAATGCTATATATAATGTTAACTATTATAATGATTTATGAAAGTAATCATTTTGTTTTTAAATTAAAGCACTCATTTTCATTTGTTCCATGTTTAATTCTCAATTAGTTCATTAATTTGACAGATTATATTTCCCTAAACTACTAAACACTGATTTCACACTTAATCAAATTCTCTTAAACATTTCAAATTAAAGAAAAGACCTTAAACATTTAGCAAATAAAATTCTCCTAATGCTTAAGCACTCTTTAAGCAATTGATTGGCTGATTTCCCTAAACATTTCAAACTGAAGTCACAAATCTGAAGAGTGATTACATAAAACACTTCAAACATCTAACACAATAGGTGTTTAACAAAATGGTTCTCAAGCACTGTTAACTCTTCTAATACTAATAAATAAAACCTTACACTTTTAAATTAAACTACCTTAAGCATTTCAACATCTCAGAAAATAAATTTATAAACTTAGTATACTGGAATTTCCTTCACATTTAAATGTTCAGTAAATTTAACAAGTCAAGTTACCCTAAATATATCTATTAAAATCATAAATCCAGTAAATTTTAATATAGCACTTACCTCAACATAAAGCAGAACTATGATACAGAATGTGTTCTTACACTCAAATAAATACAACTTACACCAAAAAAGCATCATTGTTTCATTGTTTGAAATTCTTGTTTGTTATACCTTTCTGGTGTTACAAAGTTAATTTTCCAAATAGCAGGAACAGAATTACCAGTTCAAGTCTTTGGTAGCACCTGAGATTACAGATGGCCATTCAGAGGTCTGGGTCCCAAACCGCAAAGGTAGGATTCCTGTGCACAGACATGGGGAAGGGCACGGATGCCCCCTGAAAAATTTCAGCAGAGCTATGCGTTAACAAGGCAAGTCCCTTCTTATGTTGGCTTATAGTTGGCTTCTAGCTGTACGGTCAGTTTGAGAGAACACCATGCTTTCTTAGCAGGATTGCATTTTCACAATCCATTGCATCTCAAATATCCTAGGAACCTTTCAATTTCCACCCTGACCCAATTTTTTTTTATAACTTTTCCTTTTTGTTCTCTTATTTGGGTAAATGGGATTCTGTACACTTGCACATGTGTGTGTGCACACATGCACTCACACATGCACACATGCACTCACCCGTGCACACATGCATGCATGCGCGCGCACACACATGCACACACACATACACTTTCTGTCTCTCCCCTCCACACACACATAGCAATTTCAATCAGGCTTCTTGATGAGACTTCATTTGCTCTTTTCTTTCTCAGTGTCATGTTTCTCTAGTCCTTTACTGACAACTGCAGGCTCTTGAAGAGTAGGGTGTGCGTTGGTCATCTTTGTGTTTCTAGTAGTCCTCACATTTGCCTGGTGCTGAATAAATGTTTGCTGAATGAATTAATGGATAAATGTAATGAATTTATAGTAACAAACTTATAGTAACAAGCTTATAGTAACAAACCCCAAATATCCTCCACTCAACTTCCATCAGTAGAGTAAGCTTTCCCTTGCAATAATTCACTAACTTGGCCCTTCATCTGAAAACTATGACAGCACTCCCCCCATACCTTTTTAATGACAGCTCACTTATAGCCCTTGCTTGTTTCTGATGAACCTTCTCAGTAACAATGTACATGTCACATATGCCACCATTCACCACTTTCCCCTCAAGGTTGACTTGACAGTGGATCTTAATACACCTTCCTATGAAGTCTGGACTGTTCAGAATTATCCTCTAAATTGGAAATCCTTTTTACAAAGGCTCCATGATGAAGCACCTGGGTGGCTCAGTCAGTTAAGTATCCAACTTCAGCTCAGGTCATGGTCTCACAGTTCATGGGTTCGAGCCCCACATTGGACTCTGTGCTAACAGCTCAGAGCCTGAAACCTGCTTTGGATTCTGTGTCTCCCTCTCTCTCTGCCCCTATTCCACTCATGCTCTGTCTCTTTCTCTCTCAAAAGTATAAATATTAAAAAAATAAAAAAGAAATAAAAAATAGAAAGGCACCATGATGTAGTTGGCATGCAGGATACAGTAATTTGCCATCTTGGGCATGGTACTTAAGAGTACCAGGTGACACTTGGGGGTCACCTGGGTTGCTCAGGTGGTTAGGCAGCCGACTTCGTCCCAGGTCATGATCTCGTGGTTCATGAGTTTGAGACCCGCGTTGGGCTCTATGCTAACAGCTCAGAGCCTGGAGCCTGTTTCACATTCTGTGTCTCCCTCTCTCTCTCCTCCTCCCATGCTCAGGCACTGTCTGTCTCTCAAAAATAAATAAACATTAAACATTTTTTAATAAAAAAAAGAGCATACATTTGGAACCATAAACACATGATAACAGATCCTGGCTCTGCCATTCACTACCGTTGTTATTTGGCCTTTCTCAGACTCAGTTACCTCTGTAAAAATGTAACTGTACTAATTCTCATAGAGGTTCCAGGCAGGCACTGAATGAGGTAAGCTATGCAAAGCTCTTAGGATAGAGCAGAGCACTTGAGTGCTCCATAAATAGTAGTTACTACCCAGGTGGACTCTCCTTTTCCAGCTACCACCCCTGTCTCCTGACTAAAAGTATAGTCACATTGACCCTGGTTTATTTTTTAACATGATTCTGAAAGAGGTGAAGGACAGTGAAGAATAAAGAATGCCCTCTTCGGGGAAATCAAAAAAGAAGCTAATAAGATTGTAAGCAGGAGGGCCTGATGTTTCTTCATATATTTCCAAAGCAGTGCTAAATAATAGTCAACAAAATCATGAGATTTTTTTTATGGTTTTTAAATAAAAATTTTAATACAAGCTTAGTAATAATGAGCCCATGTAAGATTGAATCATGTAATGAGTCACTTCAATTTTTGACAAGCTTCTTAGTTCAAAGCCCTTAGATACTTCCTGTAATCAAAACCCATTTTCAAATTCACAGGAAGATATTATCTAATGATCCACTCAGTCTTTTCATGTTCTTAATTTGGGGTCAGTTTCAATGGCCTGTCTCACATCAGCTGTCATTTTTGTGATCTAAATGTCACTTCACATTACAGTTTTCATTGAGACAGTTCTCATCTTTGGTTTCAATTCAATTTAATTCAAATCGGATCTGTATGTCTCAGGACAATTCAATTCACTTAAATTCCCCTCTGTTCTGATAAGATTGTAACCACTACTTCCTGTTGTTGCCACTGAAGTTACTGATACTTTCCAAGCCTCTGGTGCTTCCAGGGGGCGGGGGCCAGGGGGTGAGCACTGGTCTGATAACAAGAACACTGATGCTTCTGCCCACTGAGATGAGCTTGGTGCCAGCCCTGGAAGTCTCTACCACTTCATCCCCCCACCAAAGCTCAACGGGTCAGTGCTCTTCTGAACTATAGAAAAATCTTTTCCTTACCCTTCATTTTACAGAAATCTTGGCTGAGAAACAGCTCATTAGGTAATAAGAGTATGGGAAGTTGTTGTAATATACTTATTTTGTTTTCTTTGTTTTTGTTGAGCTTTTTCTGTCTTTCCTCCCACAAAAGACAAACAAAAGGGGTTGGGCCACAGCACAATTCACCCATGCCACACTCAAAACTGCCCTTCTCCTGTAGCAACTGAACTGCTTTTTCCACACCTGTATTGTATATCTGACTTCCCCTAGAAGTTCATTTCCAAGAAGCTTCTCTTGCAAGACCCCTGGTAGAGATGACCACACCACCATTCCACCAGACACTGAAACTCCTTTATCCTGTTATCTTGTGGGCTGGAAGACCAAAAACATTCCAGGGCCTTCGTGGCACTGTCCAGAGTAAGAACACAAAGGATACTGGGACCAGATAGGATCAGCGCCCAGAAAATAAACCCAACCAAAGAAGAGAGAGATCTAGCTAAAGAAGAGAGTAGGCACCCCACAGTATTCCCAGGGGCTGAGTTTCATTCCAGCTGATTACATGCACAAGGAAAACTCACCAAGTGAGCAAAACCCAGCTATGGAAGTCAAGTCAGAGCTGTCCTATAATTTGGCCATTTGGCATCTTCAAATGGAGAGGAGAAATTAAGGTCAGAACAGGGAAGACTGAGATTGTGCATAGAATTGTGGGGGCAAATGAGGTACATGGGCAGGTCACTAGCCAGGAGAATCAAAATGGAGTAGTAAGGTTGGAAGCTGTAAGTGGGCTGTGGTATCTGCTGCATGTATGCTACTGGTTTCTTGGTGTTTCTTCATCTGATTTAGAGTATCTAGAAAACCAAGGCAGAAGCTCAAATATATAGACTGGACTTACAGAGCAAATTTAGAAATGATGTAATTGCTGAAGCATAGACTTTGAAGTTACAAATCTTGAGTTCAAATCCCAGCTCTGACCCATAGTAACGGTATGGCTTTGGACAAAGTAGTCTTTCTATATCTTTGTGTCCTCCAGGAAAGAGCCTCACAGGGTCCCTTTAAGGATTTGTAAAGTGCATATCCGAGTGCATGATGCATAATGGGTACTCAAAACCTGAAGGAATATGGCACATGGCCTAGTTGGCTGATAGCACAATTAATTCTTTGGTGGGGCTAAGCCTGTTGACAGTTTGCCTTCCCAGATAAGGAAGGCCTCAGGGACTGGCAAGCTGGGCCTGCAGATATGTGTCTCATAGCTGAGAGAAGGGGCTCCAGAAAGATCCTGCAGGATGTGGGTGGTAAGCTGGGAAGGAGAGCCATTCATGAGCCATTCGGTCGGGTGCTCCAGAGCATCAGCTGGTCTGGGAAAGTTGTTTTGAATCACAATATAAGACAAATATCCATTCACATTTTCCTTCTTGACTCAGAAAGGAATGTCCCTTTCCCAGCGGTATGGGTGTGCCCATGCCCAGGCACACACTTCAAAGTCAAGGGTCACAGTCTTTCTACAATGTATGCTCTAGCTTTTATTGCTGTAAGTTATAGCCTCACATGTGACCATTTGATCCTTGAAATGCAGTCCATGTGTTCCAGTTTCAGAATGTTTGTGGCTCTCCCATAGTTAATATGTATATTTTTTGTTATTGCTGTATCCTTGGGAGTGACTCCAGTTTTCTTTCTCTCTGGGACGGCAGCATTAATACCCTTAATCTATACTGGAAGGTGCCCTGAGTTTAAATTAATGATTAATTTAATCAATTAAATTGATGCTCCACTGAGTGTGAAACATGAGAGATCCTGCTACTCTAAGTCTTGGCTCCACTGAAAGAGCACATCCTTCACAGCTTGAAAAAAAGGAATGGAGGTTGAACCATGCAGACGCCCCTCTTTCCTCCCCAGCCTTACTTCCTCCCCTTCTATTTTTCACACCAAATTATGCCAGTTCTTCCAATGGGCCAAACATACACCTTTCCTGCTTTTGTGCCTTTGTGCAGACTCTTTCCTCTGTCCAAAATGGCTTTTCCTCCTTCTCTCCTGACATACTCCCCTTTACCCTGTATGGCCCAGCTTGACTTGTCTTTCAGAATCCTCTCTGTAGACCTCCTCAATCCCCTCGTCCTTCCCTCTTCTTTGCTGCTACGCATTTTATGTACATCTCTGTCATTTAGCCTCTCACATTCTAACTTCTACCCCTGCGAACCCTTTGAAATGGGGGTATGTGTCTTACTCATGGTATCTATATCCCTAGCACCTGTCACAGTACCTAGCACTTGTTTGATATACATTAAAAAATGTATGGATGATTACTACAGCTTTGTGGTATATCTTGAAATCTGGAATTCTAATACCTCCAGCTTTGTTGTTCTTCTTTTTAATGTTTTATTTTTGAGAACAAGACAGACAGAGTACAAGCAGTGGAGGGGCAGAGAGACAGGGAGACAGAATCCCAAGTAGGCTCCAGGCTCTGAGCTGTCAGCCCATATGCATTCACAGCTCATACTCGTGAACTGTGAGATCATGACCTGAGCTGTAGTTGGATGCTTAACCAACTGAGCTACCCAGGCACCCCTTCAGCTTTGTTCTTCTTTCTCAAGATTGCTTTTGACTATTCAGGATCTTTTGTGGTTCTGTACGAATTTTAGCATTCTTTGTTCTAGTTCTATGAAAAATGTTGTTGGTATTTTGATAAGGATTGTATTGAATCTGTATATTGCTTTGTCTGGTATGTGCATTTTAACAATATTAGTTCTTCCAACTCTTGAGCATTGAAATATCTTTCCATTTGTTTGTGTTGTCTTCAACTCCTTTTATCAGTGTTTTAGTTTTCAGAGTACAGGTCTTTACCTCCATGGTCATGTTTATTGCTAGGTATTTTATTCTTTTTGGTGTAATTGTAATGGGATTGTTTTCTTAATTTTTCTTTCTGCAACTTTGTTATTAGTGTACAGAAATGCAACACATCTCTGTATATTAATTTTGTATCCTGAAACTACTGAATTCATCAGTTCTAATAGTTTTTTCATAGCTTCATTAAGGTTTTCTCTATATAGTATCATGTCATCTGCAAATAGTGTAAGCTTTACTTCTTTCTTACCAGTTTGGATGCCTTTTATTTCTTTTTTGTTTGATTGCTACAGCTAGGACTTCTGGTACTGTGTTGAATGAAAAAGTGGTGACAGTGGACATTCTTGTCTTCTTTTTGATCTTAGAAGAAAAGCTCTCAGTTTTTCACCATTGAGTATCATGTTATCTGTGAGTTCGTCATATATGGCCTTTATTATGTGGAGGTATATTCCCTCTAAACCCCAAAAGGTATAGTAAGAACACAAAAATAGACACATAGATCAATGGAATAGAATAGAGAGCCCAGAAATAAACCCATGCTTTTATGATCACTTAATCTATGACAAAGGAGGCAAGAATATGCAATGGGAAAAAGTCACTTCAATAAATGATACTGGGGAAACTGGACAGCTACATGCAAAAGAATGAAACTGGACTACCTTCTTATACCATACACAAAAATAAACTCAAAATGAATGAAAGACCTAAATGTGAGACCCGAAACCATAAAACTTCCAGAAGAAAACATAGGCAGTAATTTCTTTGACGTTGACCTTAGCAACATTTTTCTAGATAGGTCTCCGCAAGCAAGGGAAACAAAAGCAAAAAGAAACTATTGGGACCACACCGTAGTAAGTTTTTGAACAGTGAAGGAAACCATCAATAAAACAAAAAGTCAACCTATAGAATGGGAGAAGATATTTACAAATGATATGTCCAAAAGGAGGTTAATACAAAATATATAGAGAACTTCTTTAACTCAGTACCAAAAACCTCCACAAATACTTCTATTGCAAAATGAGCAGAAGACCTGAATAGACATTTTTCCAAAGAAGATATACAGATGGCCAACAGATACGTGAAAGGATGCTCAACACCACTCATCATTAGGAAAATACAAATCAAAACCATAATGAGATACCACTTTATACCTATAGAATGGCTAGAATCAAAAACACAAGAAATAACAAGTGTTAGTGAGGATGTGAAGAAAAAGGAAACCTCTTGCACTGTTGATGAGAATGTAAACTGGTGCAGCCTCTGTGGAAAACAGTACAGAGGTCCCTCAAAAAATTAAAATTAGAAATGCCATATGATTTAGTAATTCCACTAAACTCCAAAGAAAATTGCAAAATTCCAAAGAAAACAAGAACAGTCATTAATTTGAAAAGATATACACATCCCTATGTTTACTGCAGCATTACCTACAATAGCCAAGATATGGAAGCAGCCCAAGTGTCCATCGATTGATGAATGGATAAAGAAAATACGGCATATGTGTGTACACATATGTAATGGAATATTATTCAACCATTAAAAAGAGGGAGATTTTGCTCTTTTGTGACAACATGGATGGACCTAGAAAGCATCATGCAAAGTGAAATAAGTCAGACATAGACAAATACCATATGATTTTACTTCTATATGGAATCTAAAATACAAAATACATGAATAAACCACAACAACAACAAAAAAGTCTCTTAAATACAGAGAACAAATTGGTGGTTGCCAGAGGGGAAGCAGGTAGGGGGATGGATGAAATACATAAAGGATTTAAAAAGAGATATAAACTTCATGTTCCAAAATAAATAGTCATGGAGATGAAAAGTACAGCATAGGGAATATAGTCAGTAATATTATAATAACTTTGTACAGTGACAAATAGTGGCTACACTTACCATAGCAAGCACTGAGTGATGTATAGAATTGTGAATCAATACATTGTACACCTAAAACTAAAATAACACTGTATGTTAACTATACTTCAATTAAAAAAAATAAAAAAAAATATATGGATGAAAACCAAAGCATTCTTTTTGTTTCTTCTTCCTACAGAAACGATGACGATTGGTAAGAGGATTGTTTGTGCTGAAGACACAGTGGGACAACCAACTTACAAAGATCTTAAGTAACTTTTTCCATCCAACAACACCCAGATGACTGCAGTGACCAAATGCTGAGCTGTAGCCACAGCAATAACTGGCCCTCTGTCCAGATTAGGTTTGGTGAATATGAATGGCCTGGCCATCCTCAAGTGGCCTAAGGTGGTGTGCTGCAGGGGAAGCATGACTGTCATGGCCAAGAACCAAGACTGGACTATGGAAGAAACCATCTGATGCAGTGAGAACACTAAGAGTACCCTAGAGCATTGGGACTCTTAGTGATTAACATGAGGCCCTTGGTGATGGGGTCATAGTACCTGTACTGGCAATGTCACTCTGACATGATGTTATTTGCTTGAATGCCCTGGAAGGACAGAATATTTAAAAATATATCCAGGTGCTAAATAGGCAGCAGATCTAATTCACACTGGACTACCTTTGAGCTAATAAGTGTCTTCAGAAAATAATTTTACCCCAAGAAGTGCTCCAGCTTTGCAAGGAATAGCCCCGGGAGAGTCAGAGGATAAGCAGGCTGTTCCCCTGGAGAAAATCTAGTGCAAGGAGGGCTAATTCACAGCAAATTCACTGCCCCCTCCTATGCACATGGCAGAGAGTACCAGTTGATCATAGCCCTCTCTTGTGCTAAACTCAGATTCTGAGGAGCCAAAATCCTCAACAGTGTTTCCTAGACGGCCAGCAGCCACTTCCTTGCAACTGGTGTTGACATTAGAATGAAAGTTAATTGCCATCTATCTCTGTTAGGGAGGCATGCATCTCAATGGCATAAGCATTCTGGAATACCCTTTCCAGGCATATTTGTCCACTGGGGGAACAGCCTCAAGAACAAGTGTACCACTGTGTGAGATGAGTTGACGGAGAGGTCAACTTTCCTCTGAAAGGCACAACTTTGGGACCTTCTTGGCCTGAGTGCTTTCTGGGGTATTTCCATATGCAACAGCCCAGAGGCATAGCCTTGGGCAGCCACAGACAGGTTTCCTTTCACTTCCAGAACATAAATCACTTTCACAGCACTTGGGGAATGGAAATACCTACAAGAGTGAAGGTCAAGGGCTCTCCCCGGGTATCTCATTCATTACTCAGCTTTTCCTTTGTGACCACATCAGCCAACCCACTGCCAGCTCTGCTCCTCATTCTCATTGCTTCTGCCTCCATACAAATGAAACCAAAGGCCTTAGCATATCTTGGGGTGGGGGGAGGGGGTGGCTAGTGGTCCTCTCTGTTCCATTATGGGTGCAAGGTACCCCAACCACACATTGCACCACTTCTCCAAGATAACATCCTGGGAAGCTCATTATATTTGCTTGAATTAACATTTCACTGTGGGGCTAACTGGGTAGAAGCAGGATCATTGCATGTCTTCAGAAAGTTCCTATTGCCACAGCTGCCTGGTGCAAGAAACTCTACTCTGATTTCACATCTAAAAAGGATAGAGGCCTTTGGTTGTGTGAGGCAGTGTTAACCACACTCCAGCTTCACGTGTTGCCCAGCCTGCATAGTCCATTTCCATCTCTGATTGGCTTTCAACAACGGGGATCCAAAGAGAACCCAAGGTTCTGCCTGCGTCTGATGACGTGAGACTTCAACTTCCCTTGCCCAAGGTTCCACTCTGCCTCTTCCTCCCCATTCAGACATCCTCCACCATACCAGTGTTTTGAACCAAAGTATGAAGGATATGTGCCATCCAGATAGCCAGCAGATATACTGTCTCTAGAGCCAGGCAGATGAGCCCAGAAGAATGGTCACAGAGAAATCAGACCGGCCTCAGTAGATATCAGGCAGCCATCCCTATAAACTTTGACATGTTCTTGGCACTGAGAGCCTGGGTAGGAGATCCTGGGGCAGCTGTGCCTATTGTCCCCCCACCCCCCCACCAACCCAAAGATCTTCCTGCCCAGAGAGCTAGCAGCCCTGGGTACTACTGAGCATGTTACTGGCTTGTTGATATGGAACAGAAAGTGGCTTTGTAGGGGCCAGCAGGCAAAGAAGCCTGTCTGCATGGCAGGCAGGTGGCTTTATGTCTAGAAAGCTTTATCTAGCCAGTCCAGCTGTGGCCAGAGGCCATTTTTGAATTTGAACTCCCTGAGCCCATCTGCAATTCTGCCTCTGTTCTCTTGCATTCTGTTTGGTTTCCCTTTAGTTTCCTAGTAAATGTTCCTTTTGAAAAACTCCAACCTTGTCTCATTGAACTTGAGGGGAAGGGGATTCTCCAACCTCCTTTCCAAGATGGAGAAGGAAATTATCGTACTTTGAAAAAATGGAAATGACAGTGAGAGGGTCAGATATTGGGAGAAGACCTTAGGAAAAGCTGATGCCACGAGATGGGAGAGGCCAAGTGTCTCCCCCACCCACCTGGCACTGATTCTCAGACCCTTCCTCTTGCTGCCTTTGTCTTCAAGCTGATCTGCCTTGGATGTGTGTAGTTACCTAAGCATCTCCCCACCAGTGGGCTGAGCACATTCAACAGGTGATATGATGTCCAGGAAGCACACTGCTACATGACCAGAGCAAGAATAAGGGAGAGAGGGATAGGCATGGTTTCTATAATGTGGATGTTTTCAAAATACTCCAATTATCATGACTCTAAATGGAATGACTTAGTCTTCATGACCATAAGTAGAACTAAATTGCATATGAAAAGAAGAAAGTTATGACTATTGTCATACTTAAGCCAAAGAGACTGACAAAAGATAGACATGGGAAGCTATCTTCATGGCCATCCTATTCTGCAATGGTGGATGTTCCAGTTATCTATTACTTCATAACAAAACGTTACAAAACTTACTGGTTTATAGGGAAAGTTATTACCCCTCATGGTTATGTGGGTTGTCTGGGCTTTGATTGCTCTCTCTTGGAGTCCCATAGTTACTATCAGATGGCAGCTGAGGCTGGCATCATCTCAATGCCCGACAGGGTGGAATATTTACGATGGGTTCATCACTCACATGTCTGGCTCCTTCGCTGGGATAACTGGAACAGCTGGATGCTGTTTGGACTTCTCTCTCCACATAGTCTCTCCACATGATTAGTTTGGGCTTCCTCACAACATAGAAGTCTCAAGGTAGTTAGACTGTTTGCATAGCCCTGGCTTCCCCAGAGCTAACATCCCAAGAGGTCCCAGTGGATGCTGCAGGGTTCTTCTAAATAACCTTTGAAGTAACACAGTGTCATTCCTGCCCTGTACTACTGGTCAAGAGCAAGTCTTCAGGCCAGCCTAGATCTGGGGGAAGAGATTACACAAGAATGGAATATCAGAAGGTGTGGCTCACTAGGGCTACTTTGGAAATAGTGGGATTAGGAGTGGAGGGGGAGGTGTCACTCAATCAGAGGGCTTCCTGGATTCAGTGTAAGAAGCCAGAGGGCTTCTTACTTTAAAAGCACTGCAAGTCTTAATACATACAAAAGTGGAATGAGTGGGGCAGTAATAAAGGGCCAGAGGAGAGGGGAAAGGTTTATCGATGGACACTTAAATAGAGCAAAATCTAATGAAAAGCAACTGATTATCACTGATGCAGAGCTTACCATGACACAAGAAACTTTGGAGGAAAAATATGATTATCATCATCCTGCCGAAAGTTCGGAAGCTTAAGTTGGATACTTTTCTCACTTCATCTCTGAGCCAAAGGGACATGGGCCACAAAGGCTGTCCCCTTATGTCATTGCTACTGCCTTCCTAAACTCCATCATAGGATAGATTTATTCATGAAGGCTGGGTGAGTGTTGCCAGACAGTTAAAAAGGTACATTTATTTGTAAGAAGGTTACTGATGATAAATACACTGTGTGTGTGCTTCTAACACATTGTATTGCTTTTACCATTTTCTTTACTTTTTGAAAATTCAACTGTTATTCTAAACAGTAAAGGTAGTAAAACAAAATTATAGTCTTCTTGGCTTAATATTAAATTTACTGTAGCTATTATACCAGTAATTATCAATTGCATTAAAGCTATTTCCAGACCGACATCTGACATAATAATACTGATAGTTTTTCCTACCAAGTGAACATCATCTCAAGGCACTGATATTAGCACAATTTAGATACAGATCTTGCATGGCAGCAGTAATCAGATTTGAATTTATCAAAGAAAGGCAGTTTCTCTAATTTGCCAATCTCAAAGCTTTCAGAGAACAATAAATACCTGAAGATACTTGTATTCAGGACTTCAGAGATGAGCATATGGGTCACATAAACTAGTAAATAAACCTTCCAGAAACAAGTTTTTTTTTAAATTGTCATTTCAAAAAAGTAATGATTTTTAAGATGTATTGGGAGTTTAGGGTTAAATTAAAATTTTTTGAGTATGGGTCATAAAATTTTATGACCTGGGTGGCTCAATTGGTTAAGCATCTGACTCTTGACTTCGGCTTAGGTCATGATCTCACAGTTAGTGGGCTCAAGCGTCACATCTGCCTCTGCACTGACAGTACAGAGCCTGCTTGGGATCCTCTCTCTCCTCTTTCTGTGCCCACTCCCTCTCAAATAAATAGACTTAAACAATTTTTTTAAGCATAAAATAAAGTTTTAAATAATCACTACTTGAGAAGTGCACTGGAAAGTGCAAGCAGAGTAAGAACTCAGTGAAGAAAAGCCGTGCCATAAAGCATACGTTCCTTAAAGGGAAACAAATGCACTATCCCATCTGCATGTCTACAAACGCAGACTGGAAGGTCTGCTGAGGACTCACGGGGCCTGCTGGCTCCAGCGATGTTCGCGAACTTTCCTAACCAAGCCACAAACCTGCATTTATGATCACCGTTATGGGTAGCGTGGTTCAATTATGGTCGGTGTTTTCTGGATGCAAAGAGTGAATACAAAACATGTTTTCTTGAGGATAAGACGCAGGTGGCCCTGGGCCAAGCCCCGTGGAGACCAACAATATGTCTTGGCTCCTCTTTAAAATGGAAGCGAGGTGCTTTATGCCACTTTTCAAATTAGAATTCTGGGGCTGAAGGTACGCCAACCAAAGTAAATTTTTAAAAAAATGTATTGGTTTTGCTATGCTCTCTGCAAAGTTAAGTGAAAGCCTATGTTGAAGAGCACTGGTAGGTTTTGATAGAATTGTGTTTGTTTGGGTAGAATTAACCAGAAGAGGCATAAACTTTGCCTCCCGGTGTTTTCCACACTTGAAAGGCACACTGAGGAGCCAATGGCACTTACATGTAAGGTGCCTGGTCTTGCAGGTTTGGGAGAGGAAGTTGCCTGCCCGACCTGCTGGATCCTGGCCCCAACTAGTGCTTTTCACACATGCTGGGCCTCACCCCACTGAGACTAGGGCCTGGCGGTAGCAAGTCCACTTAGCAGCTTTGACAAAACCTCTGGGGCTTCTGCAGCAGGATAATGCCATTTGGGCAGCAACTGCCACTTGCTTTTGATTCTCTCCAATCTGACAGGTGGTCCTTTTGTACCCAGAAATCCAAAGCAAAAGAGAGTGTACCGGGTCACCAAACAGAACAACAAGGACAACCGCCGTGTGTGCGTGCGGGGAACCTAGGGGCACGCATCATCTAGAGCCAGCCCACGTGCAGTCTTCTTAGCTTTTTTCTACATTTTAAAGTTCATTGATCTTGGATTTTTAAGGGGAATAAAGATGGAATTTAAAATAAAAAAGTAAATAATGGACTTAAATCCAAGGGGATATCAATGACTTTAAAGACTCCCATAAAAGCAGAAAACTTAGGTAAGTTATTCACACATTTGTTAGATCTCTTAGACCACATATTGACTATTGACATTTGGCTGAATGGCTCCATTAGGTCATTTCCCTGCTCATGTAAAAGGAGATATCACGGGGTCTTCATAAGGACTGCTCCTGCATGTGAAGCCTCAGCGGGACCCACTGCGCATCTTGGGCCCTTTCTAGTTTGGAAGAAGAAAAAGCCTGCCCATTCAGGACACCTGAGCATGGTCTTCATGTCTCCTAATATTTGCATGGGGAAGGCAGTTCCTTGTGGAGGAAGGCATTTGTATACATGAGGAAAGAACTCATGACCTTCTTTGCTCCAGGGGACAATGTAAAATCACTATTTTCAGAAAGCCAGATTCCAGGCTTGAAGCTATAATTACGTGGGGTTAAGGACCAGGAAGGGAGGTTAAGTAAACTCTTAACCACCACTTGAAATTATTCTAGTTTCTAGCAGAAACTATTCTAGCAGTATGGTCTCACTGCTTTGGTTCTAACTGTAAAACATTTCCCCTTTGCTGATGGATCAAAGCAGTGGTAGAGACCAGATGGCCCTAGAAGATGCAGAAAGACCTCAAATCAGTTACCTCCAAGCATAGTGCTGGTTGGAGAGAGCCCTGCCCTGTGGTGGCGCTGAGGATCTACTCCACCACTGACCAACACTGTAACCTCTAGCCTTCACCTTCCTACTATACCTCTGGCCCTCAAGGATTCCTGCCCAGACCCTTCTCAGTCTCTGGTGCAACCAGATCATAAACATACCCGAGACAGAAAAAGTAGTGCACTTGTGGGAGTACTTGGCTCCCACTCTTCTGGGCTTAAGAGGACTTGGGCAGTCCTCAAAGAGCTCAAGCACACAATAGAAATGTGACATGGGACTTTCTGCCTTGACCCAACTTCTCACTAATTTTTACTTTGTGGTGCTTGGGTATGCCTATGGTACATGTGCACACACACAAGCACAAATGCAATTATTGTGCAGGGATTGCTCAGCAGAGGCTATTGCAGAGCTTCCTGTCCCTCCTAGGCAGAAGAAAATGATTGAGGAGAACACGGCCCCATGCAGAACTGGGAGACTTGACTTTTACATCTCTTTGCAGCAAGGAGCTCTCTGGATCTTTTAGAAATTGCTGCCTGGAAATGCCAGAGATAAAGCAAGGCTTTGTGAGTGTTCTTGGCCACCTAGCACAAGGAGCCCAGTTCTCTCAACGCCTCTTATTTCCTTAGATACCCGTGACTATCAGTCACGGCAGCACTCTACTCTCATTTTATGCAAGAGTCTACATGACATTCATCTCCATAATCCAGTCTTTGGCCAGGAAAAGCATCACTGCAGATTATGAGCCACAACATGTAGGTTCAAGAAAGGATCATGCCAGACTACAGCATCGTGTGTAGGTTTTGTCAGGGCTACCATTTCTGGTGAAAGATTGCCATTCAGGTGTAGTACTGTTGACCCTGTGGATACACAACGTGGGTAACAGAACTGACCCCACCCCACCCCCACCAACACAGCCAGAAATCCTCCTATAACTTTTGACTCCCCCAAAGCTTAACTACTAATAGCCCACTCACTGTTGACCACAAGCCTTACCAATAACATAGTCAATTAATATATTTTGCATGTTATATGTATTATATACTGATATACATTATTCTTATAATGAAGTACCCTAGATAAAGGAAAATAGTGTCAAGAAAATCATAAGGAAGAAAAAATAAATTTATAGTACTGCACTGGGGAAAAAACAAAAAAACAGGTATCAGTGGACCCACCCAATTCAAATCCATGTTGTTCATGGTCAGCTGTTGTTGTTCAAGGATCAGGAACACTGAGCAAGGACCAAGAGATAGCATGATGTAATGGAGCCACAGTCTGGGGCTGGGCCCAGGGCTTTGCCCCTCCTTCTGAAGCCATGGCCACTCCTGTGGCTCCCAGCTTCTTCTCACATGAGGAAGTTTGGCCCGATGTGTTCTGTGCTCTTCCACTTCTGCTCCGTGTGTCTCTGAGTCTGAAGAACTGCTTGTCCCTGTCCCTGGAAAGCTTTGTAGCTGAGGTGGGGCCTGTGCAGTCCTAGACTCCTGTTGCCCAGAAACCCAAGTGCAGACTAACTATGCGGGGAGGGTTTTCTATGCTCTCCAAGGGCCATCAGCTCTCTTTCCCCACCCCGCCCATTGCCTCTCAGTTCCCTTTTCACTGGCTCTTCATTTTTAACAAATGATCTGAAAACAGTTTTTGATTTTGAGAATTACCTAAATCCCTTTTAATGATCAGTGATGTCTAGTGTGGATCATAACACAAGACTGGCACTCCAGGCAGAGGAAATTCCATTTTGAATTTAATACCAGCATAGATTCTCTCAACATACCCTGAAGAATTCATTATAATCCTGTGAGTAATCTGGAGGGTAGGAAGAGGGCAGCAGCAAAGAGCTCCCTAGAGGAGGAGCTTTTTGATGAAGAAGTAGGTGTTAGTTGAAGAGGGAGAGACAGCCTAGGGCGTTGGTTCCTAGTCAGGAGCAGGAAAGGGGGAGAGTGCTGAGCGGCCTCTCACCCTGGCCTACTTCCTTAGGCATCAGCCTATAATCCCTCACCTCAGGCTGTGATAAAAATCTTTATCCTGAGAAGCTCATGGATTTGTCCACAGCTCCTGCAGCTCAGCCCTGTGCTCCTGATAACATCAAGACAGGGGTGTTTGAGGTGGGGGTAGGGGAGCAGAGAGAGATGAGCGGGAACCTTCCTTCTCCCAATACACAGTTCAGGCAAGCCATCACTGCCCACCCACCAAGCCCATGTGCGACTGGTTTGAGATGTGGGTTTCGAGGGCCTGATACCCTATGGACTGTACGAACATCTTTGAGTTTAAAACCACTCAGTCTGTTCTATTGGTTCAGTCTATCTGATTGAGAATGTCAATAAAATTTATGGGGGAAGGCAGAAGAAAAGAAAAGAAAGAGAAAGCTTATGGACACTCTTTGTAGATGAGATACAGTCCTATTCAAATATAAAAAGAGAGGGGCACCTGGGTGGCTCAGTTGGTTAAGCATCTGACTTTGGCTCAGGTCATGATATTACAGTTTGTGGGTTCAAGCCCTGCATTGGGCTCTGTGCTGATAGCTAGCTCAGAGCCTGGAGGCTGTTTCAGAATCTGTGTCTCCCTCTTTCTCTGACACTCCCCTACTCATACTGTCTTTCTCTCTCTCAGAAATAAATAAGACATTTTTTAAAAATTAAAAAATATATATATAAAAAGGGAAAGGACTACCATTTTAGCCATAGTCAGATAACTGCCTAAAGTCTCTACCCCCTAGTGGCTAACGGCTCAAACAAATATTTTGCCCAAAATTGTTTGGTCCTGGAACACTAACTGAGACCATCCAAGCACATACTCTGCGGGGACAAGATGTAATCCATGGTGTTAAGTCCTGGGGCTCTGTCCCCAGTGGGCTAAATGTTCATAGGCCTCTTGGGGACCTTCACAGCAGAAACCAAGATAAGCCCTATGCTGGAGAAGACTTAGAGCCTATATAAGACCCAGCTTTCCTACACGTGCTGACCAGCCTTAGCCCTGGCACCTACTTAGTAAGAAGCCCTGTGTTCATTAATCAGTCCCCTCCCTGAAGTCCATCCATCCCCCACTTCCAAGACCTCCCCAAGTTAAGTGAATGTTGGCAAGACTTCAAAGGAGCTCTTGGCAGAGATGTGGTTACCAGGTGCTCTAAGAACAGACACTCCAAATAGGCCACCGGAACCCAATCAGCTACATGCAGCATGTCTAGCATTTGACTAGTGTTAGTTAGGAGCAGATACTTGGCCTCCAGTGAGAATCCACTCATAGGAAACTGCTCAGGCGGATTTCAAAAGCCAAACCAGAATGATCACCAAGAGAGGTTTTGGAAGTTCTAGGGACTCTGGTGCACATGGTTTAAATAAGTCATGGGGATATAATGTACAGCATAGGGAATATAATCAACAATATTGTAATAATTCTGTGTGGTGACAGATGGTAACCAGAGTTATCATGGGGATCAGTTTATAGTGTATAAAAATATCAAATCACTACGATGCACGCCTGAAACTAATAGGACATTGTATGTCAATTATACTTCAATTAAGAAACAGCAACAACAACAAAGAGGGAGGCTGTGAATATTCCACCAAAGGAATGCTGGACAGCACCTCTCCCATCCTGGGGCTGCAGGAGACAGGACCAGGCTCTCCACTTCAGAGGGGGATCAGCACCACTGCTGGCCACTTGAGAGGATTCTGGCCATAAGTCATTTCCAGTAAAACACAGAGGAGCTGGGAGAGGAAGTCCATAATGAAGAAGACTGTGCTCTGAGTAGAGTCAGGACAAGAATGAGGGATAGGAGGATAAGAAGAGGTGAATGGGGGCTAAGGGAGTGTCTCAGGAACTTCTCTCTCCCATCAGATTACATCATCACTGATAAATGGAAAGGCTGACACAGCAAAGGCTGTATGGGGACAGACGGTAACTAAAGGTATATCTGACACTGATGGGAGATTCTACAAGCATTTATACATGACTGTCAGTTTTGGTTACTTTTATGGGGCCTTCTAGGGGGTTCTGTCCTGATTCCTTATGTTCTAACATAAATCTCTAAAGATTTTTTAAATGCTTCCTCAAATATCTCATTATCTGTTAGAAAAATAGCAGCTTGCTTCAATAACTTCTTGCCCTAGAATTATCAATCAGAAACTCTTCTTTTTTATATATAAATATTTTTAAATGTTTATTTATTTTTGAGAGAGGGAGAGAGAGGGAGAGCATGAGCGGGGAAGAGGCAGAGAGAGAGGAAGACAAGGATCTGAAGTGGGCTCTATGCTGACAGCAGTGAGCCTGATATGGGGGCTCAAACTCGACCGTGAGATCATGACCTGAACCAAAGTTAGACATGCAACCAACTGAGCCACCCAGGCACCCCAGTCAGAAACTCGTCTTAATGTCAAATGTAATTCCCTTCAATAGTATGTCTCTTTTTCAAATCACATCCTGAAACAGCATTTAGTCCTATGAAATTCCACAAACCACTCTCTATTGCTTCACTCCCATTTCCTTCTTTCAGGTAATCCAAAGATTTGAAAAGACGAGAGTAGCCAATTAATAAGAGAATAAATCCACCAAGGGGGAAATGGCAATAATTAAGAAAGGAGGCTGTTTCAAGTCCCCTACACCCTTGTCATTTATGCACAAACTGTGATCCTCACAACTGGGTCTTTAGTTCTAAAAAAGTACTGACTTTTTAAATAATTTGGTGTTTCAGGCCCCCCTTTTTCATTCAGTGCCCCTCCTCCTCTCCAAGTGGTCTTAGGCTTTGAGGTTTGATTGTCCTTGTAAAATCCTCCCTGTCATGTCCACAGCACTACATAGCTTGTAAATCTGACACTTCTGAGAACTTGGTCTTCATAGGTATATATAATATGTTAAATTACTGTGAAATTTCATATCTGTCCAGTTTGCTAAGGGGTAGAGAGTATGGAGTCCTTCAAAATAATGTAAGATTTGAGGTCAATGCTAAAATCCATTAAGTGGGCTTCTGTAATAGAGTTGAGCTCCTTACATTATCCATGCAAAATTCTAAGTGTCTTTCAGAGAGGCTGTCAGGTGATAGGACTTGGCTGCAAGGTGGGAGTAAGCATGATTTAGACAAGGGACCGGTTCTGTAGGAAATAGAAGCCGAGACCAAGAGCAAATGTGTCTTTCCTTCAGGAATTAGTCTAGACAAGGACATGTGTCCAACAAAGCTCTAAGAGCTGAGTAGAAGACATATGGCAAAGTCAAGCAGAGAAGCAGAAATTGGGTCCAAAAGAGGCATCCTCATTTCTGAGAGGCAGCTCTGCTAGCCAGAGGTAAAGGGCTACCTGTGTTCCTACCTCCCCACTGGGAATGTACTTCACATCCCTATTCCTTTGCCGATATTTACTCATGCTATAGATCTTAATTTAGATATAACTTACTTGCAAAGCCTTCCCTGAGCCTGGGGAATTTAGACTTTATTGGGGAGGAATTGGCAGACAAGCAGTGCTCCTAAGCAGGGGAATTACATAGTGAGGTTTGCAAATTGGCTACATTATCCTGGCTGCAATGTGGATGATAGACCAGAAGGGGTCAGAATGGAGGCTATTGTCGACCATGCTGAATCAAGCCATCAAACTGGATTCCTCTCTCGCTCTCTGTCCTTCATTCAGTTAGTAATGAATTTTGTCACTTCTGCATCCTAAACATCTCTCAAAGACAACTACAATTCTGATCACCAATTACAATGTATGTTTTTCCCCCACAGCATCAATTCTCTGATCCCAGCTGCGTGCCCTACAGCTTAACTCAAATCTGACACTCTATCTGGAGAAAGCATCAGATCTCAACCTTAAGGGCTCAGTCCCACAAGACTTCTCCCACTTTGGACACCAGTTATAAATCCAGGTTGTCACCTGCGCTTCCAACTGATTGGCTATAAATCAGAGATTCCCACAACCCACTCCTTGTGTTAATTTACTAGAGCAGTTCACAGAACTCAGAAAAACATTTTGCTTACTAGAATACTAGTTTATTATAAAAATATATAACTCAGGAACAGCCAGATGGAAGAGATGCAGAGATGTGGATAAAAGGCGTGGAGCCTCCATGATCTCTGAGTATGCTACTTTCTTGAACCTCCTGCATTCATCAACCTGGAAGTTCTCCAAACTCCATTCTTCTGGGTGTTTATTGAGGCTTCATCCATAGGCATGAGTAATTAAATCATGGCTGTTGGTCATTGAACTTGATCTCTATCCCTTTCCCCTCCCTGGAGGCCTGGGTGGAACTGAAAGTTCCAACTCCAATCACGTGGTTGGATCCACTGAAGACCAATCCTCACGCTAGGTGCAGTCCGAAAGTCACTTCATTAACAAAAGAGAGTTTAATGGCTCTCATTACAGGAAATTCCAAGGGTTTTAGGAGATCTGTGTCAGGAACAGTGGTTGAAGACCAAATCTATATTTCTTATTTTATTTGACAATATAATAACATCCATTTAGCTCTCTCTCTCTACTGACTACTCTAGTCCTGGCCCTAATTATCTCTCTGCAATCACTGTAACAGCCTCCTTATCTCCCACCTTGAGTTTGGTCTAGTTGTCCTCCAGTCCATCCTCCACCTGGCCTCTGGAGAGGCCTCTCTAGAACATCAATCTATTTATATACTCACTTGCTTGAAACTCTCTAATTGTTCTTTCATCGTTCTTGCCATGACATCTAAACTGGCAGGTCCTACAAACTTGGCGAGATCTGGCCTCTGCTTATCCTACTGAAGTGGATGCTGTGACCCTCTAGGACAAGGAGACTTATTCCCCGTGTTGTGTGAGTGTTGCCACTAACACAGTCCCTCTCCAGGATTGTCCTCAGCCAAAGGAAACTGCCTCACTCAAGATTATATATCCTCCCAACTTATGAAGAGTCCTTGCCAATGACTGCTTGATGCAGGGTTGCAACATATGGGCCCTTTGCCTCAATTCGGGACATATCTGAAGGGCTTTCCTAGTTCTGGAGCTCCTTGTGACATCACTTGAGGACTGTGTTGCAACTGCACTGCAATTTAACTTCTCTTTTTGCTCACTCATGCTTCATTCACCACCCCCCCATAGGTATTGTCCACTGAGCACATCCCCAGAAATGTTTTGCATGCATGTTGGTCTCAACATCTATTTCCTAGGGAGCCTAACTACAATAATTCCTTAGTGTCATTACTCAGTCATTGAAAGTCCATACAGAACTTTTTACCTGTGCCTCAAATCCGCTAAGTTTTCATTTATGTATCTTTGCACATGTTCTTGCCTGTGCCTAGAGCCATTCCACCTCTCCCTGCTGCTATCTCCTTGATAAGCTAATTTCTACTCACCCTTCAAGTCTCAGCTTCAGGTATTAGGTGTTACCTCCTTTGGGAAGTCTTTCCTGATTCACAGAGCTCAAGTGTTCCATCTCTATACTGTCTTTGCATTCAGTACTATCTTTATCACTGCATAATTAAAATAGTTATGATGCAGGGTGCCTGGGTGGCTCAGTTGATTAAGCGTCTGACTTTGTCTCAGGTCAGGATGTCACAGTTTGTGGGTTCAAGCCTTGCATCAGGCACCATGCTGACATCTGAGAGCCTGGAACCTGCTTCAGATTCTGTGTCTCCCTCTCTTTCTGCCCCTCCCCCCTCACACTCTGTCTCTCTCTCAAAAATAATAAACATTAAATAAAATAATTATAATTGCACATCTCTGTGATTGTCTCCCCTCCAAGATTACATCCTCTTTGTGGGCATAGAATATATGTATTGTATCTGTCATTGTATCCCTAGTGCATAGTCCAGTATTGGAACATAATAGGCACCCCCAAATATTTGTTAAATAAATGAATTAAGAAGTAGAAAATAAGGAAGCCCTAAGTACAGAAATAGCAATAAAAGGATAAAAGAGAAGAGGGCATTTTTGATATATATTTAGGTGATAAAATTAATAGGTCTTGGTGACTGATTAATTGATTTTTTAAACACAAGAATAAGAGTGATGAGGCACCTGGGTGGCTCAGTCAGTTAAATGCCCAACTTCAACTCAGGTCATAATTTTGCAGTCTGTGAGTTTGAGCCCCACATTGCCTGGAGCCTGCTTCATATTCTTGGTCTCCTTCTCTCTCTGTCCTTCCCCCTCTTACAGTCTGTCTGTCTCTCTCTCTCAAAAATGAATAAACATTAAAAAATTAAAAAGAAAAAAGAGTGAGGAAGAATCTAGAATAACTCCTACTTTTCAGCATTTATAAGTAGATAGAAGGTGGTGCTATTTGGGGATAAAGAAAATGCAAAAGGAAGTTTAAGTCTGACTAGAAAGATAAATACAGACGGCTCAAGTTTAAGATATTTATTCTATATCCAAGTGCAAATGTCCAGTAGACAGGTGAAAATAGGATTTGGAGCTCAAGCAGTAAGCCTAGACCGGGAAATCATTGGTGTATCACCCAGGAAATTCCTTATCAATTTACTTCCTGCCAAGAACATCCTGTAAATCCCCATTGGAATCTTTTTTCAACTTTGTCCCCATGCTGCCCCCTTCTGCAACTCAGCAGGTGCTCATATGAGTTTGTTGGGGCTGCCATAACAACAAGAATTTATTTCTCATGGTTCTGGGGGCCAAAGGTCCAAGATCAAGGTGTCAACAGGCTTATTTTCTTTCTGAGGAGTCTTTCCTTGGCTTGCAGATGTCCTCCTTCTTACTGAGTCCTTACATGGTGCTTCCTCCGTGCCCATTGCACATGTGCTGCCTCTGTGTACCTCAATTTCCTCTTTTTATAAGTTCCCCAGTCCTCTTTTTATAAGGTCCTCTTTTTATAAGTTCCTCAGATTAGATTAGGGCCTACTCTAATGGCCTCATTTTAACTTAATCACCTTTTTAAAGGCCTTATCTCCAAGTATAGTCACATTCTGAGGTGTTATGGGCTAGAACGTCAAACTAAGAACTTTGCAGAGGGACACAGTTCAGCCCCGAACAGGTCTATATTTCCTCTTATCCTCCTTCTACGCTGCTGCCTCAGAGGCAGCCAGCCACACCCCTCCATCAGAGCACCAATGTCCAGAAGTGGCTTCCCCTCAGATTTCCAAGACTCAGTCTTCAATATGTTATGGAAACAGATGGAAGAGTGCGTTATTCTGCAGGGATGAGGGTGAGGAGGTGGTAGGAAGATTCAAAGGATAAGTTAAGAGTTCACTGGTTACCAAAGGGAGAAACATTCTAGGCTAAGCAAAGATACCATGATATTAAATTTCAGAGGGAGTTTGGGGACAATTAGATGTGGTTGTTGTGGAGGTTGAATGTGGGAGATGGTAGTAAGAGCCAAAGCAAGAGGGGTTGGCCAAGGTCATGTTTTAAGATGGTTTCCTGTTGGCATAAAATCAGCCACTACTTTATGCAGAGAGACATAGACAGGGAATTAGAGGCTGCTCTGATCACTCAGGCAGGAAACAATGCAATTACTTGTAAAAGGCTGTGAGGTTGGAGGATGATGCTAAGGCAAAGAGCTGTTCGAGTGGGGGTGGGGGCCAGAGTGGGGAGTAAAAGATAAAGCGGAAAAGATGGGAGGAAAGAGAGAAGAAAAAAACAGGAAGTAACTTGTTCAGATCTAAATGTGGAATTCTAGTAACACAGATGGGATTCTGTCAGGTTGGTTCTGCCTCCTCAAGAAGGCAGAGTATCCTCCTAGTTGGCTAGCCCTCCTCAGTGAAGTGGAGGATAGGGAGCAGAGAAGGCTCTAGAAGTCAGGGAGTCCATTAATAAAGAAGCACAGCAGCACAAGGGCCCCCTGTCATCAAGGTGGCAAAGAATTCCAAGAAGACCTGGGAAACTGGATGAAGTCAGCCTCAGTGGGCTGACCAGGCTCCGCATTCACAGGTCCTGTTCTGACTGGTCATCTAGGGCAGTCATCTCAGGCCTGGGCTTACAGATTAAGGACTAGTGACCTGGATCCAACCACACCGAGGACATGGGGTGGCTGTCAAGGGCTTAAGTCTCCTCTCTCAGGATACCGAGGCAGGATGAAACAGACACCTGCAGAGGAAGAAAGCAGGGGGCACTGTGCTTGACCACTGTCATCGCTAGTGAGCTTATAGCAGTGATCAAGGCCAGAGGTTAAATGTAAGGAAGGCAAAAGAGCCCAGCAAATGATTTTATCTCAACTGTAGGCTAACGTGTATCAGGCCATCTTTCCATTGATTAAGGCCTGCTCTGAATAAGGATGGCCCCAATTGGCCTCTGTATGTCAGTCACATTTGTGACTATCTTCAAAAGGAATTTATTCTTTCTTTATGAAACCTCTGGTCACAAGAACACGAGGGTTTACACTCTGGCTCTGCCCCAGGGCTCACAATTCTAATGAGATCAGGGAGCTAGCTATGGACTTGGCTGCACCTGGGATCATAAGAGTAAAACTCTCCAACTGAGACCAGGGATGAGCAGTTAGAGTAGATAGGCCTTGTGCCTATGAAGCTGGTGACTGAAGAGAGAGTGGTGAGGGGCCAGACAGTGGCTGGCAAGTGAGGACCTGCCAGCTTGGACTTAAGGGCTCTGAGGCCCTGGCTCTCTGGAGCCCACTGCGGAGATGTCAGGGCCACAGCAGCCCTGGGCACAGCCCTGAGCACAGCATTATGCTACCGCTGTGGCCTTCCACTGCCTTCTCACCTACTCTCCATAATTCATGAGACTTCATTAGTTGTGAATGTATATTTCATTGTGATAATAATGTAAACATGCCACAGAAAACCAAGAAGCAGATTTTCCACAACTCTGCCCACTCCCCCTCCAAGTTAGTTGTGATACAGTCAGAGTTTTACCTCATTGGACCTTATCCATCTGAGTTTACCATCTCAACATTAGGACTTGAGGCATTCAGGAATAAAATCAACCAGGGCCTCTTCAACATAAGACTTGGTTCCAAGATGCTGGGCATGAGAAGTTTCTGAAAGAGCGTTCCCACTTGGAGGAAGAGGAGGAGTCGGGCAGTATTGTTTCTGAGGATTTAAGAGGAGGGGTCAGCAGAATTTCACCTCATTTGGGGAATGGTTCAAAGATGGTTATTGGAAGTAGGAGGAATTAATGCTAGGATTGAAGAATTAACCTTAGTTGCCATTGTTTGCGACTTTACCAAGGGAGTGGTGAGGCACAGTTAGGGGCTAAGGTCAAGTGGAAGACAGGTAGAGAGGGATGTCTATCTGATGGGGACAGGGACTTGTAATTGTACCCTGGAAAATTCTGTCTTTTAGTGTCTCTTGCAGGAACCAAATGCAAACCCAGGTCTTCTGGCTCCTGGTCAGAGTTCTTCCATGTCTCATAGATGCCCAACCTACCCCACTTTGGTAGGTGATTGAGAAAGAACCATGGGTATTCTGGACCCACCCATGGAAGGACAGATTGAGATAATTAAAGGCCTGGACAGCAAAGGGGGAAAAAAAAGGAGGCTTTTACTACTTTGCCCTTGGGATGTATCTTCAACTGGACCAGGGCCTGCAGGAGTTGCATCCTGTGAATTGCTGGCCTGAACCTACAGGAGATTCTGCTTCTAGAGATTGAGGACACTCAAGGACTTTCATACAAAGGAGTTCAATGTCCTGATGACAGCTCTGGAAGCATCACTGTGTAGACGGCTTTTGCTGTACCCCTTAATAAAGTTCTTCTGAGCTCCATCCTCTGATTTTTCAGCTCTCAGCCTGGGGCAGCCAGTCCTGTGGCCCATTGTATCTCTCACCCCAAGGGGCAGTCAGCCCTGTGCACTGGCTGCTCAGAGACAGGGGTGTATCCAAGCTTTCATTTTTTTCTTGCTGTGCCTTTAAGAGCTGCAGGAATGCAAAGAGACTGGAGAAGGGGTGGGGTCTCCCAATAGGACTTCTGGGAAAAGGATCCTGGGAATTTTTGCCAGAAACTGAACTGAGATTCCAACTCTGAGAAGTTGGGGGTGGTTTGGTTTGTGTTGGGTCAGGCCTGTGATTGGACTGCAGAGTCTGCTAGGGAGGAGGAAAGCAGAAGTAAACACAAGGAGCCAAGGGGAGGGGGGATGCCCTCCCTACCCTCACGCCCACCCCAGTGCACACCCACCCAGGCCTGCAAGAGGGTGCAGCCACTAGGCTGGAGAGGATCAGTGTGTGTAAAGGGTGATAGTAACAGATGGACCCAAGGAGCTCTCTACCCCAAGTCGACCTGCAAGGCCTCCAGGGACCCACTTGCCAACAGCTGGACTTGATCACTGGCTTGCAAAGTGAGATCACGCATCTGGTGGAATAACAAGCAGGCTTTGCTCTCTGGCTGTTTGTAGAGGATTTTCACAGCAGTGGCTAGAAAGTAGAAGGCCACTATCTGGACCCTTGAGTTTTCTTAGAAAGGCACAGCACAGGGGATTCCACCCCTGGGTGGTTTGCAGGACAGTGATGGCCCTTCGGCAAGCATCTGCTCTCCTGGTTCTATTCCTTGCGTCTCTTCGGCTCCCGCCACAGTGTGCCCAGGACCCGGCCATGGTGCACTACATCCACCAGCGCTTTCAAGTCTTGGAGGTAGGTGGCATCTGTGCACCTGATCTGGGGAACATGCCTCCCGGAAGTCACGTTATCTTACCCCTTCTTCCCTCTCCACTGGGATGCACTTTCCCCACATAGCAAATGATAAATCCATTGCGAATTTTTTTACCGTCTAGTGGTTCAGAGCACTGGCTCCAGAGCCCAGAATGTACCACTCCCAAACCTTAAGCAGGACTTCACTCTGTGCTATGATCTGACAGTTTTTCTCATCTATAAAATGGGGATGATAATAGAATTTACCTCCTATGGCTATTCTAAAGACTTAATAAATTAATGCATACTTAGAACATTGCCTGGCATGGCAGTAATGTTGCACAATGTTGTTATTCCATAGTTTAATATTTTAATTATGAAAATTAAAAATTTGGGTCACTTTTTATTCGTATTTTACTGTATCAAGATGATAGTAGATGCTAGCCTTTCCATTTGTATTTTTATGATAAAATATTAGGATGCTGTAAAAAGTTATGATATTGTATCAAGAGGCTACATCTTAGCTCCTTTGCCAAACTGCACTTGGGTTTAAAAATGAGTAGATTTCATGGGTGCCTAAGTGGCTCAGTGGGTTGAGCGCTGACTCTGACTCAGGTCCTGATCTCATGGTTTGTGAGTTTGAGCCCCACATCGGGCTCTGTGCTGACAGCTCAGAGCCTGGAGCCTGCTTCAGATTCTGTGTCTCCCTTTCTCTCTCTCTTCCCCTCCCCCACTCATTCTCTGTCTCTGTCTGTCTGTCTCCTTCTCTCTCTCTCTCTCTCACTCCCCCACAAAACAAGAAATGAGTAGATTTCAGCTGTGTTAGAGAGAAAGTATTGGGGTCCCCTTCTCCATGGGTTGCAGCTGCCACTTCATTAAACTTTGTAAAACCCACCATTTTTGCAGCTTAGACAGGCTCCCAGGCACAAATGTAACCCTGTCCCCTAGTCTTTGGCATACCCCCTGGCATTGCCATTATTTCATACTCAATTGCTTTGCTTTTGTACAAGTTAAATTTTGATAAATTCTTTACCTTCTTCCAAAGACATTTTTTCCCAAAGATACTTTTATTTCCCATATTTATTTTCTGTATCTTCTTGAAAAATATTAAAGTCCAAATTAGTTGATCATCTAGTTGAGTAAAATAATTCCAAAGAACAGGCTGAACGCATTTCCTAATGTTGTCCAGCCAACCCGCTGAGGCCTGGGGGCAGAGAACCCGATGTTTCCAGGCCAGTGGCCTCTTGCTGCTGCCTTCCTTGCTTTCTCCTCAGATAGCTCCTCCCCTGTGTGCCTCCTTGAAAGTGCCAGAATTAGGCTCAACTATGGTCCCTCTGCATTTAGCACCAACTTGCCCTGGGATTAGCGCCAGCCAGAATCCTGCAGTTTTCCCTCAATTCCTGAAAAGTTTATCTGCAGACAAGGTTATGAATGTGGATTTTAAAAAGATAGAGATATGGTTCGTATAGATCTTCCCACCCTGGTCAAGACTTGGAGGGGAAGTCAAGTCCCAGGTGACAGTCACTGTTGGCCAATGTGGACACTTACAAACTAATACAATACTCACCCTGAGGGATTTGTGGCAGAGGGGTCAGAATTAAGAGGATAGGTTTAGGAATTTCTCTCATTCCCCCTCTCCCTCTCTTCTTCTCTCTTTCTCTCTTTTCTCACCTAGCCCTCTCTCTTTCCCTTCAAAATGAACAATGTTACCAACTGCTGTTTGGAGCATAAATTTTTACAACTTTAATGGAGAGCATTTTGATAAACTGCCTAATGAGCTTTAAGTACACATACTCTTTGACCTAGCCACCCCATTTCCATTCTTCATTCATTTTATTCTTTCTGTCAGTAAGTGTTTATTAAGTACTACGTGCTAGGCCTTGTGCCAGGGGCTGTGGATGGAGCTTTCTTCTGGAAATCTACCCTAAGATAATAACCAGATAAGTACATGAAGAAGTAAATACAAAGATTGTTTTCAGCATTGGTTGAAAGCAAAAATTTGAAAAGTACATGAAAGTCCATCAAAAAGAGTCTAATAGAATAAATAAGAAGATATCAGTTCAATAAAATTCTGTATCATTAAAATTATTGTATAGATATCTCTTAATTAGCATTGAAATAGATTCACAGTATATCAGCAAGTGAAAATATGTTACAAAACATACAACATAGTAAAAACTACATTTAAAAATATATAATTACATATGTATGACTAAATGCATGGGAAAACTTTTACAAACTGATACACTAACATATCAGTGGAATTTTGAATTAAGGGATTGAGGTAATTTTTATTTTCCCCCTTTGTGATTATTTATATTTTATTTTTTATTAAATTTTAAGTTTATTTATTTTGAGAGAGAGAGAGAGAGAGCACAAGGGGGAAAGGGGCAGAGAGAGAGAGAGGGAGAGAAAGAGAATCCCAAGCAGACTCCGCACTACCAGTGCACCGCCCAATTCAGGGCTCAAACTCATGAACTGTGAGACCATGACCTGAGCCAAAGTCGGGCGCTTAACTAACTGAGCCACCCCTGATTATTTATATTTTTAAAATATTTTAAAATAGTTGGTCAAAAGTCTGACTTCAGCTCAGGTCATGATCTCACAGTTTGTGGGTTCGAGCCCCTCATCGGGCTCCGTGCTGACAGCTCAGAGCCTGGAGCGTGCTTCTGAGTCTGTCTCCATCTCTCTCTGCTCCTCCCACGCTCACTCTCTGTCTCTCTCAAGTATAAAATAAAACAAAAAAAATTTTAAAAGTATTTTTCTGTGAATGATAGCTATTTATATTACTTGGCCAAAAGTAACTAGCAATAATTTGAGAATTTATTTTCTGACTGAAGCAAGGACTGGAGAAATGCACCCAGGCAACGAGGGCATACATTCAAGACTTCCAAGAGTTTTCAAAAAACATATCTGTTATGCTGGGAAGATGTCAGACCTCCACCAGTGAGTATAAGAGTGCGGTGGCAAACCTGGCCCTGAGAGTCGAACGCGCCCAACGCGAGATAGACTACCTGGAGTACCTGCGGGAAGCTGATGTGTGCGTGGAATCCGAGGACAAGGCCCTGGCAGAAAAGCTCATCCAAGAGGCTGAAGAAGAGAAAAAGATCCAGACTTTGCTGAATGCAAGTAAGAAAACCATGTCTTTTACAGCCCCTGTAGGGACTCATACTCAGAGACACAGCCTCAGCACGGATAGGGGTCTCACCAGGTATGAGAGTAGGAACCAGATGTGTGGTTTTGGGTGCAGGCTCTGGGAAGGAAACCTTAGCAGGGAACGGGTGTCTGAAGGAAAAAGGCATTCTCAGAAAGCAGTTTTTCCTTTCACAGAGAGTTCCTGAAGCCCCCATAGAAGATCAAGGCCTCGGTGTCAGAGGTCAGCTCAGGAAGCACATCTCCAGATAGATCTTGGTTTGGAAGAGGTGTGTGGTTCCAGATCCTTCTAGGGAGGGTGGAAGGTTGGTGGATTCTTCCAGTGCTCTGAGAGTAGGCAGCAGCTGCTAATGTGGCAAGAAACAATCTGAAATTGTAAATGACATTGGTCAACCCTGAGGGTTGAGGACTGTAGTGAATCATTGCTGTGTGTGTTGTCAGGATGGTGACACCTAGGGGATTTTTCTTCCATCTTGGGATCCTATTCGAATCCTTTCCAAGCCATTAAGAATAATGGTTAGGAGCTCAAATTATACTAACGAGTATCAAGCAAGAAAACCATAAACAAGAAAGAAAATTTCCTGTGCATGAGTCCGTTTTATTAAAACAATGAGGGAGACAAGTTGCCCAGCTCAGAGTCTGTATTCTGAGATGGTTTCACCTTAAATAGGAAAACTTTATTTATGTGTTAAATATGTCTGCCCCAAATGTGAGAAATTCCATTAAGGAAATAAGATAAAAGCTGAGTGTCATCACTGTGTTAAAGGTTGCATATATCGTCTCAGTGTAATCCTCATAAGAACTCCATGGGTCATCATAAGAAGGATCTTCCTAAATGAGGTGACACCTGATCTGAGTTTTGAAACAAAACACTAGAGAAGAATGAGCAAAGGGCACCTGAGGTGAGGGCACAACGTACTGAAGGCATGAGAATAGAGAACACTTCGGCATGTAGGTCGGCAGATACGTCTGAGTGGAACCTCAGTGGGGGAGGTGCATTTGGGAAACAAGAAACAAGATTGAAGGGTCTAATGAAGGACCTTGCAAGCAAAGCTCAGGGGGTTGAACTTGATTGGAAAAATGATAGAGAACCACTTAACAGTTTTCAGCAGGGACATGACATGAAGGAGGAGGGCAAGGCTAGAGAAAGGAGACCAATGGGGGACTAGCACAGCAATTGGCACAACACGGGATGGTGTCTGCATTAGGTGTCATTGAGACAGAGAAGAGCAGATGGATTTGAGAGCCATTGAGAGTTGGAATCCACATGGCTTGGTGACTGATAATTAAAGGTGAAAAATGAGTGAGAATGATGAGTCCAGGACACTTCCCAGATTTTTGGCTTAGGTCATTGAGTGGTTGGTCTCAAATATTGAGATAAGAAACCCAGTAGGAGTTTTGGAGCACTTATTACTCTACTATTTGTTTTTTCAGAGTACTTATTACTCTGAAATCTTCTAGTTCATTTATTTGCTCACTGCTTACTTTCTGCCTCTGTATCTAGAATGTTAGCTCTGTATAATCCTGTGCAATGCTGTGCCCCAGTGCCTAGAACAGAGTCTCTGTTCAACACATATTTGTCAGTGAATAACTAAGTGAACAAATGAATGAATGGATGGAGAGATTGTCAGCATGGACAGAGGGGTTATTAGGTTTTGATAGAAAGGAGAACATCTTATCCCTGAGGCAGAAGACAGAGAGAAGGGTGCCTACCTATAATATGAAGCAGTTGATCAAGCTGGTTGAATGAATAAATGATCCTTTTTGGCCTTGACATTGTCTTGAGATGAATCACCCTCCCAGAGGGAGCAACTGGGGATAAGCATGGGGTGGGGGAAGGAGGGAAAGAGTGGGTGTGATCCAGGAGAGAATGAACAGAGGCTGCCTATAAAGCTGATGAGGCGGATTGGATACTAATGTGCCTGAGCTGTCATGCCAAGGGTCAGGCAGGACCCCAATCCTGAACAGTGCTGCTAGATTAGATCCCTGAGATGCTCCTGGTCTCTGGACTTGCTAAGCCCCTCAGGCCTTGGGGTTGCCCCTTTCTTCTCCAGCTAGAGCCCAGCAGAGGTCCTGATTCCAAGCTTGCTGCAAACCCTTTGAACCCTTATCATCTGCCTTATCCCCCAGACCCTGGAGGCCTGAAATATTCCCTCTCCCAGCTCCATGGTGAGTGAAAACTTTCAACTTTTCAGAGGTTGCTTCTTCCATGCCTGTTGCCTCTGGAACCCTCGTTTGATGATTCATTGGTTTAAGATTCAACACTTTTGACCTCTACTGCTGGACGCGCCCTGTGCTGCACAGAAGGGATAAAGGCATGAGCAGAACATGTCTGCCCCCCAAGCTTCCTTTCTTACTGCTCTTCTTGCCTCTGGTCTTGCCTCCTATCTGCTGTCACACAGACCTCCCCTCCAGATGAGATTAATCCTTTTACTCCTCTGTGTAGAATTATCAACACCAAAATTTCTATTGAAATCTCTTGGCCTTTTATATGGGGAAGGCCCTTTAAGAAGGGACCCAAGTTCATTCCAGCTGCTTCTTCTCTTTACCCACATGCAGTTGCAATTAAATATATATATGTAGTTTTTCTTATTCCCCCTTTTTGACTCAGAAATGCTATGAATTCTCTGTGAATCCCTTCTGCCAGGCAGGTTGGCCTCTGGTGCTCCTGGAGCAGCTCATTAAATCCTCCAAGTGAGCATTAATACTCTCAAGCACACATATCAACCAGACCATGAACATACAGACATCTTCATGTCTTTATTCACAGAGTCTAGATCAGCGTGGCCCATGGAGGAGGCTGTAAAAATTGCCTACAGAAGAGATACTGATGGCAGAGTCCCCTCAGAGCTTAATTTAGGGGAAGACAAACCTGTAAACAATCACAACCACATGATTAGTATTGATGTATTATTTTCAGAGTTTCTGTGCTCAAGAATAGACTCTACTGTTTTGTATTGTGCCCATCCCCCACTTTTCCTTTTTTTTTTCCATTTATTTTTTCTTTAAAAAAATTTTTTTTTAGCATTCATTTATTTTTGAGAGGGCTAGAGTGCGAGGTGGGGAGGGGCAGAGAGAGAGGGAGACACAGAATCTAAAGCAGGCTCTAGGCTCTGGGTCAGCATATGGCCCAACATGGAACTCAAACTCAGAAACTGCGAGATCATGACCTGAGCAGAAGTCGGACGCTTAACCGACTAAGCCACCCAAAAGCCCCTCTTTTTTGCCATTTCTGTTAGTAACTATATCTATCTTAGTTTTCTAATGCTGAGTAACAAATTACTGAAGATTTACCAGCTTAAAAAAAGGTACATTTATTATTTCAGAGAATCTGTGGGTCAGAAGTCTAGGCTTCACTTCCCTTTGTTCAATGTCTCAGGAGGTCAAGTTATTAGCTGGGCTACATTCTCACCCAGAGCTCAGGGTCCTCTTCCAAGCTCACTGAGGTTGCTGGCAGAATTTACATTCTCACGGCTCTAAGACTGAGGCCCTCGGCTTCTAGAGGTTGCCCATTTACATCACCAGTTCACAATGTTGCTTCTTCAGGAAGTACCTAGTCCTCTTATGAATTTGTATGTGATATAAGCCAGGCCCACCCATAATAACCTTCTTTGGGGTTAGCTCAGAATCAGCTGATGGGACCTTAATTATATCTGCAAAATCCCTCCACCTTTGTCTTGTTATGTAACCAAATCATGGGTGCTATCCTGTCATTTTCTCAGATGTCACACACAGCCAAGGGGAGGGGTTTATGGAGGGCAAGTCCACCAGGGGAGGAAATCTTGGAGGCCATCTTAGAACTCTGCCTACCTCGTGCTCTAGTCCACTAGGCCTAGCTGGTGCCACCAATTATGTGTACAGACCTTCATCCTATCTTCTAACCTTGGCCAGAAGGGACTGAACCAGCTACAGAGCTCACACTAAAATCCTTTAGATTCAATCAACACCCTTGTGTGGCCAGGGAGGGATTGTCACATCACATACACACTGTCTTCTAAAGAGAGTTTCTTTTGGGGGGGCACCTGGGTGGCTCAGTCTGTTAAGCATCTGACTTCTGCTCAGGTCATGATCTCACAGTTTGTGAGTTCAAGTCCCGCATCGGGTGAGCCCCACTACTCTCTCTCTCCCTCTCTCCCTCTCTCTCTCTCTATCTCTCTCTCTCCCCACTCTGCCCCTCGTGGGATTCTACCCTGTGTCTAAGGAGACTTCCAGAAAATTTTGACATCCATCTAAATGGTTTGCTTTTATTCCTGGAATATCTCTCGGTCAACTAGGAAGGGTCAGATACTGAGGATGATAAATAAGATAGAATTGTTCTGTAATGAAGCCATTTCCTATAGAGCTGTTCTCAAGTCTTTAGGCTTTATTTAGAGACAATCCACAAATGGCGTTCACGTGAAAGCAGCAATCCCAGGGATGTTTTGGGGTTAGGTCAAATTCTTAAATCTTAACTCTGACACACATAGGTTCTCTCTTCCTCTCTCCTTCACTCTCCATCTCTCTCTCTCTCTCTCTCTCTCTCACACACACACACACACACTTTAGAATGTAATGAATGAACATTGCTATACACAATCCAGCTTATATTTAAAAGTCATTCCAAGTCTTTGGCACTCTGTTATAAGTAAAAAGAAATTTTGCATTGCACGTGGCAACTGAGGGCAAAGCACATTGCCTCAGATACCCAGATTGAGAATTTATCTAACAGTTTTTTTGCAGATTCCAAAGGCAGCATTCCTGTGCAGATAAGAGTATTAACCTCTTTTTAACTTGCAAATAGCTTGTGAAGAAAAATTCTAAAGGCAGTCAAAACAAGCCATTATAGCAGATTTTATTTTATTTCCTGTTTCAGCACAGCAACTTTTATTGCAAGACTGCATGTAGGTGACCTCAAATAACCCTCTCTCTCCTGAATTAAAAAACTCCTATCTTTTGTTAGATCATGTTTCAAAAAGAAAATCTGTTGTCACACATTTAAATGCCTGTGGGATCCATTCAGGTATTTTAAATGTGCCTGCCCCATATTCAAAGCCATTAAAAACAAAACGAAATAAAAACAAATCAAAACAAAAAACCCTGGCAGCCAAACAGAACATCTCTGTGAGTCAATTCCCAACCAAAGTCCATTAGTTTGTGACAAGGAGCACAAAACATTAAGAGAGGTGTAACTCTAATTTTCGACAATGTATTTACTATAAAGGAGGGAATTGAGACTATACACACAAGTATATGTGCAGGACAGAGAGTGTTTGTGCACTCACTTGTGTATGCACACACATCGTCTACCAAGAAGTTGCTGCATTATGGGGCCGGCAACACCAGAGGTGTATGTAACGCTTATCTTGGGCCATCTCCTGCAGGGTTCCATAGGTCACTGTGCTGGGTCCGGAAAGGCCTATATACACAATGCTTCTTCTGTTTATCCATCTGGAAGGCCTGCAGTCTAAGAAGATACCTCCAGTCCCATCACTATGGATACTAATAGAAGGTCCCAAAGTTGTTTTGCTGAGGGCTTTCAGCCCCAGGTAGAGTGAGCACCCATTCACTCTCTCTATAACTCATTCATTTGCTCACTCATTCAGCAAGTGTCTAGTGAATTCCAGGTCTCCGTTGGCATGGTGCCAGGCATTAGAGATGGAGCACTGAATAGGGTAACATCCTTGTCCTCAGGAAGCTACAGCCAAGTGGGGAGGCCATCTAAACAAACCCAGGGTAACAGCCGGAGCGATGACTGCTCTCACCAGAAGCACAAGGGGCAGGCGCTGAGTAATTTAGCAAGGTCAGTGTTGCTGTGGAGATGGGTGGGGAGGGACTGTGGAATTTGGAAAGTAACCCTCAAGCCGAGTTTTAATAATGGAAAAGAACGATTTGAATGGAGAATATAGTAGACGCTGCTGTAAGCAAATGGAAAGCCTGCAGAAGCACAGAGACCTAATGGCACTTCGTGCTCGGATCTTAGGTGGAGGAAGAAGTCGTGGAGAGCAGATGAAAGAATGGGGCAGGAGCTTTCTGCTAAGCCAGTTCACGCTGTCAAGCTGTGGGGAATGAAAATAATGTGACTCGTGGTAGCTAATATTTACTGAGTGCTCATTATGAACTGAATGATCTTTAAGAATTTACCTTATTGGGTTATCTCATCCAATTCTCATGGCACCCCTATGTATACGTATTATAGTTATCCCCCACTTTGTACGGGAGGAAATCAAGGTGTGGACAGAAGAGCAATCCACCCAAGGTCTCACAGCCAGTTGATGTAGGAGCTGGGATTCAGACCAAGGCTGACTCACTCCTACACATTCTAACCCCTCCTGCCCTGTTGTCCCTGCTTAAGAGTGGTGAGCATGGGTGTGTCAGGGCTCAGATGGGGGTTGGGGAAGGTCATTCTGGCCACTGTGCAGGAACAGACTGGCAGTAGGGGAAGATGGGTGTGCACAGGAGGGAGAGGCAGAGCCAGGTAGGCCATCTCCAAGCCTATCATGGAGGTGCTCTAGGTAGGAGCCTTCTGTTATGAAACTCTGTGCTTGAGCCCAGGAGGCCTGGCTGCTTGTGATCTTGTTGTGGGACACATATGAAGACTATGTCCTTCCTCTTGGTCACTGTTTGATGATGATTCCTACTCACAAACAGATTACTTTAAGTCATTCTTATAAACCCTGGCCAAGAAGGGTTGATTTTTTTCCTCCTGCTTCCTTGGTTTGTAATTCTTTGCCTTTCCTTCATTTACTTTATTTTCTAATTTTTTAAAATTGTTATTCTTTATTTACTTATTTTTACTTTTGAGAGAGAGGGGGGCAAGGAGGGGCAGAGAGAGGGGGAAACAATCTCGAGCAGGCTCCTCACTGTTAGGGCAGAGCCAGGTGCAGGACTCAAACTCACAAACCACCAGATCATGACTTCAGCCAAAATCAAGAGTCTAACACTTAACCCACTGAGCTCCCATTTACATTTAAAACTAAAACACTCCTCTCTGTCCCCCATGAGCTAGCAGAAGAGTTCCACACACACACTTTTCCTGTGCTAGAAGTCTCAGAAGCATCTGTTTGGCCCTCATCTGACCAGTTACCATATCCAGTACATACTTCCTTCTGAACATCCCTCAAATTTATTCTTTCCATCTGCACTGTTCTTCTATCATCTCTGGTCCCAATTATTGCAGGAGCATGCTAACCAAGCTTCCTGCTGCCAGTCTGTCCCCATTCCAGGGCTCCATCCTATATTGCCACCAAGGTTATGTTGCTAGACTTACTGCATCATTGCTTTATCAACTTTGATGGTAACCACAATCTATGGGGTAAAGCACACCCCATTAAATAATATAAAGAAAGCCCTCTGGGGCACCTGGGTGTCTCAGTCAGTTAAGCATCCAACTTTGGCTCAGATCATGATCTCATGGTTCATGGGTTCGAGCCCCCCATCAGCCCCTTGTGCTGACAGCTCAAGTCCTGGAGCCTGCTTTGTATTCTGTGTCTCCCTCTCTCTCTGTCCCTCCCCTGCTCACACTCTGTCTCTCTCTGTCTCTCGAAAATAAATAAACATTGAAAAAATTTTTAAAAAGAAAGCCCTTTACAACTTGACCGCAACCTAGTTTTCTTTAATTTTTTTTTTATTCTCCATGAAAGTGGCATCTGCTGATTAAGTAAAAGCTATTAATATCATATATACTATATTTACTATATTTACCTTTCTTGTAAAAAGGTAGGTAACAGGGGTGACTGGGTGGCTCATTCGGTTAAGCGTCTGACTTTGGCTCAGGCCATGATCTCACGGTTTGTGGGTTCGAGCCCCGTGTTGGGCTCAGTGCTGACAGCTAGCTCAGAGCCTGGAGCCTGTTTCAGATTCTGTGTCTCCCTCTCTCTCGGACCCTCCCCTTCTCACACTGTCTTTCTCTCTCACTCAGAAATAAATAACATTTAAAAAACATTTTTTTTTAAGTAGGTAACATGCCAACAGCTGAACACATGAACTTTGAATGTTTCTCAGCCTCATCTTATGTCACTACTGCCTGTCCCCATCCACCCAATACTCTATGCTGTGTCTGACGTGCTAGTCTGAAAACATAAAATATAGTTCATGCACCCCTGCGTTATTCATACTATGTTCTCCAAGTCTATCACAGTGCCTGGAACAGAGTAGAAATCAATATTTTCTGGCCTTGAGGAATAGTTTATTAGAAAGTAGAGGCAACTATTTGCCAAAGAATGCTTTAAGCCTTTTTGTCTGTTATGTTGCCCAAAGCCCACAACACCTGTGCCAAGGGGATACCATTATGACATTTTAGATGATGAAACTATAACGCATAGTTTCATGCAGCCCTGTATCCCTCCCACTTTCCAGCTGGGAGCGTGCTCCCCTGTCCCAGACACACTAGGTTCATCTCAGCCTCCATTTCTGCTCTCCATCTCCCCACCCCCACCCATGTCAATTCTCTGCTGCCACAAGAATGCTGCATAACAAACCACTCCGTAACTTAGTGGGTTTAAACGATAATCATTGATTATTTCTCAGGAGTCTACAGGGCAGAAGGGCAGTTTGATTGGTCTGGGCCAGGCTTGGCTGCTCTTGGCTCCCCGGTGGCACATGGCCCAGGGGATGGCTGGTTGAGGATGGCCTCAACTGGGATGGCTTGTGTCTCCTCCACGTGGTCTCCCTGATCTTTCAGAAGATGAACCTGGGCTTGTTCCCTTAATGCAGGCAGACCTCCGAGGAAGGAGGCACAAGCACACTGAAGGTCTGGTCCCTTGTACTGAATTCTTTTGGCCAAAGCAAGTTCCAAGCGTGGCTCTGGAGTCTACACTTCCGCTAGAACCTCTGATAGCATCTCATAAGGCTTTTGGTTCTAATGGTCCTGGAAACAGGCAGTAATCAAGATCAGTTTCTAGGTATGAAAATTTCTATGTGGAAGCAGTAATTGGGCATTAGTGTTTTGATGGTTTTTAGGCTGCTGCAAAGTTCCATCAAGTTCAGAAGAGCAAGTCCTAGACTTTGAGACAGGAAGGATGAGAACAGGATGAAGTGAGATTTATCTCACAGGAAGAAGCTGGGGTACAATGTTAAAATGACTCTGTTTTCCAACCAAGAAAATGAGGGAATGGCAGTACCACGCCTAGAAACTGAGAACATTTCCATCCCTTTTTCTTTGGTAAGAATGTTAACAGGTAGAAAATAAAGAAAAAAAACCACTATGCAAGAAAAACTCTCAAGCACCAGGTCATCTTTTAAATGAAAAATGCGTTAAAACAAAAAAGTTCATAATTATAACCTTGGAATGCTTAAATGTTGCAACAGTCAGATAATTGGTTCAAAATGGAGATGTTTGATCAGAAATTCCTCAGAGACTGTTCCCTTCAACGCCTCACTTCCCATGAGTGTTGACCAGCCTGGACCCTCTAGGACAGCATTGTCAAACTTTCAGTTTCAGGAAACTTTTACATTTCTAAAAAATTACTCAGGACTCCAATGAATTTTTCTTGATGTACTTCATGTCTATTGACATGTACCATATTCATAATTAAAATAGAAAAATGATGATGTGTGCCAGATGCTATTTTAGGACAGGACACACAACAGTAAAAACAACAGATTAGACAAAGCCTTGCCCTTGTGTGGCTTAGATTCTTTTGAGAGGAGACAAACGATAAGTGTGTTAACAGCTACATGTAAAGCATGTCAGATAGAAGATAAGAAATACCGTGGAAGAAAGTCAGCTAAGGTGTGGAGGTGATGAGAGCTGGCCGATTCCAAAAGGAAGCATCTGAAGGAGGCTGGCTGTGTGGGATTCCAGCTAGAGGGACCCCATGGTGGAAGCAGGCCCAGCTCACACTCGTCGTCACACATCTTCCAGGCTTCCGCACACTCCTGTGAAGTTCCCAACTTGATGTGGAGGAACAGAGCCATGCAGCCTATCAGTCATGTATCAAGTCTGTTTTCTTTCTCACAAGCTGCTGCTAATCACCAGTAAAGGGAAGTGGTCAGCGTACCACACTGGGTACCATGGAATATTGTGAAGTTAGAACCCAGAAAAACCTCTAATATAGATTTACCAAAGACTTCTGTAGGACTCCCCAAAACCAGCATATAGAGCACTTTTTGTCTGCTAGGCCCTTTAAAAGCCCTGGATTCACAGGCCTGCAAAGCCAAATCCTCCTATGGCTCACTGAGTACCATTTCACACAAGCCAGCCTTCCCACTTTCCTGCCCTCCATCTACCCAGGCACTCAGGAGGGTGAACTAGCACCTGCTAATGTCTGCACATACCTCTTGCTCTTCGCATCTATCTGATTTCTAAGCTGGCATTCCATGAGATGGGATAGTAAGTTTGGACACTGATTAATACTGCATTTTCTGAATCAAATGTATTCCTGAGTTTGTGGACAGCAAGCAATAAGAGATTAAATAGACAGGATATATGTGGTGGGTCCCAGGCGCTATGGATATGAACATGAATAAGACACGGCCCCTATGTAAAGTGCTTGCTAGGAAACAGAGTGAGTAAGCAAATCCAGTTCAGCACCAGAACGGCTCAGAAAGAGACCTGCACAGAGTGCTTGAAACACACACAAGGAGGAACAACTGATGGCCCTGCAGGAGCCAGACAGTTTGGTTTCGAAGGGCCAGTAGATGCATCCCAAGTGAGTGAAGATACATATGGAAAGCTAAGGAAAAATATGGGCAAAGTCTAAGACTTGTAAGAGGTCATGGCAGTTGGGTGACCAGTGACCAGCCCAGTGTGGTGGGGAAGTGCCAAGAGGAAGTCACATGAAGGACCCTGAGTGCTGTGCAGAGATAGCTGAAGCTTACTCTGGAGGCAGAAAGCACAAGACAGCCCTAATTTCTAGAACAAATTAAGTCCACGCTGACAATTTCCTTGTTCTATAGCTCGAAGCTTTTTTAATTAATTGCTCATCTGAGAGCTTCCATCTTTGTCATCCTGGAGCCTAACATTATACTGGCACTTGATACGTATTGACTAAGGTTTATTAACATGGAGACAATCCAGGTGGTTGAAAAAGTCAAGTTTTATAGCACAGAATTTCAAGAAGCAGCCAAAATACTCATGGTTTTAGAGGAGTTCTCTTTTATTTATTTTTTTAATGTTTATTTTTGAGAGAGAGACAGAATGTGAGTGGGAGAGGGGCGGAGAGAGAGGGAGACAGAATCCAGAGCAGGCTCCAGGCTCTGAGCTGTCAGCACAGAGCCCAGTGCGGGGCTCAGACCTACCAGAGATGAGATCATTACCTGAGCTGAAGTTGAACACTCAACCAACTGAGCCACCCAGGTGCCCCTGCCATTCTCCTTTTTTTAAATGAATTCATCCCTCATTTTTCCCAAGCAAACCTGTTTCCCTTCTCTGTTGCTCTCCTGTGCATTCCATCACCCTTAGCCTTGAGGGCTCCTTCCATCTACCCAGTTGCTAAGACCTGACCCCTCTTTTCCTAAGGTTTGCCCTAATCCTTACCCATTTTCCCATGTCCATCATTATTTGGATATCTCTGATCTGGGCTGTACCTACAGACTCTCTACCTGTTTCCCTGTGCCCCCTCTCTCCCTCCCTTAAACACCTGCCCCCCCCCCAGGCCACTCTCCACCAACATCCAGATCATGTTTCCTAAACATAACCACAGGGGAGTTGCATCACTCCTTATAGAGGGACAAGTCTCACCAGGTCTGGAGAGTATTGCCATTAAATAAGGGAAAAATTATTTTAAAAATTCAAATAAGTGATATTTGTTTATGATGTCACTGTGAGTCCTTGGGCCACATTATATCCTAATTGCTTGTCTCCAATTGTGCTTGAGGGAAAACCACAGATTTGCATTCTCTGATTTGCAGGTGGAACCTTCCTTGTCATTGTCTCTGTTAAATAATTTGCATCTTTGTTGAGTTCAAAGATTTTAAATTTATTTCCTTCCTCAGTCTTTTTCTCCTGCTAATTATCTCTCTCTCAAGAGAAGCACAGCAGGGACTTCTAACTTACCCTTTTACTCAAACACTAGAAGTATATTTTCTCCAAATTCCAAAAAGAAGAGGAATTTATAAAATTCATAGACTTCCTGCCCTGAAGACACTCTAGAGAACTCCCAGCCTGAATCCCTCATTTCAAGGCGAGGATAGGTAAGGACGGATTGACCAAGGGACTTTTAGGGAGACACATGGAGAACCAGGGATGGGGTTCAGAGCATTCAGGTCTCTGACTCCCAGTGCTGGGTTCCCTCTACAAAGGAAGAATAAGAGGAGCACAGGGGCAATTGTCTGTTTGTGCACTCTCACAACCGGCTCTGCTTAATCAAAACCATCTATCAACACTCTCTTGTTTTGCTCTTTCTCTAAGGATTCTGCATAGAAAGGAGGAATAGAAGGAGAAAGAAGAATGGTTGTATTAGTTTCTGCTGTATGTTAAATGAACATTTTCTCACTTATGAGACATTGAATGTGCCTTGTTCTTAGCCATAGTTCCCCTCTGTAGCTGGGCTGCAAGCCTGCTGATGCTCCTCCTGGAGGGATGGCCCTTCCCTGGGGCTGGCTGGAGGGTTCCCCGTGGGCCCTGTCTCCAGGTTCACACTGAGCTGGGAGGACCCATAGCCATGTGACCTTCCAAGTAACTTATCCAAGCCTTTCTTTCCATTTAGAAAATGGAGATTGAAATATTTACCACTTAGGCTTATTGCAAGAACTAGACAATTTGATGTAAATGAAGTATCACCATACCAAGCACATTATGTGTATTTGTACATATTTATTAACTAACTTCTCAAGGCTTTGTGCTTGTTCTCCAATCAGAAATAGTTTCTGAGCTTCTCTAGTGGCCCACGGACCCCTCCTCTTTCCCATTAATGACATCTGTGAGCAGTTGCAGTTGCAAGCTTAAACTCCCATTCATTCACTCATCCTCTGTGATCACCCGAGAGCGTGAGAAGAGGAGAGCATCCACAGGAGACAGACTCTGCTTGGGAAGCTGAGAAAAGGTATTCTGCGCCTGGCAGAGACAAAGCCCTGGTAAACAGGGCAGCTCCCTCCTTCCCCATCCAGCCACAGCCTGGAGCCCTCCACCCCCACCCCCACCCAGGGCTCACCTGGTGGGGGACCTTCCATTAGCTGTCCTGCAACCCATAAGGTTTAATGCAGTTGGCCCAGGCTTCTCTGCCTTCCCTAGGGCCTGGCTTCCTATACATGAATTTCCCCTTATCTGTGGTTTTGCCTTCCACAGTTTCAGTGACCACTGTCAATTGCGGTCTAGGAATGTCAGAAGGTCAGTAGTAGCCTAACACTGTGTCCCAGTGCCTATGTCATTCACCTCACTTTGTTTCATCACATTGGCATTTTATCATCACACACCATCCTAAGAAGTCTGAGTACAGTACAGTAAGATACTTTTGAGAGGGACAGAGACACCACATGCACATTACTTTTATTACACTATATTGTTATCATTGTTCTATTATATTATTAGTTATTGTTAATCTCTACTATGCCTAGTTTATAAATTAAACTTTATCACAGGTATCCATGTATAATGTATAGGAAAAAACATAGTGTGTGTATTTATATATATACAGGCATCCACTGGGTCTTAGAATGTACCCATCACAGATGAGGGGTGATGACCGTAACCAAGCTGAAGTGGACCCAGAGGCCACGGGGAAGCGATCCCTCTGGCTGGCAAAGCATGTCACCAGGGGGATATGGTGGCAACTGGTGGCCAAGAGACTTCTATAGCTTGTCCCAAAGTCTGTCCCTGACCATGATGGAGACCAGGCAAGGCCTCTGGGCATCTGCGAGCAGCCAGTGATGACCTGACCATGGAAAAGACTGACCTGCTGAGGTTCGGCTCTTCCCGGCTAGAGTTGTTCCCCATACCCACTCCTGCCATTTGTTCTTTGACAAGAACCTTGTGTCAGATTTCTCAATGAAATAATGGATTTGAAAGTATCGTAAAGGCTTTAAAGTACTTTACAAATTATTATTTACTTAAGACAGGCCTGTGGTCAGAACTCCAGATGCTCGGTACTATGTAGGCCCTAGAAAAACATCTGTTTGAATGAAGCTATTTCCCTCATTAATGCAATAGTTATTGAACCCACAAGGCACTGTGTTAGGCAGTAGGAGTATGAAAGTAAACATGAAAACAAAAGCCCTACTTTGTGGAGCTTATTGTCTAGTGGAGGAGGACAATAAGCTAATAAATAAAACGAATGACATAATTACAGAATATGACAAGTGATCTCAAGGAAATAAGAAAGATGTTGTGGTAGGTCATTTTAAATTTAGATGCAATAGTCACAGGAAGCCCCTTAGGGAGATGATATTGAAACTAAGATTTGAAGGATGAGAGGAGCAGACTGTGGGAAGATCAAGGAAAAGAATACCCGAGACAGGAAGAATCACAAGTACAAGAGCCATGAGGCAGAGACAAACCTGACATGCTCGTGGAATAGCAAGAGAGCCAGTGTAGTCACAACACAGTGAGCAAGGGGGCAGGGAGTGGAGGATAAAGTCCCACAGGCAGGCAGCTGCATATAATGTATGTACTTTAGTACAGAGTAAGAGGTTAGGATTTTATTCCAAGAGTGATAGAATAGGCTTAGCAGGTCAGCCACATAACTTATGTTTTTAAAAAGATTACTTCTATTGCTTTGTGGAGAACATATTATAGGTAAGCCAAAGTAAAATTGGAGGGAAAATTAGAGACCACTGTCATGGTCTAGGCAAGAGGGAAGAATTCAGGGAGTACAGGGATGAATGCTGGGAAGAGGAAGAAAGAAATATATTTGAACATTTTTAAAAAATTTAATTTTTTTTAATATTTATTTTTAAGAGAGAGACAGAGCATGAGCAGGGGAGGGACAGAAAGAGAGGGAGACACAGAATCTGAAGCAGGCTCCAGGCTCTGAGCTGTCAGCACGGAGTCTAATGCGGGGCTTTAACTCACAGACCACAAGATTACGACCTGAGCCGAAGTCAGATGCTCAACTGAATGAGCCACTCAGGCACTCCTTGAGCATTTTCATTTAAGTACATAATTTAAAGATTAGTTTTACTATCAGAACTTGGTGGTGGTGGGGAGATGGAGAGGAGTTAAGAATGACTTCTAGGGGTGTCTGGGTGGCTTGGTGGCTCAGTTAAGCTTCCGACTCTTGATATTGGCTCAGGTCATGATCTCACAGTTGTGAGATGGAGCCTCACATCAAACTCTGAGCCAAACGTGGAGGATTCTCCATGCTGGGCATGAGAATCCTCCTAGCATTCTCTTTCCTTCTCCCTCTGCCTAGTTTCCCCTTCAAAAAAAAAAAAAAAAAAAAGAATGACTTCTAGATAAGAAACTTTGTCGATGTTTTTTGCTTAAAATGGGAAGAGTAGGGAGAAAAAGAGATTGTGATATAAAAATAAGAGTTCTATGTTGAACAGGTTAAGTTTGAAGATATCCAAGTAGGGCTACTGGCACGCAGTTGGATAAGTGAGTTTGGGACTAAGTAGACATCCAGATAGGATGTCATTCCAGAGGCAACTTCAGAATTCATCATTAATTGGAATATACATGATATGCAGAGCCATGAGATAGAATGAGGTGGTTCAAAAAGTGATTATAGACAGAGAAGGGGTGTGAGGACAAATCACTTATGGGTGGGAGAGGAAAAGGAACCAACAATGAATGCCAAAAAAAAAAAAAAATCCAGAAAGATGGGAAGACAAACAAGAGGAGGCGTGTTCCAGCATCCATCCAAAAGAGTTTCAAGGGGAGGTAGTGATCATGTAATCAAATTTTGCTGAGAAGTTGACTAAGATGAAAACTGAGAACTCACCCTTGGGTTTGGCAGCATGGAGGTCATTGGTGACCTTGACAAGAACTGATTCTGTGGCTTGGGGAGGGAAGTTTAGATCAGTAGGGGGTCTGAAGCCTGATTAGAGTGGCTTAGGGCATAACTGGAGGTGAGGAAGCTCCTCCTTCAAGGGGTTTTATCATAAAGTGGAGGAGAGAAATAGGGCATGCTAGAAAGCAAAATAAGAAGCAAGATCTTCATATGAAGGTAAGGAGGGTATGATGGAGGCTTGAAGAGGGAAGAGAAGGTATAGTAGTGGATGATGAATTGATTAAGGAACTGTGGTAGGATTGTTAGCCAAACAGCTGGCAGTAACAAGAAGTTTGCTGAAAACTTGCTTACCTCAGAACCTCTGGGACTTCTCTGGGTGTGCACCTCTCTTCCTTGTGTCTAGTTTCTCTCCCTTCCCCCTGTTTCTGTCCTCTGATTCTAGGTAGTCCCCAGTTGGCCTGGAGAACCCAAACATTTATTAAGAAGAAAATGACAACCCATCAGCCTATCCAGCTTCTTATACCAAAGCCTTTGCAAAGACTTGAGGGAAACCCCCAGAGGGCTCAGTTGTCCCAGAGAGATTGTTACACACCATATTCCACCACCACATGCTCCAGCAGTCAAGGAGAGAGGCCCATACTCTTCACATGCTCTTGTTAAGACCATTCTGTCCTTCCCATGATACAGACCTGGGCAGAGTTTGAGGGATGCCCACAGGATTCCTCATGCTCCTAGTAAGCCACCACTCCCTATCTCTGTAACTCAGCAGATTGTCTAATGGTGCAGTCCCAAAAAGTTTATCATTGGAGCTGATGACTCAGTCCTAATGGATCCTGAAATGACCAGTGGAATTAATTTCATCTTGGCCCATATCCCTCTTTAGCTTGGACACCATGAGAATTCCAAGACACGAAGGTCATCTGGAAGATAGCATATTTAAGGGCCAGGTCGAAATGGCTCACATGACTTCTGTCCACATCCCTTTGGAGAGAACACAGGTCAGTGGGTGCAGCCTAAGTACAAAGAAAGCTGAGAATATAGAAGTAGGGAAGAGAAAAATGAAATGGCATTTTGGCGAACACAGACACTGTCACTGCCATAAGCAGAGAAGAAGCAAGTAGGAGGCACACACAGAGACTGTAGTGACACAAAGATCAAGGGCAAAGAAATCTTCAAGAAGGAGGAATTGATCCGTACCGTCATGCTATGGGAAGATCAAGTAAGATGTGAATGTAAAGGTCTGAGTTTTCAGTTTGGAGGTCCCCAGTGACATTATGGAGGATGGTTTCTGTGGAGTTATTGTGAAGCAAAAGTTGGGAGGTGAAGAGGTGGACCCAGAGAGCAAACTATTCTGGAGGAGAAACTATATAAAATGATAGAAAGAGTGAAGTAGCTAGAAAATGGTGCCTGAGAGAGAATTGTTTTTTAATATAGATAAAATGTTAATAAGCTAAGGAACTAGCCATGAAGGAGAAATTAAAGATAAAAGAAAAGAGGCAATTCATTGAGGGAGTCAAGAAGCCAGGAAAGAATGAGATCAGAGCACAAGTGAAAGAATTAGTCTTGGACAGGAGGAATGACTTGGCCTCTTCTAAGATGTGTGGGAGGGTGGTAAGGGTAAGAACAACTTAAGAGAAATTTTAAGTGAAGGACAGGAGGTGGAGGCACTTCATGTCTGGGGGTATTTATTTTTTCAAAGGAGTTAATCTGCTGTTAGTGAAGAGACTGATGGAGTAGAGTTTGAGTGTATGGGGCTGGGATTTAGATATGTGCTATGAGGAAGATAGGGAACTAACCATGGAGAGAGCAGTATGTAATTAGGACTCAGCTGAGGATGGAGATGCCCTATGTGCGAGGTCTTCTCTACCACATTCAAGTCTCTGGGACAGAGCCAGAGGTTTGAATTCATTCAGGGCTAGGGATTTTTGTAGAGTAGATATTGTGGAATAACTAGGGGTTGGTGGGTAAGGGTGCTGGTGAGAGGGGTATTACAGAGGTCCAGGTTGGATAGGAAAGGAAGCTGACAGCCTAAGAGAAAGCAGAGGTCAAGGGACTTCAGGGCCCAGGGAAATGAAAGAGCAAAGGAGGTAAGAACAAAGAAGTGAGAAATGGAAAGGTAAAGTAGTGTCGCAGAGGGTAGGATAGTAGAGTTTTACATTTCTTATAGGGAATAGTTCCAGGGGATTGAGTGGGGGGAGGTTGTGCCAGGAATCCAGAGTATGAGCATGGAGGGGGTCACTAAAGTAGGTTGAAAGCAAGGTGCTGTGGAGCTGAAGAGGCTGGAAGTGCTCAGGCTGTTAATGCATACAGGTAGTGTCCTGGAGAGCTCTCAATGCTTTAGACTAGAAGGAGTTAATAGCATGAGATACAAAAAAGGAAGGATTTTTTTTGTTTATTTATTTATTTGGGGGGAGGGTGCAGAGAGGGGTCCCAAGCAGGCTCTGTGCTTGATCCCTTAAACTATAAGATCATGACCTGAATCAAACTTAAGAATCCAATGCTTAACTGACTGAGTCACCCAGGCACCCCAAGAAGGGAGGGTTTTTGCATGAAGGAAGGTAGAAGAGCTGGAAAAATGTAAACTGCCCCCCGCCCTTTTTAACTTCATCTTCCTCCACCTACTTTACAGCCTTATGATCCTGTTTGGATTCTAGAAATATTCTCCTAATTGATTTCCCTGATTTTGGTTTCCTCCCATGTATCCATCATACACAGACCTGCCAGTTTAAGTAAGCTTGACCATGAATCACACTTGTTCAAAAACTTCAATAGTTCCTTACCTGCCTATAGAATAAAATCTATGTTCCTTAGCCCCACCCTGAATGTCCCAGGCACAGAACTGGTTTCTTTTTTTTTTCTTCAATGTTTTTTTAATTTATTTTTTGAGACAGAGAGAGAGAGCACAAGCATGAGAGGGACAGAGAGAGGGAGACATAAAATCTGAAGCAGCCTCCAGGCTCTGAGCTAGCAGCACAGAGCCTGATGCAGGGCTCGAACCCATGAACCATGAGATCATCACCTGAGCCAAAGTCGGATGCTTGACCCACTGAGCCACCCAGATACCCCACAGAGCTGCTTTCAATCTATTTTGTTTTATGCATCTAGTTTAAGGCAACAGCAAGTACTTAGTTTATACTGGTTTAAACTCTGCACTACTTTCCTAACACTAATCAGGAAGGACTTTCCCAAAAGTGGTTTTGTTAACTGTGAGAATGTTATTACCAACCACTTCTGAATGGCATCCTTCAAGGGTCAATTCAAATGCAGATTATCCCCTTCCTTAAATGACAGCATAATTCTCTGTCCTTTTGTAAAAAATTCACTTTAAGTTTCATATTGTAGTTAGTCAGGTACCTATTAAGCAAGAGCCATTCTTGATTTATTACTGCACCTCAGCCTATTGCACCGCATAACATCTAGCTCAGTACCTTGCCTTTTGTAGGTATCCATTGTCTGCTGACCAAATGGGTACATTCATGAATAAATAAATGGATGGATGAATAGAGTACTTACAATGTTCTAGTAGTATTAAGGGCCAGAATCCTTCACTAGAAGGTGATCTCCTCAAGCATTAGGATTGATATTATATTTTTTTTATCCTCAATACTTTCTTAGCATGGTTCTGGGAGAATTGTAAGCTAAGTATACAGTAGATCTCCAGTAAGATCTTTGCAAATGGAATTGAACTAGGTGGCTTCACACCTAAGTGATTATCTCACTGTATCAACCCCAAGAAAGTGAACAGGGTCTTTGCCCCAGCAAATAGCTGTTTATATCCTGACTTGAGTAAAGTGTTGACTCTTATAATTGGAAAGCAACTCTCTTAATAGAGACCCATTTATTCATGTAATTCTTTGATTCTTTGAACCATACAATAAATTGTGATTGATCTATGTGTGATAAGTTTATTCTAGACACTGAAGGGAAAAAAAAGCAATCAGTGTGAACAGACACACGAAAAGATGTTCAACCTCACTAATCATCAGGGAAATACAAATCAAACCCACAAAGAGCTACTGCCTTACATCTGTCAGAATGGCTAGTATCAAAGAGATAAGAAATAACAAGCATTGGCAAGGATGTGGAGTCAAAAAGGAACCCTTGTGTGCTATTGGTGAGAATGTAAATCATTGTAGCCACTGTGGAAAAGAGTAAGGAGGTTCCTCAAAATAGAGATACCATATAATCCAATAATTCCACTACTGGATTTTTACCCAAAAATACCCAAAATACTAAATTTGAAAAGATATGTGCATCCCTGTGTTTCTTGCATCATTATTTACAAATGCCAAAACCTAGAAGCACTTAAGTGTCTACCAATAGAGGAGTAGATAAAGATAGGGTATAAATGTACAATGAAATATTACTCTGCCATAAGAAAGAAAGCAATCTTGCCATTTATGACAACATGGATGGACCTAGAGGGCATTATGCTAAATGAAATAAATCAGAGAAAAACAAATACCATATGATTTCATTTATATATGAAATCTTCAAAAAAAAAAACCGAAACAGACCCATAAGTACAGAGAACAAACTAGTAGTTCGGGGGGGAGGGGTGCAAAATGGGTGAAGGGGAGTGGAAGGTACAGCGTCCAGTTAAATTAATGTGATGAGGATAAAAGGCACAGCATAGGAATATAGTCAATGGTATTGTCATAGGACTGTATGGTGACAGATGGTGGCTACACTTCCTGTAAGCAAGCCTAACATATAGACAAGTTGAACCACTATGTTGTACACTGAAACTAATGTTATATTGTGCACAAACTATGCAATAATAAGCAGGGGGGGAAAGGAATCTGTGAGAAGAGCAGACATCTCATGTTTACAAAGTTCCTCTCCTTTTTCTCCTGTTTGGCCAGGCTGTGACAACATGTTGATGGGCATAAAGTCTCTGAAAATAGTGAAGAAGACTACGGATACACACGGCTCTTGGATGAAAGATGCTGCCAGCAATTCCCAGAAGGTTTATTTCCTACTTGGATCCAGAAACAAAACTCTGTGGGAATTTGCAAACATGCGGGCATTCACAGAGGATAGCACCAAGCCAGCCCCGCGGAAGCTCATCCTAACGCATTCCTGGCAGGGAACAGGCCACGTGATCCACAAAGGTTTTCTGTTTTTTCACAACCAAGGGACTCTCAATGAGATAATAAAGTATAATCTTCAGAAGAGGACTGTGGAAGATCGAATGCTCCTCCCGGGAGGGGCAGGCAGAGCGCTGGTCTATCAGCACTCCCCGTCCACATACATTGACCTGGCTGTGGATGAGCATGGGCTCTGGGCCATCCACTCAGGGCCAGGTATCTACGGCCATTTGGTTCTCACAAAAATTGAACCTGGTACGCTGGCAGTGGAACACTCATGGGACACCCCCTGCAGAAGCCAGGATGCCGAAGCCGCATTCCTTTTGTGTGGGGTTCTCTATGTGGTCTATAGTTCTGGTGGCCATGGCCCTCATCGTGTCACCTGTGTCTTTGACCCGCTGGGCACTATTGGTGAGGAGGATCTGCCCAAACTGTTCTTCCCCAGGCGACCAAGAAGTCATTCCATGATCCATTATAACCCCAGAGATAAGCAGCTCTATGCCTGGAATGATGGAAACCAGATCATTTACAAAGTCCAGACAAAGAGAAAGCAACCTCGGGAGTAATACATTACAGCAAGGAGGGAAAGCACTGTGGCTGCGGACGCTGCTCTCCAGAACATTGAGGCCATAGCCCCTTTACAATATCGTATCCCTCTGATCAAAACAGGCATAGGGCGTAGAAGCGGGCTTGCATATGCATCCTTCCCTGGATGTTGTGGCCTGAGGTATCTTCCAAGACCTTAGATGAGAGTCTGTCATTCAGACATTTTCCACTTCCATCACCCGTCCAAACCTGCTGGCTCTAAGGTCTTCCAAGGCCTTCTCAAGGCCTTCCACATTCTGATCTAGTGTATGTCCATCCTTTTCTTTACTCCCCTCAGCCAGGAATTAGAAATGAAGGCCACCTTCTAGTACTCCTGGCCTCCCTCCTGGCCTTTCCTGAAGCTCTTTCCTCTTTCATAAATGCCTGTCGATATTCTTCCATTTGTCACTGGACCATAAAATACAATCAATCTCTTCCTGATGTTGAATCTCTGTTTCCCTAGCTCTGCCTCTCCACCAAGCTGAGTAGCTACAATAGTGAAGCAAAACCATTCACATGTGAATACCACATGCCCGTTACAAAGTGTTTGCATCTATGGACATCGTTTAATCCCCATCCCATGTCTTCTTCTGAGACATGCAGAAGTCTATCATTGCCAGTTAAGAGATGAGAAAAGTTGAGGTGAGCCAAAGTAACACAACCGCAAAATGAAAATAGGGCTGGAAGGTACTTCAAATCCCACAGTCTTTCCATTGCCCAAGGAAATGCATGTTTGCTCACCAAACCTTTTGTAAGCTGTACATTCATCATTTCATCCTAAAAATAATGGTCTGCCCCCTTTGGCTGTTTTTCATGTCTGCACAAAACCTTCCTATAAGCCTTCAAAAGCTACTTCCTCCAGAAAACCAGCCTAAGGGTGAGGACCTCACCTGTAGCCTCATCTTGTTTTACCTTCCTCTGTGTCTCTTTTCTTGCTAGAAACACAATAAAACTGACACGAAGCAAATAACCCTCATCAGGTTATATTTGCTACATGCCCTTGACATACAGGCTCTCAGGAAGTGCTATCTGTGCTGGGATTCCCTGTGAAGCTCCCCAACACACTGAGGCCCTTGGTGAAGATTCTGGAATCTGGATGGAAGCCAGGTAGCAGGCAAGTGGCTCTCTGTCACAGCAGGCATGCCAAGTGGTGCAGGTGACCAAGAGGGCAGCTGTGCCTGTCCAGAGGGTCTTCTTCAAATCTTTCCCACGTGTTTGTCCAGTTCAGCCTGGTGTGGGTCACAGGCACAGGCTGTGGTGCCCGTCTGTGTCATGTGCTGAGGCCTCTGTCTTCCCAGGTTGGTCACATGAGAGGGTTGGCTTTGTGTGCCTGCAGCTGTTTGGCCAACTCTGACAAGCTCAGGGTGGGACCATAGGCAATGAAGAGACCCTCCCCCACCCCCACCCCCACCCCTCATAGCATTTGAGTAGATCTCTGGCAGAATGGAATTACTCACCCCATGCATACAGCACAATTACCCATAGTTCTAATAGATACAGAGCCCCAATCTGTTGTGGAATGAGGCAGGTATGAATAAAGCATGGCAATGTTCCTTACTCCATGGGTTTGTGGACATTACCTACTCCGCGGGCAAAATGACATTACCTATTTCATGGGGATAAGGAAGAGGGACTGCCTCTGGAGGAGGGTAGCATGGGATTATCAGTGAGTGGAATTATGTGTGAGCCCCACACACATAATTCCCTTGGAAGCACCGAGGAGGGTTGCCTTTCATCTGTGATATGCTTTGACTTGACAATTCTGTAGGCTGCACCTGCCACTAACAACACACCCAAGCATTTTAAATACCTACAGCTAGAATCACTCTTTTAGGTCAAGACATTTTCTCCGTGTTAATGTGTCACTTTGTTTCCTGGGAGCCAGGGCAGCAAAGCATTCGGGCCCATGGACAGTATCTTGGGCTTCTTTTGGGTGAACTGTTCAGCTCTGAGGTCTCTTATTGGAGTTTAGTCAGGATGAAAGTGCCTATGACCTGTAGCAGTGGTTCTTAAACTTGACTGCCTGTAAGAATCACCTGAGGAGCTTTAAAAAATTCTGATACTATATATTTAAAAAAAAAAAAAAAAGAAATTCTGATACTAGGCTATACTCCCAGAGGATTAAGCCAGAACTTCTGGAGGTAGGACCTAGGCTGTATTTTTAAAGTCCCCTCCCACAGCCTGGTTAGGGAGTGTGAATAAGCTTGAGAGCCAGTGGCTTATACCATTTTTAAAAGTAAAATTAAATAGTCTTGAGAACAGACTAGCATTTACTAGGAGCTGAGGCTAGGGCAGTGTGTCTGCTGGGGCAATAACATGTGGGATTTGGAAACACCCACGAACTCATGTGAACTGAAGCGCCTAGGTCTACAAAAGCCTCTGCTGCTATTTTAAGGAAGTGAAAGAGAACTGAAGGGTGTCCTGCTGTAACACAACTCTTGTGGGCCCCAGCCTTCCTCTGCTGGCTTTGCCTTTGGTCTGCTTCTGGCCAGGTTCCTGCACTGACCAGAGTCTCATATTTGCAAGGGTGGCTTAAGTTCTGTTCACATGTAAAAGCCTTCCGGGCACACTGGTAATTTCAGACCACCAGGGTAATTTGAAAAGAGATGTGTCCTATGGAGTTTGTCCAGCCTGTAGAAACGTAGATAAAAACTGAGGCCAGGGCTGTAGTGACTCCTGCCAGGGCTGGGGACTACGCCAGAGTCTGCGGTGTAGATGTCATCTGCGGCCCACAGGGATTTTAATCAGCTGAACTGAGCAACCAGTCCTGGGAGGCCCAGGCAAGGCAACAACCTAGTAGCACAACCAAAGGGGATTCAGGCCATACACTAGGGGAAGGTGTTGGACTAAGTTCCCAAGGCCCAGTCCTGTCCTGATTCCAGAATCCATTCCTGTGGTCGGAGGTCGGCAAAGCTCTTGGGCCTATGGAACCCTTCTCTTGGTGCTGAGCACAGAGAAGGGCTTCTTGTCCTTCGCTGCTCACAAGACCAGGCTTAAAGTGTCCACTAGGGGGACCTCTGCCCCAGGTCGCGGGGTTCAAGCGCAGCCGGACTCTAGAGGGACGCAGAGCCGTCCAGACGGGTTGATCAGAGACAGGGAATGAGGCTGCCTTCAGGCCAACCTCAATTTGGACTAGATCCCACAGGTCCGGAAAGCCCGGACGCCCAAAGGGTTTATGCTCTGGGTGTGCCTCCAATAAGTTTTTCTGTGGCTTCTCTCTCTTTACAACTCTGGATACAAATTGCTTCTCTGGTTCCTCGTTTTCATTTCCTCCGTCCGGGGAACGAATGGTGCTGAAGGGCTGGAGAAGCCCAGGGGACTGACGGCACTAGAGCCAGAAACCGCCCGTTGGTCTCTCCGGGGCCGGAAGGGTGCAGGGCGGGGAGGTGACAGGAGTGGGGCGGGGCTCCCGGGGGCGTGGTCTCCTGGGAGGCGGGGCTTGTGGACCGGAGCGCCGTCCAGGGGGCGGGGCTGCGGCTGGGCTGACAAGGCGAAGGCAGGTTCGAAAGGGCGGGGTTGACGAGGCCGGTTCCCTAAGACAGGGAACCGGTGGCGGACTGGTTTCTGTGGACCGCCGCGGAGTCCGAGAAGGAAGGGGAGTGGAGGGGCGGTCCCAGGGGAAGGAGGGGGGGGAAGAAGCGGCGGCTCCGGGACGAGCCTCCCGTGGGTCCCGCCCCCGTCACGTGGGCTCCAGACCCGGCCGCTGCCGCTCGGTCCGCTGGTTGGTCGGTCAGTTGGTCGGTGGGTCAGTGGCCTGCAGCTCGGTTCTCGGCTCTCATGTTCGGAGGTGGGAGGGACACGGGAGCGGCCCTCACACCTGAGCCGCCCGGAGAGGAGCCCAGCACCCAGGTCAGTGGGCTGTCCCCACGCCCCAAGCCCCCTGCGCGTTCCGGACCGGGAGCCCCCGCGGGTACATTGCCTAGCTAACTGAAAGCCCCCAGATTCAAAAACCACTGGAGGAGTGGGGGTCAGTGCCAGTTAGGGCCCCAGAGCGTGTCCCAGACGCGAGGGCAGGAACGCTTTGCCTCTTCTCTGGCCAGGAGGCTGGGAGGAGGGTATAACTCCCGTGGATTTGCTTCGAATTTTCACGCAACCCTGCCAGGGATCTATGGACAATCCTCGCCCCTGTAGGTGCCAGCATGGCCCTGGAGATGCGCTGGATGGTCAGTCACCTCAGTTTTGTGCGGTATGTCACTGAAGCATCGGAGTAATCTAGAGAGCACAAGGGGGTCGGGCAGCGTAGGGTCTCTTTGCCCAGGCATATCTGTTCAGTGTGGTCAGATGCAACGCCTTGACTGAGACCTACTCTATACTCTAACTGCAAAAATGCAACATATGTATCAAAATGTCAAGGCCCTGCAGTCCCAGGAGACTGCCAGATGGGGATGGTCTTACTTAAAGTGGGCTCCTCCTCTCCCTCATGACATCCCAACTCCAGACCTGCAGTTTTCCTTCAAATGAAAATAAGATTATGTATTTAAAAGCTAGAATTTCTAAAGTTTGACCAGGATTGAAACAGGTTTTCTAACTAGTGTTTAATCCTCTTAAAAAACAAATCCAGCATGTTGTATTTTTACTTTTAGAACAGCTGGTTATTTGTTATCGGTCTGTCTCCCTTTCCATACTTTGGTCTACTTCCTATCTTTCTCTTCATCTGTCTCTTTCCTTTCCCAGTCTCTTAATTGATTATAATACAAATCAGAAGTGTTTCCAGATTGTATGTTGCATTTTGTGAAGTTAAACACCCAACTACAGGAAGGTAGTTGGCTGTGCACAAAATTCATCTTCAAGATGTTCAGTCTTTGTTATTTGTATCTAGAAAACACAAAATATTATTTGATTTTGAGATTATTTCTCTTTTGAGCTTGAAAGGCAGCCCATTAATATTCTGCTTAAATTCATATTTAAACAACTATGAAGTCGGAAAGGAGAGAGAGTAGAGCATTTCTCACTTACTGCATTCATCCATGATTTTATTCATACACTTATTATTATTATTCTTAGTTAGAAATTAGATGATGTGCCAGTTATTAGCTTATTGCTACTGAGGAGACAAACTGAGAATCATGATCTCTTCTTTACTGGGGTCGCTGTGGCAGGTGCGCTAGTTTTAAGACCGAGTCGAATGGCAAATGCTATGAAGGAGGAAAGAGCAAAGAGTTGTGGGAATTCCTGTCTTTCACCTGAGCAGGGAAGATCTGGGATAATTTCAAGAAAGGAGTAATGTGCGTGATCGATCTTAGAGGATTTCTCCTGGGTGTCTCCGGGCAGAGGCAGGTAAAGCATGACCTAGGCTGAGATCTGTGTAGGCAGGGCAAGCACCAGCTAGTCTTGAGAAGTGGCAAGTGGTCTAACTGGGCTACCAGAGCGAGTGCAAAGCTGGTGACAGGGATGAAACCTGGCCCCAGTGGGCCATGAAGGCCAGATGCAGAAGTCTGGACTCAGAAAGCATGGAGCCAGTGACAGGTTTTAATCAAGGGACTGACTGATGGTTCCATGAGCTTCTCAAAGTCCCGGACCTTGGCCCTTGACCCTCCCAACCCCTAGCCAGACAGGGAGAAAATTCAGTAAATATTTGTGGAATGAATGGTCAGGCAACCCTTTGGAACTGAGCTTCTCAACCTTTAACAAGCTTAAGAATCACGAGGGCGCTCTTAATTCAAATGGAGATTCTGATTCCTAGGTCAGGGTGGAACCTGATCTGCTTTCTAACACATTCCAGGGTGGCCCTCTTCTCTATCTATGGCAAGGATTAAGGACCATGGTTTGCAAACCTGGGGAGCTTTTAAACTATTTGGATGAAGTAGGTTCGGGATGGTGTTCCCAAATTCCTCCAGGGATGATTCTAATGAAGGCCACGGTGGGGCCTCCTCTAGTCCACTGTGGCTGTGGGAAGGAGTGAGTGGAGGGGAGAGACCCTGGCATGGAGGGACCAGTTAGGACATTGAAAATCCACCAGAGTAGAGGCAGTGAGTGGGACAGGTGGAAGAGCTCTGGAGAGATAGAATCTGTGGGCGGGAAGGGCCAGGGAGTATGTGGTATCTGTCTTCAGACTGACCAGACAGCTTCCAGAAGTGAGGATGGGGAATGATTCTGAGACAATTCAGCTTTGGAGAAGAATGTCATGCCCTTTAGGCTCTACCATTTGACGTAATAAAATGTGGAAGTTGGTTTTAGCGTGGCCATCAGATTTTTTTCTTCTTTCCTGAATTACAAACCTGTTCATGACACTTACCTACTTAAAATCCTCTGGCGGATCCTGTCTTGCAAAATATAAGAAGGAAAAGTTAATGTGAATGCAACTAATGAGGCATCTAAACATTTATTAAGTTCCCAGGCTGTGCACCCTCATTCAAGAGGTGACACTTGGGGTGGAGGGAGATGTGACATTGTCACCACTTGGTGTGGGCACAACCAGGCTGAAGCTTTTGGCAGCTTTGTCTTTTCTGGAGTCACTATATTTCCTGCTTCCTCCTTACAGTGGTTCCACTTTATGTTTCCTGGCATGCATCTTGAGTTTCAATACTTGCTGGCATCCAGGAGTCTCAGTTTTCAAAGAGCCCACAGGTGGTTTTAGAAAGGTGGGCTGGATCCCTTATAGACTCTGGGAGCCAGCTCTTGCCCTTGCAGAGTTTCAAGACATCCATTCTTATCTCTGACACATTCAATAAACAGTCTGGGAGATGCAATCTGTTTAGCTTCAGCCTCAGATCTCCTCAAGGCCCTGCAATCTTCCAGGGGGCTGCTAACCCAAGCTTTGTCTTCAGAAAATTTATGATTTCTACTTAGTGCTCCTTAAGTAATTCTTACTTTGGCGCTCCGCTATAATCCTTGCTTTCATTTCCTCCGTCTGTCACGTATGCCCTTATGCACACAGAGAACTGACCCCTCATTGTGCTCTACGCTCTTAATCACTATGTTCCATGTCATGTAGTCATCGTGGTCCTGTGCTGTAGCTGTGGATGGAAGGTCTACACAAGATGGGATAGGGTTCCCTCCTCAATATGATAAAGTATAACATCCTTGTTTGGCATTCCAGGCTCTGCAAAGGCTGGCAGTACTTTAGCTCATCAGCTGCATCTCCACTGTTCCCCAAACTGAGTAGCTCAAGAGATCCTATCTTTTGTGCCTCTCTGTCTTTGCACACACTATTTGCTCTTCCTGGAAAGCTCTTTGTCTGCTCTGTGAGCTGAACGAACCCTTATTAAAACTTTAGGATGCAGGGGCGCCTGGGTGGCTCACTCGGTTGGGCGTCCAACTTTGGCTCAGGTCATGATCCTGTGATTCGTGGGTTCAAGCACCGCATCAGGCTCTGTGCTGACAGCTAGCTCAGAGCCTGGAGCCTGCTTCAGATTCTGTGTCTCCCTCTCTGACCCTTCCCTGCTCATGAGGCCTCTCTCTCTCTCTCGCAGAAATAAATAAAACATTAAAAAATAAAAAAAAAAAAACTTTAGGATGCAGATCAAACTCTTGAAGCGCCTCCCCTAGCCCCCAGCTCTAAGCACTTTTACCCTTCTCTCTAGTATGTACATGTATCATCAGCTGGAGAATTGTGCTACGGTACTGAGGTGCTTTATTTGCATGTCTCTGTTCACATCCACTCCAGACACCTGTGGGCAGCCCTACATTTAGCAGATGTCCAGGAAGAGTTTGTGGTAACCATGGGCCTGGAGCTGGCTGCTTTTGCAACGTTTGCCTCCGTAAAAGGGGAAAAGAGTAGGCTATTCTGCACAGGTGATGAGGAAGAAATGAAAACAGAACCTGAAAGACTGGGACAAGCCCAGTGAGGAGTGGCCCACATGGCTAGAGTCAGAGGGTGGGGTGGGGAGGGGACACTGGGAGAGGTGAGACTGGCGTCTTAGGCTGGGGAGAGGTCAGGGAAGGCCTTGAACTCTGAAGCTAAGGAATTGACATTTTCTTCCCATGACATTGAAGGTCTTTTGGTGTGGAAAACACATGGTGAACTCTCTGCTTTCAGGAGGATTCAGGGCTGAGAAGGGCAGGTTAGAGGGCCAAGGAGCAACTTCCTGTGAAAAAATGTATTGGAATAACCCATGGAGGTAGCTTCAGGTATAAATCAGGGCAGTGGCAATAGAGATGAAGAGTGAGTGATCTTGTCCAGAAATCCTGCAGGTTTTGATGACTGACTGGATTTGAGGGAGAGAGAAAGGCATCAAGTTGGACACTGACACTTTGTGCTCATGTGCTGGGAGAAGAACGAGGCATTGTTAGTAGCATGAGAGCATGGAGGAGATTCTTGGAAGGGGGAAGGGAAGTGAGGATGGGTGATTCCTTTAGGAATCAGAAGAGAGCGCCGAGTAGTTTCTCATATATAAATACACACACACACACACACACACACACACACATGGATGGTGAAGCTACCCAAAAGAACCTATGCAGGGTCACCTGCTGCTGGTGGCAGAAGCCAGGCCTCCTGGCTCTCTGACCTGGGGCTCTCTCCTTTGTTGTGTGGTGAGTTGGCCAGAGAAGGGCTGCCAGGAGGTCCAGATGGAGATTGCATTAGGCAATGAAAAATGGGAAAAAGACCAGGTTTAGGGTGAATTCAGTCTGCAGAACAGCTAAAGCTGGAATCTCAGAGGTCAAGAATTCAGAAGGGAGTCTGTTGGTAGCTACTGCCAATGTGGGTATGAAGGCTCATGCGTCCTCCTTTCTGTCCTGTGGCCTAGCTCTGTGTGAGGTGATGGGATGTAAGGAGTGTTTTATGGTATGGGCACTCATTAGTGCTCCGTGTGGGTACATGTATATTGAATAGCTTTTCTGGGAATACAATTACCAATTTGTCAGTTCTACAGAAAGATGTAATCCAAGACCCACACACTTTTTTCCCCCTAATGAACTTTAGGGACATACCCAATCAGTCCCGAAAAGTTGCCTGTGTAGTGTTGGAGTGGGGGTGGTGGGTGGCACCCATCTGGGGAAGGCATCCAGCCTTGAGCATCTCCTCCCTGCAAGCAGAGGCCTCTGAGTAGGACCAGTGTCAGGGGCCCAGGTGGTTGGGGGAGGGCCATAGCTGTTAGGGGAGGAGGGAGGACCTTATCTAGAATCTGTATTGCTGCCTGGAGACTGAGTGACCCTGAGGCTAGATTTCCTCTCCTCTCCACCTCTCCCTTCCACACCTTTCTGCCTGGCCAGGTTCCTCACTCCCCAGCCCCCCAAGGACAGGTCTTGCCTTTTCCATGGCCCAGCGGTCACCTTAGCTTGCTCAGACAGAGCGGGGCTAATGCATGTCAAACACTTAGATTATTGCCTGGCATGTGGTAACTGCCAAAGGAAAACAAAGACAAGGAAGGCTGGAGTTCAACTTTGAGGGAAAACTTGTTAAGCCTCATGGTTCTTTTGAATTATGCAGCTGGATCTCTGGGAAGTTTCTACCTTATCTTATTTTGAGTTTTTGTTTTTGTGTTATTTATTTGTTTATTTATTTACACCGATACTAAAATGGGTGCAGGGCCGCTTCATCCATGGTAAAGAATCAAGGATCGCCATGGATTGCAGACTTGGGACTTGGGTTGTCCAGGAATGACTCAGGAATGACTTATACAGAGGTGAGTGGGTGGAGGGCCTTCTGACAAATCTCCAAGAACAGATTCTTAACCCAGGTGAGGCTCCAGGGGAATCAGAATCGATCGCAGCCTGGCCTCTCCCCAGTCCTATAGCTGCCGAGCCGGTCCCCGGTGGCTCTGCTTTGGGTACATCTGTTTCCTCCAGGTGATGAGGACAAGCACAGAGCAGGGTTCATCCAAATCCCAGGGTTGATCTCCACCTGCTCAGGGATAGCCAGTGCTTGCTGGTTGCTGAGAGTGTGCTCAGTGGACATAGTCAGAACCCTTGCCCTGACTCGAGGATGAAAATGTAAATCCACAGTGACTTGTGTGCATAGTTGGAATGTACCACTCACATGTCGCTGGGCCTCTCAGTTGGGCAGGGACCACTCTAACTGTGAGGGCCACTCTTGTGACTGCACTGCTGTCCCAAGAGGGCTTAGCAAACTTCTCCAACCTGCTTCTGGCAGAAAAGCCCAGAAAGCCCTGCCAAAAGGAACTCCTGACTATGTGTGCATGTGTGAGAGAGAGAGAAAGAGAGGGGAAGGAAGGAAGGGAGGAAGGAAGTAAGGAAGGGAGGAAGGAAGGGAAAGAGAGAGGCGGTTGTATAGGAGCCAAAGGTCTGTTGAAGGGATTAGGGAAGAGAGAAGGCAGAGCCACAGCTCAGGCTCAGAACACCCAGAATTGGTTACCTTTGTTTCTTACATGCACTTGTGGCGACTCCTCTCTCTTCAGGGGCAACTGTTTCCTTCTCCCAATACCGGGCCTTGTTTCCTCTGAATCAAAGAGGTTTTTGCAGGAATAGCTACCTGGACACTGCACGGCTTGACGAAGGCACCAGAGGTGTGGCTAGACTGGCCCCACAGAAGCTGCTTCCAGAGGAAGGATAGGGGGAGTTTCCGGCTCTAGCGGGGTTTACAAAGGGCTTGTCTCATGAAGTGGGTGATATTACTCCCATTTCATGGGAGACAAATAGGTGCCAGAGAAGTGATTTTTTTAAAAAAAAAAAAGGATCCAGAGTTTTAAATTTAATGTATTGTCCAAAGTGGGACACTTTTGAGAGAGAAAGGAAGCAGACAAATGCTGAGCTGGGTGGGGTCCTGAGGTGACAGGACTGTCCTGGGTGTACCAGGGATGTGGTATCAAACTCCAGATTCAGTAAGCAACCAGGTCAGGTAAGGGGAAGGAGGGGGTGGGGGGTGGGGATTGGAGAGAGAGGATTGCAGTAGGGGGAGGGGAGAAGTTAGAACTTGAATCTAGACTAGAAAGGAAGATTCTTCTAATTCAGCATTTTACCAAAGCAAAGGAATAGTTGTTGGCTCTTACACCTGACCTTGACTGGATGTCATGAAAAAGTTTTATTACATAAGCTCTCCTGTGACTAGCCAAGACATCTGGTTCTTCCATGCAGTGCCGCTCACCCAGTAACAACAACCACCCTGTGCGTCCGTCTAGGTTTTCGCCGTGCCAGCTCACTGGAACTGCACAATGCCTCAGGCAGAGATTATTGTCCTGCTGCTGGAGATGAGGAAACTGACTCCTGCCCATCACCCTCCCTCCAGCGTGGCGGGTAGCAGGTGTTCTCTACCGTGAGGGCCTAGTCTCCCTGATCTCTGAGGCTCCCCGCTAGCTCTGGAGTATGGACTGTGAACCAGACAGGCCTCCCTTTGAATCCCACTCTACACAGATTTGCTGTCACTACTTTGAGCTCTGAGTTCCTCATCTGTTAAATGGGAACAATGGTAAACCTATCTCATTTGGTTCTTGTGACATGAAAAGAGAGGATGCATGTACTGTGTTGCCTGCGGCACTTGGCTCTTCCTGCACCGTCAACAAGTGGTGTTGTTATCATATCATCCTCTTCTCAGGAAGCCCAGGAAAAAATCCTTCGTCAAGAAGAGTGATTTACATCATCTAGCAGGCTTCATCTGAAATTTCAGGGGCAAGTAGCATTCTCTGGACTTCCAGGTATGACAGAGAATGGACAGCCATGGCGAAGGTAAGCAGGAAGTCCAGAAGGCAGAAGTACATGACTGGAGGGGAACAGCCTGGTTTCAGATGGCGGGTCACCCATGTATAGGGTGAAGACAGCAGAAAGAGCTGAGCTCCCAAACCAGCTCTGTGAGATGTGGCATGTGGCAGGGAGGTGCAGAGTCCTGTTCACAGGCTCCAAAAATCAATGGTAGGAGTTTCCTACCTGACCATGTGGAAAAGTCCATATAGGTTGCTTTAATTAGCCTGGATGCATTAATACAACACCTGGCTTTAGACCTTGCTAGAAGATCATCCCACTTTTCCGTGCACTGGCCAAGGCCAGACATCCCACACTATGGGAACAGGTGGAGGAGGGATGCTCGCCCCTGAGAAGCTGGAGTCTGTACCCTGCAAGGTTTGAAAGGACCTGAGGACTGACAGGAAGACACCAGTGCCATGACTGTGATTTTCAGGCCGAGGAGGAGCTATCTTGTTCTGTGTTGCTCAGAGGGCAGAGTTGGGGGTCCGTGGTGGTGACAAGAGAGAATTAAAGAAGAGGCAGATTTCAATTCTCAGTGATGTAAGCAATCATAGAACTCATGTTTATCTTTAGGGGGAGGCAGTGGTCTCACAGCCTGTGTCACTGTCTGCCTGAAGAGAGTGTCGTCCAAGCGGTATTGATTAGAGGGAAGTTTGTAAAATTGCGGGGGAGGCAGATTTGCTGGGAGGTCTAACTAAGAGAACGGCAGGGCTGTGGGGGATAGTTGGCTTCTGAGCAGAGATGGCTTGCAGCACATGTAGGGTAGGATGAAGGCAGGAGGTGGGGGAGGGTGGCTGCAAAGCTCTGCGGGAGCTTCTCTGTCCCAAGCCACAGGCCAAAGTCCTGCTCTGTAACAGGGTTTGGAAGAGAGGCTTTGTGGCCTGAAACTCTGAGGCTGTGACCCCAAAGAAGTGATTATACGCCATGTATCCTCTGTTCGTGCCTACCTTGGCTCAGACACCTAACTGGGGCTTGAAGGCCCTTACAGACTCATGGCCACCCCTTGAAGATTTAGAGAACACGGCATCCTGGCATCTGAAGAACCAGGCCATGTGGTCTGAGGCACTGGACTCACAGCATCCAAGAGGGGATGGCGGGTATAGGAAAGAGCCATCCGGGAAGGCGCTGGACATGACCCTGGGAAGTCTGACTGTCTGTATGCAGCCTGGGCCACAGAGCGAACTTCCAGCCCCCAAGAGGAGCTGGGGAAGGGCTGTGGGCAGCAGGGCCCTAGTCAAGTAGGCTGAGGTTTTGGGTGGGGTGTACAGGCGGAGGATGGAGAGTGTCGTGGTTAAGCAACGTGGATGCCTGAGGGGCACGCTATCCTGGCCTGGCTGGCAGGGAGGGAGGCCATGGAAGAACTGGCCCACTGGATCTAAGGAAAGTCCCCTGCAGGAGCAGAGGGAGAGCATAGTTCCAAGTACTCTGGAGCCAATAGACTTGTGACCTCATTTATGCTTTCAGTCACCAAATGAGTTTTGACCATTGTCTATGCTGAAGACTGTGGTGGTGGGAACATGAGATGAGTGAGACATGTCCCCTGCTTAGATTGTGCTTAAGGAGTGTACTCCTTCCTCAAAGCAGGTAATAACAACCATAGAGAGAACATTCAGAGAAAGAAGCAGTTGGGGTACTTGGCTTGCTGAGGAAATGGCATTTGAGATGTGTCTGGAGGGAAAGTTGGGGAGCAGAGACTACTCTTTCTCTGGGTGAAGGGCATTTCTGGCTGAGGGAACAGCAATGCACAAAGGAAGACATGGGGATGGGAAATTAAGGGGCAGGTGCGGACAACAGCCAGGGGTTTGGTTTGGGTAGAACTGAGGAATGGGGTTAGATGGGGGACTGGGATCAGAAATTATCATTTATTAAGTCCCTGCCAGGGCATCAGGCACGGAGCACAGAGCCAACTGTGCTGATTTACATCTCACAGGGGCCTCTCAGGACTTTCACCCAGCAGGAAAATGACTCAGGAAAAGTGACTTTCCTAAGGTTCCCCAGCTGGCAAGAGGCTAAAATAAGCCTTATGCCCAGTCTACCTGATCCTCAGACCCATGTTTTTTCCCCTTTATCTTGCTGTGACCCTGAGGTCAGATTATTCAGTCTTAAGCTTACCATGAAGATCAACTCTTGATGTTGAGGTGGGAAGATGGTCAGTTTGCATGTGTCAGACTATATTAACCTGTGAGAAGCGCTTGGTTGATGTGGACAGATTGTTAAGGATACACTGCCAGCCCTAATCAATGTATATGTAGACACACAGAAATGTATTTGGAAGTAAGTCTCTAAAATAGTAGGAAGTTGCATAGTTGTTCCGTGATGCCGTAGAAACTTACTTCCTGAGCACTATAGGCAATCGCTGATTTCCTGGCTGAATTCCTCCCACTCTATAAAGTACATTAGAAGGGGGCGAGATAAACTGGAATCTAATCTAATTTACACAAAAAGCCTCTTGGGTTTAGCTACTTTATCATTAGTGACAGTTGCTTACAACCCACCTCATCTGTTGGAGACCCCAGAGTGTCGGCCATAAAGGGATATGAAGCAAGATGGCACTCTGGAGTGGGTTGGAAGGTGGGGTGAGGGACTAGGGTCAGAGAAGCCACAGCAGTAAACCCAGTAAACCAGGTAGGGGTGTGGGGGTGGAGAGGAGAGGCCAGCACAGTTCAGTAAGCCGGCTGGGAGCTTGCCTGTGCTGGGGAGTTGAGTGGGGGCTGGGGTGCCTGTGCGAAAAGAGAGTACTGTGTCCACTAAGCATGTCCAGGCTCTGAGCAGGTGGGTCCTGGTGGTGGCTGCCTGTTGAAGTTGGTGTTCTTCCTTACCTTGTATGCTATAGAGCCAACCAGTCATCATTGCTGATTGTGCCTGTGTCTACCCAGGGCCCCATCCTATCTGTTCAGCTTGGCTTTCCAGCCAGAGCTCAGAACCCAAATCCAGCCACAGCCTCTTCTTCAGAGTGGACCTGGGGTCCTTCAGGCTGCACAATGGAATGCTTCCTCAGGCCAGAGAGAAAGCCTGAGAAGACCACCTAAGGGAGGCTGGAGTGCAGATTGGGTAATATCTGGGCTGCAGTGACTTGGGATCTCGTGCTAACAGGGGACTTCAGGTAAAACAAAGCTCTCCTTCGCTGTCCTGCCAGGAGCACTTTGAAAACTGTTAAGGGCTGCTTCAGAGTCATGGATCTAGTCCTCAAATATCATAGTTATTTGTATTTGAAAGGGAATTTTATTTTTTTATTTTTTACTTTATTAAATGTTTGTTTATTGTTGAGAGAGAGAGAGAGAGAGAGATGGAGAGACAGAATCTGAAGGAGGCTCCAGGCTCCAAGCTGTCAGCACAGAGCCTGGCATGGGGCTTAACCCACGGACTGGACCACGAGATCATGGTCTGAGCTGAAGTCGAACACTTAACCGACTGAGCCACCCAAACGCCCCTGAAAGAGAATTTTAAATAAATCTTGTGACAGTCGAATGAGAGATGGTGTGAGAAGGTTTCTACAGGCTTCATGAGACCCATGTCCTGTTGTATTGTCATCACACACCACACATGGGAACCTCTCCTGAGTAACCCCAGGAACAATTGCCTGTTTGGCTGTAGGTGTTCTGTGAAAGTGTGGTGTCCATGGGAAGCAATTGTGGGGCCTCTCTGGGCCACCAGTACAACTTGACCATCTTCTGTCAAAGCCATCTCTGAGTTAAATGGGCTCTCCGGACACCAATGCCTGGGGCTAGGGACTTCCTGCTCCATAAACGTGATCAGGACATGGCCCTTCCTGCCCCCAATTCCTGGAGCCTAGCTTCAGCTTCCATGTTTGGGCTCTCCCAAATCCATCCCCCGCCTGTGACTTCTCTGCCAAGTGCCTCCCAACATGGCCCATGACATCATTAACCCTGCCCACTCACTGTCCCCAAGTGGGGTGCCTGAGAGACCCTGGTGGAATGGCTGAGGAAGGTGCTAGAGGGTTCTAAGAGTAAGCACAAGATCAATAGGACACTTTGTGCTCTGGAAGACTTGGTGGCCTGCACCTTCCTGTCTGATAGAGAAACACAGAAAGTTCAGAGCATGTGCGCTGTGTTTGTAGCCCCAGCGTCTTCCTAACTGGGGGCTGACTCTAGGGGATTTGGTAACTTCTCAAAGGGAGTCAGTATCATATATTTTTTCCCCTAACCCCAGCAGTTAGGGCCTGATAAGGGGTCTTGGCTAAATCCATCTTCTGGAACAGTGCACTTGAGGACGTGTTCCCTGAGAGGGGAAAGGCAAAGCATTGCATATTAATGGGCCAGGCACTGAGCAGAGTGGTTTACTCTGTCCTCTCTCATAACCCTCCAATCAGCGCTGTGTGAGGCAGGTATTATCTCCATTACATAGTAACCCAAGAGGTTAATATATATTATCCAAGGTCAAAAACTAACCCAGCTGTAAGGAGCAGAGCCAGGATTTAAACCCAAGTCAGTCTGACTGCAAAGCTTGTACTCATTCTACTGCCCCCTCCCCACTCCTCTCCTTCCTCAGGGGCATGGGAAGGAGCACAGGAGCTCCGGGTTCAGAACAGGGATGGTGGGAGGCAGGAGGGATCTCCTGTTGGTGCTTCCTTCCTCTGCTGTGTCTCCTTTCTACCATTTCACTATGAATCTGAGAAACTTCTCAGGGATGTCCCATGGGAGATAGCCCTGCTCTATGGACAAGAAGTGAGCAGGATGGAGAGAGGCCCCTGGAGCAATTGCAGATGCTCCCATTGCCCTGGGATCAGACTGACCAAATGTCAGGAGTAAGACCTCTTGGGCACCCAGAGAAGGAAATTCTCTAGCTGGCTAGAGAATTCTTCTAGCTTGAATTCTCTAGTCTTTGGTCTGCAGGAATATGTGTGCAAATGGCGGATCCTGGATCACTTTCCTTGGGAAAGTCCCCACATCAGTCTGGCCTAAGTGCTGTTAGGGGCAAGTGTCCTGTGATGGGTGAGCTGAGATTAAGGGCTCATGCCTGCCCCTCCTCCCCCCCATCACATGCTGGAGTTGTTGAATTGAGTTGAAGAACAGACCACGGGGCCCAGGGCGCTTAGCTCCTTGAATGCAGCTTGAGAGCTGGTCAGGCTGCCGCGTCTCAGAGTTTCCTCCGTGAAGCCTACCAAAGTCTGGCCTTGCTCCCTGGGCATGTCCCGTCTCTGAGCTGACTTGCAAAGATAGATAAAGGACTATGAGGAACTGTCCCTACCTGGATTTTGTTTAGGATCTGAAAATGCAAATCAAGTCTTCCTTAGACTGACAGGGAAGGGGAACAGAGCCCCACATCTCTGAAGGGGGTGCTGCCCTGTCTCCACAGGTTAGTGTGTCTGGGATCAGACTGGGGTGTGTCCTAGCTTGTTAGCCTGGCCATAACAAAACACCACAGATTAGCTGGACAGAAATGTGTTGTCTCTTAGCTGGGAGGCTGGAAGTCCAAGATCAGGGTGGCGGCAGGCTTGGTTTCCTCTGAGACCTCTGTCTTTGGCTTGTGGATGGTCATCTCCCTGTGTCCTCACATGGCCTTCCCTCTGTACCCGTCTGTGTCCTTATGAGGACACCAATCATGTTGGATTAAGACCTACCCCTATGACCCCATTTTAACTTAATCATCTCTTTAAAGAACATGCTCCTAAGTATAGTCGTATTCTAAGGTACTGGGTGTTGGGACATCAACATATGAATTCAGGGAGGCAGATACAATTTGGCCTACGACAGGATGTTTCCCAAACCCTCAGTGAACAAGCCTCCGTGTCCTGGTGAGGGATGGAGAGGCATTCACTGCTGTTCCTGCTGAGGGACCAGGAGAGGAAGGTAGACGCAGTCAGTGCAGGAGGCTTGATTGGCCTTGTCCAAAGGCTCAGCACTGAAAAGTCCAAGCCAGGCAGTTCCCTTGCAGTCAGAGCTCTCTAACAGCAGTGGGTTCTGTGGCTGTCTTCATCTGGCTCCCACCTGGCCCTCAGCCCTCCAGTGAAGACAGAGCTGCTAATACCCTACTAATCAGTACCCTCCAGCTCAGGCCTACAGAGGAAGCCCCCTTCTCCTCTGACAGAGGCAGGAGCCAGGCTATCATTGCCAGTGCACACAGCCTGTCTTTAGGGGAATTCTGTGGTCTCCTACTGGCCTAATCTTTTTTTTTCCCAGAGAAAAAAGAAAACTATTGCACTGATTCAGGATTAAACTGTTTGACAAGTGTTGAAATGAAGGCTCAAAAGACATAATAAACTTTGATTAATCCAATTCATATTTACCTAGAGCTTGCTAAATTCTGGGGTCTGTGCTCCTCCCCAGGCAGCTTAGGAGGCTCGTAGGAGGTAGTCAGCTACAGGCTACAGTTATGTATGAGGCCTCTGAACACTCTAGATGATCTAGAAAACTCGCCAAGTCAGGTCTGTTTTTTTTTCTTGTTGCTTAGCATTCTAAAATAATAGAATAAGTGGAAATGCCTGGTTTTATCATCTGTTAGGTGAAGTTACTTCCTCTTCTCGCATCGGTCCTGTGGAAATCTACTTGCATTCATCACTTGATCCTTGGTCGTGCCAGGGCCAAGCACGGTCAAGTTATCCTTACAGCAGAGTTCCTTCACTGCAAAGAAGGGAGCCTCGTGTACAAAGAAAGTGAGAGTGGAGAGGCTGCCGTGGACAACTCCCCATCTTTATTCAGAAAATTGGCCAAGCTCACTCACTCGCACTTGAGTTCTCTCTCTCTCTCTCTCTCTCTCTCTCTCTCACATGCCCTTCCTCCTTTTGCCCACCACTCAGCACACACACCTAACATTTTTCATCAGCTAGCATTTACTGAGTGTCCACCTGTGTCAGGTTCACTGCTGGACTCTGAGGATAGGGAGGTGAATAGAGCATATTCCTTGCTCTCAAGCATCTTAATTTAGAAGAGGAGACAGACATATGAGGAATGGACAATCAAAGCTGTAAGCAAGTTGATGAAGGTGAGTACCAAGTATGGGAGAAGCAGAGAGGAGCAGCCAACACCTTCAGGCACTGGGGTGGGGCTTTCCTGGGTTGGTGCATTTGGATAAGGTCTTAGAATGGGTGAGATTTAAAAATATAGCTGGAGAAAAGCACCCCAAACAGAGGAATAGAGAAATCCTTCAGTTATTTAGGGAGGAGAAAGTAGCTCAGTGGGACTTAACTAAGGGTGTGGTAAGAAGTGCAGCTGGGAAGGTGGATCTTATGAGTGCTTCAGTAGCTAAGCTAAGGAATACAGCTTTGTTCCTGAAACACTAGGGAGCCATGGAGGGTTTGGGAGCAGAGGAATAATGCCATGGAAAAGGTGGGTTGGACATGAGTCATCTGGAAGTAGGAAGCCTAGACGAGGCAGCTTTGACAATCAGGTAGAGGGGGAGTGGAGAGATGATGAGGGTCTGAACGAGGGTAGGCTGAGTGTTTGGTTGGGTGTTAGGACCCCCAGAGAGCCTGAATGGCACTTTACAAGGAGCGCCATCTGTGTCACTAGGAATTGAGGTTCAAACCCTAGTTCTGGTTGTTTTGGTGTCCAGCAAGGAAAGGTAGACTCCTGTGCCCCCCCTCCCCTCTGGAAAAGCTCAGATCCCTAAGTGCTAGATTTAAACAAACAAACAAACAACAACAATGAATCCTTTGTTATAAAAAAATTAAAACACACACAAAAGTAGAAGGAAATCCTATAGTGAATCAACTTACTGATCAACCAGCTTCAACAATAAGCAAGTCCCTGCTGGTTATATTTTTAGGGGATGCTTTTTGTGATGAAGCCTGTTGGAAGTATTCAAGATGAGGATGCATTTGAAGCATTTCTCTGAGTCTGTCCATCATCAGGTTGAGGCACTGAAATGACTTGAGGTCCGTTTGTTCCTCCTTGGAAGTGAGATTGTGTGCATGTGTTGTTCTCTGCTGTGAGAAGGGTGGTGAAGGCAGCCTTCTTTGTGTTCTGGGGCTGAGGAAACACCCTGCCAGCAGTGCCCATCAGCAGGTAAGGTTCTTTCTGCCTGGGGGCAGGTGAGGTGCGGACATAGGAGAGAGTGGAGGCATGGATGGCTTGCGGGGGGGAAGTTTGCATAGTTGGACACCCTCATTATCTACTCACTGAAGGATGTCTGTGGCCTGAAAGCCTGGTCTGTGCTGAGCAAATTGACAAGGCTAATCTATAAACTAGATAGCAATGAACTAATTCACTCTGGAGGACATTGCCCAGTAGCCACAGCACAAACACCTGTCCTCCCAGACTGCCCTCCTGGCATTTCCCAAAGGTGGGTTACAGGGTCATCTGCAGGTTACTGGGGAGCCAGGCTCCCAGACAGAGGGCACTGTGTGGATGGTAGGGGCCACCAAAGCTGATGTGGGGCCTCCTTGCTAGTGATGAGTACTCATACCCCCAGAGATGATGTACTGGTCACCAGTGTGCCATACAGACCAACACAGACCAGTCCTTCTATGGCCGCTGCCACTTCATCCTTCACTGAGTGGCCCAGGTTTGTGGGCATTTGCTAGTTGTTTGTACTATGTAAGTGCCATCTGGGCTTAGCACCAATTGAGAAATAAGACCAAGAATCAGACAGATGGAGACAAAGATAGCTCTGGGGCTAAAAAAGATGTTGAGAGTGGCCAGAAGGGTTCCCAATGCACCCCTTTCCTTACTTAGCATGTCTACCTAGGTCAGAGATCTGGAACAGGGCAGCTCTGGAAAAAGAGAGGGAAGGGTGAGATTGAGTCACTTGTGCTGGGTTCCTTCCCCTATTTCCTCAATCAGATACTTAGCAGTCCAAGAAAGGATGTCAGCCCCTGTTGGATACCCCCATGGCAACATGAAACAACCAAAATGGAGGTGTGAGTGAGTTGTGGATCAGCAGAAGTGCTCTTGGACAAGTAGGGGTGGGGATGCTATCATAGAGGAAGGAGAATCACTTTGAAGAATTAGTTTCAATGGACAGAGACTGGAGAAGGGACTGTTAGTTTTAGGGGACAGCATGAAAAAGACACCACAAAATAAGAATGCCTTCCTATGTCTGTAGTATCAAGAAATCAGAAGGATACAGTTGGGAGTGGCCAGGGTTGGTGAGGAAGTGCTGCAGAGTGGTTAAGAATTTGACCTTGGAGTTAGACTGCCTGGATTCAATCCCATCACCACTGCTTCCAGGATGTGTGATTTGACCAGTGGCTTAACCTCTGCAAGCTTCAGTTTCCTTGTCTATAAAATTTGGATAACAACAGTTTATGAATATTGAGTAATGAGACACATACCTCAACATATAAATGCTTAGCTCGGTGCAGAACAAGTGTTTAAGAAATGGCAGCCATTATTATTACCATCATGTGTCCAGGACAATTTGGGGTCAGCTAACAGATACCTTAGATGCCAGACTCAAGAGCTTGGATTGCTGTAGGAGAGGCCAGGTGAGAGGAGGCCCTCCAGGGCCTAGGGTGTGATACCTGAACACAGGTGGGGCTGCTGAGGTCAAGGGATGAGATGGAGCAGTGCCTCCCTGTCCAGAGCAATCTACAGGGAACTGTCTGCTGTTTGAAGGTGAGGGTGGGTCACAGGGGACCTCAAGGCATTCAGGTCAAGCAGGCCAGGAGTAAGACTGTGCTGAGCGAGTTTCTGATCATGCTGAATCTCTGGGGCTGCTAAGAAATAGCCAGAAAGCTGAAGAGCATTTGGATACTTTGGTCTCAAGCTTACAAAAGTAGTTTAGTGTTATGAGTCATGAATATAGAGATGAAGTATGGATTGTCCAGGAAGAGACTGCAGAAGAAACAGCACGAGAATTGAGCACAGGGGTGGTGAGTGGAAGCTGAGACATAGGACATTTAGTGAAGGAAGAGGATCTGGAAGAACCCAGAGAGCTTTTTGTCCCAGAGGAGAGCACCTCATGGGCTTTTGTATGGATGAGATGCCAAGGAAAGCAATCCCAGCAAACACCAACTGATCGCTGGTCTAAGTGCTTTACTCATATGAACTTATGTAACCTTCACAACCACCTCTGAGACAGGTACTTAAGTTATCCTTATCTGACAGACAAGGGAGCAGAAGCATAGGGGATACCTGGCTAGGGAGAGTTAGAGACAGGGTCTCACCCACAGTCTGGCTCTATGGCTCAGCTTGTGCTTTAAGCCCACCCTGTACTGCCTCTCATAGGAGCAAGAATGGATACAGCTTTGGGTCTGGGGAGCAGTAGCAGCAGGACACAAAAATGGAGATCTTATGGCAGCAGGTACCAGAGAGAACAGGAGGTGAGTGCTTTGGCAGTGAAGCCAAGGAGAAACACGAGGTGGTAGCTGAAGGGAGGATTTTAGGAGAGCAGAGGCTTGGATATTTGTGTGGGTCCGGAGGAAGGACTGAGAGAAGGGAGAGAGGCAGAGTCAGTGTAGAGAGGGGACCACTGGGAGCCTGGATGGCCCGTGCTAGATTAAGGGAGGTCTGAGGAGGAAAGAAGGGGAGTTGAGGGATTCTGTTTCTCACCAAGGAAGATGTGTGGTGGTTTGCTAAGGAGAGTCTGGTAGGAAGGATGCGCCAGATTAAAGATCTATGTGCAGGAGTGTCTGGTGGAGCTGAAGCTCCTTAACTTGCCTCCTCAGGCAGGGGGACTTGGGGTGAGTAGTGACGTGGAAGTGGCATGAGCTGGGGAGGTGGCTGGAGGGAGGTGGGCAGGTGTCAAAGAATGATCTTGGGTACTGACTGCTGACATACAGCCGGGCTGACAGAGCCTGCAATAAAGGGGCCCCATCCCTGCTGTCCAGAATGAGGGGTGTTGAAAGGGGACATAGAGTCAGAGGAGCATGTGGGAAAGTTCCTGAGGTAGGCAGTGGAGCGGACAGGCTGCCATGGCCTGGTCCTCAGGGAGGGGGAATTCTGAGTGAGCTTCCCTAAGAAGGTCCTAGCATCTTGCTGCATTATTGTTGGAAAAGGACAAGCGGATTCCGGGTAGCTTCCTTCAGTGACTCCCATTGCCTGATGGGTAAAAGCCAAGTTCTAGGGGTGAGGTGAGGTGAGAGACTGCTCATAAGCTGGCCCTGGCCTCATTTGCTGTCATTCTTTCACAGTACCAAGGTGTATGCATACACATACACACATCTGTCCCCCAACATACTTTAGGTATGTACACTCCTTACTCCTTTTGCAGTGCATCCACACTTCTGCGTGCTGCCCATTGGAGATATTACACTTGCTCCCTGAAGCTTTCTGGAATTCCCCGCACGTGTACTGGTCTCTCCTTCCTCCTGCTGCCTCGCCCTGAGCATGCTCATCTTCCCTCCCCCGGAGTACACCAGGCACTGCGTTGTTGCGTACGTGTCTTTCTTTCTGGAATCACCAGGCAATTTGTGGTGCCAGGCACTTACCAGCTTCCTCTCCACTGATCATCCACGTGTATTAGTGGGTGATAAACTGAGCCTGATTATCCATAAAGTGATTGGCAAATGGTCAATTTTTAAAACTCCGCCTCTCTTTGAAAGTAACTTTCATGTGATATTTTAGATGTTATGTGCCTATTGAGCTAGTGACATTGTAATATTACCATTAGCACTGAATTGCTATCTGAACTTAATTTTAAGGATGATGGGAATTTCAGGGAAACGATGCTTTTCTTCTCACAAAGGAATACCATGACGACTTTAAAATTAGACCATTAACTTAAGCATTTCTGAAGCCAAAGTTGGTACAGCCAAAGTTTGTTGGCTCTGCCTTACAAATCCCAGATAGAGGCCCAGTTCTGCATGGGCCCTTCACATTCTAATTGTCATGGATGAGTGATGAAAGAGTTTTGGCCCTTGGAAGATAAAGAAGTAACATTCATTCATTTCCTCTTAGCATCTAGTACAGAGTTTTACAGATGATGGGGAGCAACATCTGTAAAATTTGTTTAAATAGATTTGTTAAATAGATTTGTTAAATAGATAAATTTAGATCAATAGATAAAAAAATATATTGATTTTTATGTCATGCATTTTTTTATGACAGTTTTCTGTTCCATGTTTTCTTTTTTTAAGTGACATATGATTTTGTAATGGAGTCGAAGGGGGGGGCAAGGCAGGGCACAGAATCCCCATGAAGATACTATATGAAGGGGAGAAGTTAGCAGTGTCTCGGCCTCCAGTGTTTTGAGCCCTGTTTGATTGGATATAGATCCACTTCCTGTCTCCAAGCCTTCACTGCTCTGAGCATGTCTGCAGAATAAGGTAGTGTGGTGGGGACAGCAAGCAGGGACTTCAGTGACAGACACACTGGACTCCACAGAAGGACTTTCAGCAACCACGTGAGCTCAGGCAGTGTCTTAACATCTTTGTGTCTCAGTTGCTTCTTTTGTAAAATGGGGCTGATAATTATAATACATCCCGCACAGGATGGCCAGGAAGATTAAATGAGGAAATGAGGACGGAGTCTTTTCACGGGGGCTGCTGCTTCTGAAGCAGGCAACTTTTACATGCAGGTGGAAACCTCATGGGCAGGAGGTAGCATGCCATCCCCTGATGTCCAGTGGACGGCAGTGGCGCCAGGGGGAGGCAGCGAGATCTTCGAGTATGTAAGGTGTTGTGACTGAGGCGTGGTCCTCCACATCTCAGCCTGGAAGGGGACATGCATATGTGTCTTCTCAGATTTGCTGTTTCTGAGACTCTCAGAAGGAAGAGAAAGAACTTTCCATCCCGAGTTCTTTAAGTGGCTGCAGCAAGCCCCACCCCTCAGTGAAGACACAGACCTACTTGTAAGCACAGTGTTAAGAGGCACGTTGATGGGGGGGCTTTGTGCTGCTCTGTCCCCTGGATGCTGTCTGCTCCTCAACTCCTTCCCAAAGGCAGTTTCAGACCTGGCTGCCCGCCCCTCGATCCCTCTCCTTCTTGGAGTGCCTGCATTGCTTGTCTTCTGAGATCTACCCAAACCTTTCCTCCTCAGGCCAGAGTTGAGGCCCATGGCCCTGGTCACTGAGATTGCTTTGGGCTCTTCACCACAATAAGCCCTTGAACTGGGGAAAGGGACCAGCTTGGGGGCAGAATGTTAAGAGCAGAAAAGGGTGTTGAGAACAGTCAGAAGAAGGTGAAGCAAGTGTTTAAAACTATGAAGCAAAGACCTGTAAGGAAACCCAGCATCAGCTCTTCGGTGTTCCCGAAGCCCAGAAGGTCAGACGTGCTATTTGGGTGTGAGCCAGGACACCCTCACGCTCTCTCACACCCATTTCCTGGCCAGACCCCATGCTCCTCCTCTGGGCTGGGCTCCTGTGTCTCACGCTCATATCTTTGAGGGTGGTGTTTCTCTTAAGAAGCTTGCCATTCTGAGCAGCAGGGAGGATGTCAGCCCTGCTCCTGAGTCTGGGGGACACCTGAGCTGGGAGGAAGTCCCTGGAGGTGAGGTGTCTGTGCCTGATGCTATTCATTGCATTCTTCTGAGGAGGGTGTTGAGCCCTGTGACCTATTCCCCTGTTATGATTGCGTGTTGGTGGAAGAGTTTTTTGGGGTCACGGAGCCTTGCTTGATGGGCTGTGGTTTGATGAGAAAGGCTTTGGGTAAGAGCGTAAGTGGAAGCATCTGGGTTTGGATGTGCCAAAGGAGCCTGGTGGAGGAGCAGTGACATGTGACAGGAGTTGGGCTGGGTTTTCAATGGAAGGGCCAGGAAGAAAAAGGACTCCTTCCAGCGGGTTCGATGGAGCTGGGCTCCAGCATAAATGTTCTTAGGGACCTTTTGGAACTTGCCTAACAGGGAGTGGCTGGGAATGCCCAGCACACACAGCTCACTAACCTGGCACAGCGGGAAAGAGACGCTAAGCAAGAAATACTGCATTCGTCCCCTGCTGGCCCCAGCACCGCCGGCCTGCTCCTCAGCTTAGCGCCCTGTGAGCAGTTCTGGCAGACCTCAGCACCCCCACCCCCCGGCCCCAGCTTAACTGGCTGACTAAACACAGCAGCCTGATCTGGGATGTTTAGGTGGGAATGAGAAGCCTGTGTGTGAAAAATATTTTTGAAGCTGAAAGCATCAAACAAATGTTTGCTATCAGAAGTGACTGATACTGTGATTAGGTTGGTGCAAGTTAAGTGGCTTTTTCCACCTTCAGAGGCTTTCTTCTATTTCTCCTGTGCAGCTTTTCTTAGGCTACTTCAGCTTCTATTCATTGGCAAAAGAAATCAAGGCCCCACCTCTTCGCTTTATTAGACTCTGATATTCACTGAAGGCATTCAGCAATTCTGTTGGCAGCTTCCTCAGCATCCTGGCCCTGCTGTCCTGCTCAGATCCCTCTGTTGTGATAGGACGTCTCTCTATGTCCCCTGATCTCTCCTGACAGAAAGTCAGTGCCTGTGGCCTTGTCCTTCAGTCCTGATACAAAGCCGCTGTCAGTGGGGCCCTGCCGTTGCCCTGAGGCCATGTGTGCTGCTTTTCTGCACCATCAGGCCCTTCCCTCTGGGGACAAAGTCCTCCAGGCTGGACAGGACCTCAGGGCCTCCAGGGCCCCTGCCGCCATGGTAGCCTCTCAACTTCTAGTTTAGACCAGTGACCTCTTTATTTTTTCCAGTTTCCCCTTTTGTGAAATGGGCATGTCTGTCTTCCACCTGTCCCATTGTATTTTGGAGGCAGATAACTTGTTTAAAGGATCACAGCTGGGGAGGAATTTTGCCCCTGGTCAGCTCCCAGCTGCCTCTCTCAGCAGATGTGTGGTTCTGTCCAATGGTTCAACACACACTAGTTGGCCTGCTCTGAGCCAGGTCCAGGGCTGAGCTCTGGGCTTTGGAGACACAGCCCTGCCTGTGAAGAACTTAGCACTCAGACAAAGGAGTTGCGCATATGAGTAGCCAGTGCTCTAGAGAGTTCCGGGTGCTCTCTCGGAAGTCTGTCATGGGCATGGAGAGGGGGACTGAGTTGGAGTAGTCATTTCATGGGGGGGGATGGGAGGGAATCCCTAGAGTGATAATGTTGGAATTGGGCCTTGAATGAGGCATAGGAATTGAGCAGGTAGAATGGCGATGTTGGGCTGACGTTGCACGTTGGCAGGAGTTGGAGGAGCTCACAGTAAAAGCAGGTGGGGTGAAATGGTTAGTGCTCAGGGCCAGTAGGGCCAAGTGTGGCTGAGAGAATTATCATTGCTGTAGTTGTGAACTCCCACCCAGCTTTATGCAAAGGACTTCTACACACATTATCTCACTGAATCTCCATAACCCCACGATGTGTATATTTTCACCTGCCCTTTGTAATAGGGAAAATGAAGCTCAGTGATGTTGAGGAACTTGTCCAAGGACGTAGCCCATGACAGAAAGAATGTGGGCCCAAATGCAGCCTGACTAGAGAGTGAATGCTCTTGACTATCTCACGGGTCCTTCAGTTTGTCTCTGGGGTATGAGCTGGTGGACAGTTGTACAGGTGCTAGAGTGCCTTGGTTAGGTTTGTGAAACAGACCATGCTCTTGGCAGCAGGGTGGAGTGTGAGGGGGGTGTGAGGGTGAGAATGTAGGCAGGAAAGACAGTCAGAAAACCATTGTGGTCATTCAGATGGGAGATGATATGTGTCCTGAAGTAGGGTGGAAGATGAGGGGACAGAGGTGAGAGGGGATGACGAAGGAGACTTTGCTGGATGTGGGTGACAGTCTAGAAGGCCCCGGATGACTCCCAGGTTTCCAGTTTGGCAACTATGGTGGCATCACCAAGGTGGGTAGGGAGCATACTGGGGAAGACCATCTTTTGGGGCCCACCAAGTGTAAGGGCATGGAGAAGGAGGTGGGTATCAAGTATGTGGGGGGGGGGTGCAGCTGTTTCTCAGGCTTTAGTTTCCTGCTCACAATGAATAGTTGTGAATCTGTGGAAGTGTCCTCAGGATTTATAGAACAGGGGTGCTCACAGGGGCGGAGACACACAGAAGAGTTTCAGGACTGTGCACTGCTGTTTTCCTCCCTTTCCTGAAAAAAATAAAGAGATGAAGAGATCACTTTAGGTGGGCAGGATCAAGTTTGGTTTCCTGGAGGAATTATCTTGAAGAGAAGATGGGAATTTAGCAAAGAAAGCTTCTAGGTTAGGCATAAAGCAGGAAAGCAACTGGTGCAGTCAATTAACTAACAATTAGAATCCCTCCACTGATGATAAGACATTTGTTTGGGTTGGGTAGAGATTTGCCTGAGAGCTAGGATGGAAGTTAAAGTTGCAACCCAGTATGTTGAGTCCATGTGGCAAAGGACATGAAGTCTAGGGGCTGATGGTGACCCTCTGAGACTTTTCTAAGCAGAAAGTACCTGAGCTGTGTTTGCACTCTCTCTTTGGCTCTTAAGCTTTTTTCTTTTAAGTTTATTTATTTTTGAGAAAGACAGAGAGAACAGGCAGGGGTGGGGCAGAGAGAGAGGGAAAGAGAGAATCCCAAGCAGGCTCTGGTCAGCATGAAGCCTGATGCCACATGATTGCAAGATCATGATCTGAGCTGAAACCGAAAGTTGGACGCTCAACTGACTGAGCCACCCAGGTGCCCCTCAGCTTTTTTCAGTATCAGCATCACCAGAGAAGCTAGGTCAGGATACAAAGGTCAGGCCTCTGGGCTTGACTGGCTTTCCAGGCGACTCTGATGAACACCAGTGTTTGGGGACCACTGAGTTAGGAGAATCTTCAATGCAAGGTGGGTGGACAGCGGTGACTGGAGGCAGGCAGCCAGTTAGGAGGCTCTCGTAGGAGTCTAGGGTGAGGTAATGCGGGGACAGGTGAGGCTGTGGGAGCAGATGAGATCACCAGCAGCAAGCACTGGGCAAGAAGACCGTCTCTGGTCTGACTCAGCAGCACTTGGCTCTCCTGATTGCGTCCTTCTCTATCCTGAACCCTCTGTTTGGCTTCTAGGGTGGCACTTTCTCAATTCTCCTGGATGCTGCTCCTCAGTACCCTTTGTTGGTTCTTATCCCTAATGGCTGTTTTGAAGTGTTCCAGAGAGTTCTGGGGCCTCTAGCTTTTCTTTTCCCTTCCTTTTCTCCCTCCCTCCTCCCCACCACCCCACCTCCCCTCCTTCCTTCCCTCCCTCCCTCCTTCCTTCCTTCCTTCCTTCCTTCCTTCCTTTCTTTCTTTCTTTCTTTCTTTCTTTCTTTCTTTCTTTCTTTCTTTCTTTCTTTCTACCTTCCTTTCCTTCCTTTCTTCCTTCCTTCTTTCCTTCCTGCCTGCCTTTCTTTCTTTCTTTCTTTCTTTCTTTCTTTCTTTCTTTCTACCTTCCTTTCCTTCCTTTCTTCCTTCCTTCTTTCCTTCTTTCCTTCCTTCCTTCCTTCCTGCCTGCCTGCCTGCCTGCCTTCCTTCCTTCCTTCCTTCCTTCCTCTGTCTGTCTGTCTCTGTCTGTCTGTCTGTCTCTCTCTACACTACTTAGGTTACTTCATGCAGTTGTTTTAAATTCCATCTCTGTGTAGATGACTCCCAAATTCCAGCCAGACTTCCCTCCCAACATCAGACTCATATTTCCAAATGTATGATCAGCATATCTTCCTAGGTGTCCATAGGCATCTTAAACTGAACATTTCCAAAACCAATCTCCTGATATCCCCTTCCCACTCCCCCCCAATTGTTTCTCCTGCAGTCCCCCCAACTCTTCCAGAGACTCAGGGCAAAAACCTCGTAGTCATTCTGACTCCTCTCCCCTGTGTCCACTCCATCAGTATAGCCTACCAGCTTTGCCTTCAACATAGATCAAGAATGGGAACATTTACCACAGTTATTCTGGTCCAAGCTACCTTCATCTCATGCCTGGTTTTCCTGTGTTCACTGATCCACTGCACCCCTACTACCCCTGTTCATTTTCAGCCACAGTGTTGCTTTTTAACAACATGTGTTAGGTCCTCCTGTGCTCAAAACCCTCCAGGGGATTCCCGTCTCAGAGGCAGAGTGGAAGAATGGTGTGCATCCTCAGGCAAGGTGCCTAATTTTTTGCTCATCACCAAAGTGAGAGAATTCCTAAGTGGCATGTGGGGATGATGTGAGAGAGTGTTGGAGAAACTCCCAGCAAGTAGCTAACAGATACTTACCCGAGAGGAGGAAAGAGCACATACAGAGTCTCTACTCTGTGCCAGCCACACTGCACGTATTACTTTTTCATTGTTTTGATTTTGGTCACTTTCATACGTCTACACAATTTAAACAAATAATTGTATATGATTGTTAAAACAGCTGTTGTCCCTCTGCCTACCCACCCATTGCTCTTCCTCAGAGACAGCCACTTTACATTTTTTTAGGATTTTTATACATATTGCTGAAAAAATGCCTGTTCTGCTGCTTTATTAGTTTTTTTCAGTTGTCATTATCTAGTGACATCTGAGTGCCCACTCCAGGACGTGAGGAATCTGCTCCCTTTCCAGCCCCACCTCCACTGCCCACAACCACTCTCCATCTACCCCCTCCCCCATGCTGTCCCTGCAGTTCCGGTTAGATTGCTCAATGGCATTTTACTGTAAGGTCCATGGTTACTTTTACTTTTTGGTTTCCATGCAGTTCTTTTGTCACTAGCTTGAGTTTCAACTTTCTTATCATTGAATCAAACAAATTCCTCCCCAGTTATATAAATCTCTTTGGGTGTTCTGATGCCTGAGGTGTCCTGTTAATTTTGTGTTGCTGGAGAAATCTCTCCCAGAACTTTTGGAAGCTCTCCAACATGGACCAGATGCCCTTTTATGTTTGCTACAGAGCTGTTGTCCTGGCATCTCCCTTATGTCTTCTATCATATTCTCCGTGTCCTTATGGGTTTATGTCTTTCAGTATAAATTCCTCTACTGTTGTTTCATTGGGTAGCTAAATTAGATGTTTGGATTCAATCTGCTGTATTTACCTGAGGTCTATCTTGTTTACGCTCACTGGTACCAATGAGATTGGTTTTATACTGATATAGATGAGACAGTTGAGTCTGAGAGGGGTTAAATAACTTGTCTAAAGACCCACAGCCATTATGCAACAGAGTGCATGTTTTAACTCCAGACTGTCTGGCCGTAAAACCCATGTTCTTTTATTCTTGGTCCTTTGAAAAGAAAGGTGTTATTGATTGATATGAGATGTAATTGAAAATTTAGGCACTTCCATCAATTTCCCTTGTGTGTCTTCTTCCATCTTCGTTTTTCCTTAAGACTGAAAATGGCTTCTTGCTCTCTTATCTCAAAGAGATAAATTTCCTGTATCCTTCTAAGAAACTCTCTCCCAAGCAGAGGCATAGCAAGAGGGATTTCTTAAAATAACTGTTTAAGAGTGTTCTGGTTTATGGGTAATCTGTAAATTATGGGGAAAAGGCTTTGGTTGGTTGTGAAAACATGATACTTCTTTACCAGCTGATCACCATTTGTGGAAGGAGGAGGTGTGTGATGAGTCCAAAGTTTGGTGGTGGTGGTTCTTGGCTTAGGGTTCATTCCCCAGGCTTTGCCTTCTAGTTGGGGACACTGTTCCCCATCCCCCTGCCCCCCAGTCCCCATCCCTTCATCTGGATGCAGCTGCCAAGGAGTCAGATCCAGATCTGGCTCACCTGTGTCCATAGCACAGGAGACCATGGAGGAGCCGGGGTACCAGGGACCCTGGATCTGTTCCTGATTCTTTCTTTCGTCCTGGCCAGTGCCAGCCTGCCCAAAACACTTGCAGCTCTAACCACTTTTACTAAAGGAAAAGTACTTTATAAAATGGAATGAAAACTTACAATTCAGTATGGGTGGGATAAGTCAAGGTTGCTTGCCCAAGACTTAATGAATCAACAGTTCCTGTCTACTTCTGACTCTACTTTGCTAAACATGAAAGCAGTTAATGCACTATCTAAATCACCTAAAGCACGGCTTGCCTGAGAGTGCATCAGAGAACAGGTGGCTAATTGAGGCTCACTTTCTAAATTTCAGAACCCGTAATCCTATACCCTGATCAACTTCGAGGTGCCAAATTGGCCTTTGTGTAGTGCAGTTCATGTGGCTATGACATGTGTCACCAGATGCTGTCATTCTGAAACAAGACTGTTCCTCTTTATAGCTATGGGGGTCATTTTCTGTCTGGCTGATAGCAAAGAGGGTAAAGCCCTGTGTTGGTGAGACATCATCTCAGATAGAAGGATGACAGCATCTAGAGAGGCCTGCGGGTGAAGGGAAGGGTGAATGGTGAATGGGCTACACTTTATCTTAACATTTCCAGTCTCTTTTTGTAGCTAGGCATGAGCTAGTTGCTTGGTAAGAAGAGAAGCCTGCCTGTTCCTTCACCATCAAATGCAAGGCTCTTTTGATTGTCCAGGTGTCCAGAGAGAAGGAAAACTTGTTGGGGCCACAACACCTGTCACTGTGCTAAGCTCCTAAACAGCCATGTCATCCTCTGCCTGCTCCTCTCCTTCCTGGGCTGGGGGCGCACCCCATCAGGGAGTCCCCTGGGCACACTGTCTCTTGCTTCAGTACCCACCGACGCTGTGTCAGGCCCCTGGCTGGCTGCTATAGCTCCCCTCTCACTGGTAGAGAACATGATTCACTTCCACTCCCCACCACCCACTTAGAAGTTGCTTTGTTTTTTGCTTGTGTTGTTGGAGTTTTCTAGAATCCAGCTCTTTCCCTTTGGGTCAATGCCTCTTCCCCTAGCTTCCTTCCAGCAGGCCTCTGGGCATTGAACTTCTGGAGCTTCATGCACGTAAGCTCCACATCCCTGATGAACCCAGGCTCCCGGTGGAGGTGCTGCGTCCCTGCAGGGATGAACAGACACTGAACGCAGCTATGTGACATGTTTGCCTCTGAGGCTCCAGCCTCCCTGAGGGCAGTGATTGTCCCATCGTGCAGTAATGATAGGAGCTCTAACCTCAACAGTGGTTAGAGGAGAAATGCCTACTAGCTGCTAAAATAGGAACGGTTGGCGACCTTGTGGCTTCCCTGTTCTAAGCATGTCTGTGCTCACAGATGGGGGCTGGAGGCCTCACACTGATGGCATGTTTGACCCTTCAAAGGTCTATCTGTACCCCATACCACTGACAGCTCACAACTGCCCTGTGACCGAGGCTGGCAGGGCCCCTTCTTACCCAGGTGTCCTGCCATCACCTCAGACCCAGCAGGTCTGGAACTGAGGTTGTCGGCTGCCCTAAGCAGGTTCAGGCTCCTGAGCACTCCCAACCTTACCAGCCCGGGCTCCTGGGTTTTAAATATGATACACCTTTGACTCATGTTTCACTTCACACCACCTCCCACGGGTCCACCCAACCTTCTATTTGCCAAGTACAAACTCATCCCTGGGCAGAAGGCCTGTGGACCTCCTTTTATGGCCCTTCTGTTGTAGGGGGTTGTGGCCTGGGCCCTCTGGGCTTGGCACCTACTCACTATCCTCTCCCTTCTACCCTGTTAGTAAGGCCCCAAATGGGGCCTGACTGTGAAATGTGAGATCTTCTTAAAGATCTGTCATGTTTACATCTGAGGCCGCTTGGTTTGTTGTGCACTGGCACCCGGACCGTGGAGTAGTGGGTGTGATTCCCAAGCTCCTCTCATTAACTACCCTTGTTACACTTATGTGAATTCTGTGAAAGGTTTTGACTCATCATGAGCAGCTGGATGCTCCGGTGTAATCTCATCAACCACTTTGATATTTGCCAACTACATCCTGCCCTTACATGCAACTCCACCCTTCCATCCCCTCTGCCTGGAATAGCATTCTCCCCCTTATCTTCTGGGAAAACTTCTACTCATCCTTCAAGACCCTGAGAAGCCACATACCTGCCTCTATCAGCTTACCCCATACTGTGCCATCGTTAATTTGTTTATACTTTTGTCTTCATGAGACTGCATGGTCCATGGGTGCAGGGTCCAGGTCTGATTTGTGAATATCTCCCCAGTACCCAGCACAGCATGGTTCAGAAATGTGGGTAGAATAGATCTCTCCATTTATTCTCAATTATTCACTCACAAGCTTCCTCGTGCCAGGCACTGTGCTAGGCACTGGGCACATAGGGGTGAACAAGATAGACAGGGACACCTGCCTCCATGGAGAGGGTGAGCAAGGCCACTTAGCAGGCACACAAGTATATGGACGAGATCCTTTGAAACTGCCACGCTTGGAAGGGGCTGCTGTAGATGGAGGTGTGCAGGGAAGGCCTGTCTCAGAAGTCACGTGGCGCTGACTCCCGGAAGATGAGAATAAATGAACAAAGCAGAGAGCTGGGAGAGCAATCTCAGGGCTGAGCGGATGGCAGGTGTGAAGTTACAGAGGAAGACAAGGTCTTGGAGCACTGGGGGTGGGGTGCAGGGCACAGACAGGAGACCAATGCTACTGGTACATGAGCAATGGGGAAGGCAATATGGGGTTGGCCTGGCCGGATCCTCTTTAATAGGTTGCAGTGAAGCAAGCAATTTGGACTTTTCTTCAAGAATAGTGGGAAGTCCTCAGGGGAAAGTATTTCAGCCCTTTAATGTCTCTGAACAGGTGGGAATGTGGATTATTGCCCTGGAATAATCATGTGTGATCGTGTGCCCTTTTCCTGCTACCTCTACTTTCATCCCCCAAGCCCCCAAGCTTGCTTTCATTCAGCCCATGAGATCTGCACATCTTTGGGGACTCTAGTGGCCTGGGCTGCTCTTCTCAGCAGGGGCAGCTCTGTCCCTTGCTGCAGCCTTGTGTATAGTGGCTCCTGCCACAGCCTTGAGGGGCCGATGAGGCTCCCACCTCCTCTGCAGGCTCCCGTTCTCATGCCCGAGTTGATTGTGCAATGGTCCTTGGACTGCTGAGGCTCAGTGCTCGTTCCCAAACCTTCCTTGGCCTTTACTCCTATGAATCACTGCCCTCCCTCTCACACAAGTAGTTGCTTATCTCTGCCATGCCTACCTCCTCCAGGGGAACCAGCCTTTTGGACTTACCTGGGTTCTCCCTTCCTAGGCCTAGCCCATGTGGTATAAAGTCTCTCATCCTGGCACAAATACATCCTGAGATCATCGCCTCACTTTGAAAACAGAAACAAAAACAGGGAACATATATTGAGCACTTGCTATCTATAAGGAAATGTGCTATTTTCTATGAAGTGTTAATTCCTCATTTAATCATGACATCAACCTGGTGAATCAAGTGCTGGTATTCTCTGCATTTTACAGATGAGGATACTGAGGCTCAGAGATCATATTGTAAATGGCAGAGCAGGGTTTGAACCCAGGCTATTTTTAACAACTATTGCCTGGCACAGTCCTGTGTGGTTCTTTGTGGTCCTAAAATCTTTATCCACACCATCTCCAAAGCCACTTCTCTGTGGCTGCTCACTTTCCTTTCTTCCCTTTGAAAGTCCAGCTTCGCAGCAAACAGGAGCCGAGACCCCCAAGGACCCTCTGTTTCCTGACCCGGGTCATCCTTGGGTAGAGGAGCCAGGCCCATTCTCCACAGCACTTATGCCCATTGGACACGTTCATAGGCCTTGCTGAAGGGGCAGATAAGAGCTCCTGCCTGGTCTGCCGTTTATGGCATGTGAACTAGGGATTACAAATGCAGTTGTCGCTCCCTACCACCAGGGAGTGGGTGGGAAGCCATAAAATGAGAAGAGGCTGCAGAAGACAGTTTAGCTGAAAGATCTTCCGTAGAGGCAGCGTTGTCCAGCGATGGGACTAACTGCCATCTGCTCCGTTAGGCAGGAGACTTGGCTTGGTGGGGGTGGGGTGGCCTCTGTGTCCCTGGAGAAGCTCTTCAGTCCTGAGGAGATGGCAAGCTGCACCTTGCTGGTGTCAGGTAGCCTAGCACTAAGATGGTGAGAGGAAGTGCTCCAGGTGCCTGGGACAGAGCTCTCCCCATGGAATGGGCCCGCGGCCTCCCTCGGCCAGGCACTTTTGACCACCGGGGAAGGTGGCAGCTGAGACCTCTCAGCCTGGATCACAGCCACCGGACGAAGGCACTGCAGGTGCATGACGCATGTGGCTCTAAGACAGACGTGCCTGCTGAGAGTCCTGACCCCAGCTGCGGCAGGGCACGTCCTCACAGAGTCCTTTTCTCCAGACTGGCCTGGCAGAGGAGCTTCCCCAGTGTCAGCTGCAGCTTCTGGAACCTGGGACCATAATGGCGGCTCTTAATCTCAGAAGTGAATGGGCTCGTGTGCTAACGCTGCAGGAAGCAGCGCCAAGAGGGAGAGGATCTGGAGACGGCAGAATCGGGGTGGGTGTGGGGTGGGGGGTGGCCGGCTCCGCTTCTTGTGAGAGTGGCCCGCTTGACGTTCTAAGTGGAGGGTTTGCGGTCTTGCGTGCGTAACGTGGGCCTCTCTGCAACTTTTCCTTTGTCCTGTGCTTGAACTTTCAGTAAGAGACGAAGAAGAAGACTGAGGGGAGAGGAGCCATGGCTTCGGATGCCAGTCACGTGCTGGAAGCTGCCCTGGAGCAAATGGACGGGATCATCGCAGGTATCCTCAGAGGGGTCCAGGGGTCCCAACACCTGACGGCTCGTCTTCCACACCTCAGAGGCTGTTTTGTCCCATTCCACTTTTCTTTCTGGCACAGCGAGAAGCCCCTCGGTCGGTTTATTTGATTTTATTTGCATGCTGTCTCTTTTTTTTAAGAGTTCAGACTTGCAGAACGCCTTGATCTCTGGTGCAAGTTTAGGTCTCCGCCGAGGCAATGTGGGTGTGCCATAGATAAGCATGACTTGAACGGACGCGCTTCGGCTCCTGGCGGTGAGGCAGTGTGGGTGCATTAAGGTTGTTTTTACTGTAAATTTGTCAGAGCACATCATGGGTTATCATAGGTGAGCTGAAACGAAACTCAGAGTCTAGAGACCTTGGTGCCTATTCCAGCGTCTGCTCGCTTCCCCAGCTGGTCTCCAGTGTGTTTGGGAATCAGGAGGCAGTTTGGTATGGATTCACCTCCTCCCTGTAGGCCATATTGTTTCTTACCTATCTGCTTGGACACTGTTTGACTTAAGGTCCACATTAGCCAGTTAAGAATATTCCCTAGATGGGGCGCCTGGGTGGCTTAGTCGGTTAAGCGGCTGACTTTCGCTTAGGTCATGATCTTGCGGTTCGTGGTTCGAGCCCCGCGTCGGGCTCTGTGCTGACTGCCAGCTCAGAGCCTGGAGCCTGTTTCAATCTGTGACTCCCTCTCTCTCTGACCCTCCCTTGCTCACGCTGTCTCTCTCTCTCTGTCCTAGAAATAAATAAAAAACATTAAAAAAATTAAAAAATAAAATAAGATGGGCATGGGGCGCCTGGGTGGCTTAGTCGGTTAAGCGTCCGACTTTCGCTTAGGTCATGATCTCGCGGTTCATGGGTTCGAGCCCCGCGTCGGGCTCTGTGCTGACTGCCAGCTCAGAGCCTGGAGCCTGTTTCAATCTGTGACTCCCTCTCTCTCTGACCCTCCCTTGCTCACGCTGTCTCTCTCTCTCTGTCCTAGAAATAAATAAAAAACATTAAAAAAAATTTTATAAAAAAGAAAAAAAAAAGAATATTCCCTAGAAAAAATTCAGCGAAACTGGTTAATTGGAAAGGAGTGTCAGTGGGATGTTTGGGCTGATTAACTCCTTGATAGGGGTGACCCGAAGTCCTACTGATTAGAATAAACCTGTCATTGAAAATCCTTCTGGAAGGCCCCACATCCTCTTTCTGTCCTGACCTGATGACAAGTCAGTGGTTCTATTTGCTGACTGGCCAGGCTTCTTTGGGACTTGGCTCCTATCTGTGAGGAGCTGTGGTTGGAGGAGGCGGGGGACGAGCGCTTGGGCTGAGCGTGGCTAAAGCCCAGGATATGGACACCAGACACCGCCCCTTGCCAGGCATTTGCTTCCCCTTCCACCCTGCGGGGACAGTCTGGCTCACTGAGGATTGTGGGTGCTGGCACCTGGGGTAGGGGAGGTTGTGTGTTAAAGCTTCTTCATGTTCTTGGTGGCACTGTAACATGTCCTAGCTGTCATCTGTCAGGCTCCCCATTTCTCACTGAACATAAGAGCTCTTGAGAGGCCCTACAAATGTCCTGCTTCTCTAAGGCTGTACAGACTGGGATGTCCTGTTCTGCATTAGGGCCTCCAAAAGCCCCTTGAGAGGAAACAGTCGAGAGTGCGGATTTCCTAGCAGTCGTTGTAGTCCCATCTGGAAGCTGTCTGGGGCTCATGTGCAGTGGGATCTGAGCCACAGGGTCCGACCCTCAGACCTCAAAGCTCTTGGGTGGGTGTGAGGGCTGAATGGACACCTCCTAAAGAAGGCAGCTGGTGTGGGGCCAGTCCCTCTTCCTGCCTCCTAATTTCTCCACATTGGCATTCCTAAAATGATGACGCCTCTGGCAAAATACCCCATCTCTGACAGAGCTGTGTGTGACCCCCCCAGGGCTTTGCCTTAACCCAGGATGTGCAGGTGAAGATCTAGGATGGATAAAGAGGAAGGGCCCTGGGGCTGGGTGGTTCAGAACCCAGGAGCCCCATACTCCTGCCTGTCCAGCACAAACTGCTCCCTCCTTCTTCCCTTTCCTTCATCATCCACCCTGGCTGGTTCCTTCTAGAAGGGCTCCTTGGGCAGCTTTGCCTGGAACAGCCTACATTCCAAGGCATTCTTTGCAGATTGGTCAGGACAAGCACCTTCAGACAGGCTGCTTGGATCAAATCCTGCCTCTACAACAACCTATTTACCTGACTGTGCCTCAGTTTCCTCACATTTAAAATGGGAATAATCATAGTACCCACCTTAGAAGGTTGCTATACTTATACACATGAGGTGCTGAGGATAGCGCCTGGCATGTAGTAAGCCTTACAAAATGTTAGCTTTTGAGAAATTAATAAGGAATAAAAAAAAGAATCTTTATTATGTTATATCTTCTTTAGGGGCATGATAGAGTTCTTTTATATTCAGGACCTTGTTTCACCCATTTGTGTCTTGTGCTTTTCATTGCATAAGACTTGTGCAGGCCTTGCCAGACTCTCCTGGGATTTGCAAGATTAATGAATGCATAGTCTTCTGAGCGGTCTCTGCCCTGTTCCTGGCCCTCTTTACCTGTGTCTTCCACAGAGAAGTAGAGCAATCTTTGAAACACACTTCAAACCATAGCATTCCTCTCTCCAAAGCTCATCAATGGCTTCCCATCTCAGGATAAAATCTGATGTCCTCGGGGCACCTGAGTGGCTCAGTCGGTTAAGCATCCAACTTCGGCTCAGGTCATCATCTCATGGTTCGTGGGTTCGAGCCCCACATCGGGCTCTGTGCTGACAGCTCAGAGCCTGGAGCCTGTTTCAGATTCTGTGTCTTCCTCTCCCTCTGTCCCTCCTCTGCTCGTACTCTATGTCTCTCTCTCTTTCTCAAAAAATAAACATTAAGCAAATTTAAAAAAAAAATCTGATGTCCTCAACAGACCCAGCACTTCTGTACATGATCTGGCCTTTGATTGCATGCGTGGCCACACCTCCTACCACTTTCTTCCTGGCTTATCTCCCTTTAGCCCACACACTGGCTCTCTCCGGGCCTTGGTGAGTGCTGACCCCTTAGCTGGAATGCCACCCTCCAGATACCCTCAGATCTGATCGCTGCTAAGATGTTGCCACATCACAGAGGTTTTTCCCGACCCTCTCTAATTAGCATCCACTCCTCCTATCACTCTGTCTTTGTATCTTGTTTATATTTCTTTACAGCACTTTCCATCACCTGACCTATTACATCCACATTTGTCTCCCTGTGTATCCTCAGCCTTCTGCACCAGGTTGTAAGTTTCATGAGGCCAGAGGCTTCGCTGTTCCATCTCTAGTGCCTCCATTGGTCCGCAGCACATCTTGGGTGTTTAATAAGTATTTGTCACATACACGTTTTATTTACTTTTGTGAATGGGCTCTCCTTTTCATTGGTTAGGAGGCAGTTACGAGTTTCTATATATATATCCTCTTATCTGGCTGTGTACTGAACTTCATTTACTCTTTTCTTAGTACCTTTCACTGATTATTCTGGAATAACAAATCACCAATATTGTTTTTGAGGATTTGGTGATTGGCATGTTCTGTGAACCATCTCTTAAGTAATAATTGGCTCACCCAGACATTTGACAGGAGCTATTTGGCAGATAATTGAACATTGAAGTAATTAGTGCATGTCTAGAGGGTATACATTCTACACTATTTGTGATGAAAAGAATGATAATTATTAAATGCCTTTGTGCAGGATACTCTTCCACAAGATTATTAATACCCTCCTCATATTCAAGGTGGTGGGCCCAAACTGGACGTAAGAGCTTAAGAGTGAGTTTTTATGGTTGTGGGGTACCTGGGTGACTCAGTCAGTTAAGCATCGGACTTCAGCTTAGGTCATGATCTTGCGGCTTGTGATTTCGAGCCCTTCATAAGGCTCTGTGCTGACAGTTCAGAGCCTGAAGCCTTCTGATTCCATGTCTCCCTCTCTCTCTGCTCCTCCCCTGCTTGCACTCTGTCTCTCTCTCTCTCAAACAAACACTTAAAAAAATTTTTTTTAAATAAGTTTTTATGGTTGTTAATGTGGAGTAAGGAGTTAGACCATTGAGGTTTGAATCCCAGCTCAGTCACTTAGGACTGGCTATGGGATCTTTAGGCAAATTGTTTAATCCCTCTGAGCTCAGTTCCCACATATATAAAATAGTGATAATTGTACCTGTCTCATACTATTAGGAGGATTAAATTAATGGAGATAAGGGGGCCCAGTTCAGTTCTTGTTCCTAGTCCCCTAGCCAGAGTAACTTTGCTTTCATCTCTCTCACACACCAGACTTCCAAGTGAGGGTTCCTTTGCTGTAAGGGTGGCAGCTAAAAGAAAGTTTGAAAACTGTGGTACCACATCCTGATGCCTCAAATCCTGCAAAACAATATTTTTATGTGAACATTTAAATCGTCCTTTCCGTATTGCTGTTCTCCTATTAATTTGAAGTCGAATGATGTCGAGTGAGGCCAACACTACCAAAACACAATTGCTTTTACATCCATTAAGGTGTTCAAATGAGTGCCCAAGGACTGTGTTCTCTCACTTTCTGAAAACACAACTACTACTTTATTTCAATGGAAGAAATTTTTATAGGCTTCCTGTACATTTCACATTGTAGTCATTGATGCAGAAACAACATAGTTTCCTCTTAAAAGGACAGCTCCTTCAATAATGATGCTTCTTAGTTACAACTCTATAGAACAAGATTTCCCTTATTAATTACCCTGTAGTATGATAGGCTCTGGTTCACTTTCCAAAACTCCTTCCAAAAAGAGTACACTTAGGGCATGTGATCTCAGTATTTATGTAAGTAAGTCTTTAATAGAAAAAAAAAAGTTTCTCTTTCCTCCAGACTGATGTAAACAATGCAGACACTATAGGCGATCATCACTCCGATAAACAGCCAGGCCAGGAATACTCTGAGAGGACATCCTGACGCACAGGTGTCAAATTTACTTCTGTCAGACCCACGGTGTGGTGACCCTTGTCTCAGGGCACTTGGTGGCTCTGCAGGTATGAGAAATCCTTACAAGCAGAAACAGGACCATTAAATGAAACTCCTTTTATGGTTGAACTCTTGAAACCTGAATGGGTGTCTCCTGGGTGTGACTGTCCTTGATTGGAACCCTAAAATTCTGTGCCAGAAAGTTGGAATGAGGTGACTTAAAGACCTCAGAGCCCTTATCAAAAATGATGTGTTTCTAGCACAAAAGACCACTGTTATAGCTTCTGGTACAGTGTTAACTTTGCTCTTGCTCCTGATTAATCCTTGTGATTTGGCCCTCAAATATTACCATAATTGAATTACGCTGTTGACAATTGAAACTGAACCATAGATTGCTTAACTACCTCACTCTGGATGGCCCAGGGCAACTGCCACATTTGCTCATTTTGCATCAGGCTTAATTTGTGGGCTGACAGGTTCAGTGGCTGCTCCAGGAGGCCATTTCTGCAATAGTACAGAGAACCCCGTGGTCAGAACACAGAGGGCCACTTATTATTCCTCTTCACTGTAGCAGGGGGTCCCTCATGCAGTCATCTGCAAGTTGTACCCATCGGTGAGGAATAGTTAAAAGGGACCTATTTATGACACTTTTTTTTTTTTACAAATAGTTTATTGTCAAATTAGTTTCCACATAACACTCAGTGCTCATCCCCACAAGTGCCCTCCTCCATGCCCATCCCTCCTCCCCCCCACATCCATGAGTCCTCAGTTTTTGTCAGGATTCAAGAGTCTCTCATGGTTTGCCTTTCTCCCTTTCCCCCACCATTTCCCCCCTTCTTCTCCCCCTTGTTCCTCCGTCAAGTTCCTTCTAATCCTTCTATACGTGCAAACATATGATATTTGTCCTTCTCTGCCTGACTGATTTCGCTCAGCATAACACCCTCAAGGTCCATCCATGTTGCTACACATGGCCAGATTTCATTCTTTCTCATTGCCATGTAGTATTCCATTGTATTATGACACTTTTAAAAAGAGGTTGCTTTCAGGGCACCTGGGTGGCTCAGTTGGTTAAGTGTCTGACTTTGGCCCAGGTCATGATCCTGCACTTTGTGGGTTTGAGCCCGACATCAGGCTCTGTACTGACAGGCTGGAGCCTGCTTCAGATTCTCTGTCTCTCTCTCTCCCCCTCCCCTGCTTGTACACTGTCTCTCTGTCTCCCAAAAGTAAATATTTTTTTTTAAAAAGTAAGAAGAGGTTGCTTTGGACCTTGCTGTTAACTCTGATTAGTGTCTGGGTTGTTTTTGTTTTTTTAAAGACTTAGATTTGGGGCAGAGTAAGTTCTGGTCAAGACTGAGATTATTCACCTTGACTGATGAATGACTTCAGCAGTGACATTAAAGGCTGCTGACTAGTCTATGCTCTGCACATGTTCAGTTAATTGGTCCGGTGCAGGTCCTCCCTGAGGTAGGTCTGCATATAGTAGTCGTGAGTAAGAGGGTGGGAGAGCCTAACCTTGCCTGCTTCCCTGTCAGAATTCAGGCTGAGAGCACTCTGCTCTGATTCTGACCTGGAGATGGTCAGAGTGGAAGTTTGGAGATGACCAGGGGCCTGAGATATCAGACTATCCTCTGTGTAAAAAGGTCGGAACGGCGCATGGTGGCAAGCAGTGTCTGCCAGCCATCGTTTTGATTTTTCCCCTTGCTGCAGACCCTCCTCTACTCCTTCAGGGCTGTGCAGCCTCATTTTCTCAAACTTTCTCAAACTCAAAGAGTTTGAGTAAAACTGGGATTCTCACTTGTTCCTTAAATACCTGCTCTAGTTGTAGGTATTGAACCTGACATATAAAACCACGTGGACCTGGTATTTTCCCATTGAAAGATTTTCTGTTTCTAATGGTTAGAAACAGGTTTTAATTTCTTAGTTGAGTTTTGGCAAGTGGTATTTTTCTAAAAATCTGTGCATTTTACTGAGGTCTTTAATTTTGTTAGCATAAGCATGGCAATCCTGTTTTTTTTAGAGGTCTGCTACACCTGTTCTATATTCCTAATATTGCTTAATTATGCCCTCTATTTTTTTATCAGTCTTTCCAGAGTTATCTTTTTTATTAGTATTTTCAAAGAACTGACTTTGCTGATGACTTTCCATTGTATGTGTGTGGCATATTTGTTACTTCTTTCAATAGATAAATATGTAAATGTATTAGTCCAGGTTCTCCAGAGAAACAAAATCAATAGTGTGTGTGTGTGTGTGTGTGTGTGTGTGTGTTGAGAGAGAGACAGATCTCTGAGAGAGAGGTTGGTTGATTTTAAGGAGTTGACTCACGTGAGTTTGAGAGCTAGCAAGTTCAGTCTCTCCGGGACAGGCCAGCAGGCTGGAGACCCAGGGAAGAGTCAGTGTTGCAGTTCCGGTCTGCAGGCCAGCTGCTGGCAGAATTCCTTCTTCTTCCAGGGAGATCTGCCCTTTTCCGTGACCACCTTTCACCGATTTGATGAGGCCCTGACGTCATGGAGAGCAATCTGTGTTAGTCCCAATCTACTGGTTTCAATGTTAAGCTTATCTAAACATCTAGACTAAGGTTTGACCAAATACCAGGGTACTGTGGCCTAGCCAAGTTGACACATGAAAGTAACCACCACAGTATATGTGACTAAATATGCATTCTGTGTCTATACTTAATATATACTCATATGTAACTTATTTGAATGATTTTTGTCACTTTCTTCTCTGTTTGCCTAAATGTATCTATTCTCTTTTAAAAACCAAATTAAGGGGCACCTGGGTGGCTTAGTTGGTTAAGTGTCCATCTTTGGCTCAGGCCATGATCTCGTGGTTCTTGAGTTTGTGTCCTGCATCAGGCTTTGTGCTGACAGCTCAGAGCCTGCAGCCTGCTTTGGGTTCTGTGTCCACTCTCTCTGCCCCTTCCCCACTCACATTCTGTCTCAAAAATAAATAAAACATTAAAAAATTTAAAAAACTGAATTAAAAACCAATCAATAATATATATTTTCAATTGACTGCTAACTTCCATGTGTTGTGGTTAATTGGTCTCTAATACTTATTCTTTGGAATTTATTGATACTTGTTTTATGGCCTTGACTAAAACACTGTCAGCTTTCATTAATGTCTCTTATGTGGTGGGGAGGTGTGCGTATTCTCCCAGCTGTCACGTGCAATGTTCTGTATTTGTTCATTGCATCCACTCACCCACTTTGTTTAAATCTTCGCTGTCATTACTGATTGTTTTGGTCTGCTTGATCTCATGAGTTTCTTAGAAATGCATATTCAAATTCTACTAGATGGTGGATTTTTGTCTCCCAAAATTCTGAATATTTTGCCTTATGTTTTGAAGCTGTGTTTTGTACTATATGAATACACTTTTAGAATTCTATCTAAATGTATCTATTCTAGATATTCTAGAATACACTTTTAGAACATTCTGGTGAATGCTTTTATCACATAGAGTAACACTCTTCATCTCTAGGAGTGCTTTTTGTCTTAAAGAGTATTTTGTCTCACGTTAATCTTTCTGTCCCAACTTCCTTAGGATTTTTCTTGGTATTGGTATTGACCTTCTTCCATCCTTTTTCAATATCAAGCTTTCAGTGTGCTTTTGTTTTGTGTGTATCTTTTGCCAGTGGGATATAGGTGCACTTTTACTTTTTAACCAATTTAACAATATCTGTCTTTTAACCGGCCGGTGTCGTCTATATACATTTATTTTGATAATTAATTCATCTGACCATTTTTCAATTATTGTCTAATTTCTACTTGTCTCACACATTCTGTGCTTTGCTCACCCCCTGCCCCCCCCTTTAAATTGTTTTAAACATCAAATTATTTGTATGTGTTCTTATTCCAGATTCAAGGCCCAGTTTCCTTCTGTGGGGTGGGGTTCTCTACTTTACTGAAGGTGTTACCCTTTTGTATCTCCCATTTGACCTCTGCCTTGGCTCAGGCCTAAGCTTTGTCTCTTGTCCCCCTCGAGTGGTCTGTGGTCCAGGCATTAGGCTGTCAGGGAACCAGCAGTGGCATATGGGACAAACACCAGCTCAGATGTTGTCTTCTTGAGGTTCTGAGCTCTGAAGATTTCCTTCAGTTCAGCTGCTTAAAAAGGTGTGTGCACATGGGTTTTTTAATTTGTGGGTGTTCTTGCAGGGTTTCCTCTGTGCAGCTAGTCTGCCGCTGCCGGCCCTGTGGCTGCTGTCATGCTGTCACCTTCCTTGACTCACCATCCATCCCCTTCCTGCATCTTCAGAGCAAGTGGTGGCAGGTCGAGTACTCAGGTCATATTCCTATGACTCTGTCTCCTGTGTCCCTCTTCTTATTTAAGAGCTCATGTGATTAATAGTACAGGATAACCTCCCTATCTCAAAACTCTTCAGCATAATCTCATCCATAAAGTCCCTTTTGCCATGTGAGGTAACACATTCATAGATCCCATGGTTTAGAACATGGACATCTTTTAGGGGAGGGTGGGGTCATTATTGTGTCTCCCATAATAATCAATAAATAACACCCCTTTATTCCCTTCCTTAGTTTTTTTTTTAATTTTAAATGTTTTATTTATTTTTGAGAGAGAGACAGCGTGAGCAGGGGAGGGTCACAGAGAGAGGGGGGACACAGAATCTGAAGCAAACTCTAGGCTCTGAGCTGCCAGCACAGAGTCCAACGTGGGGCTCGAACCCACGAATGGTTGAGATCATGACCTGAGCCGAAGCCGGACACTCAACTGACTGAGCCACCCAGGCACCCCTCCTTTCCTTAGTTTTAAACCAATTAAGTAATAGACAAAGGGGTCAGACAGAAAGAGAACAATTTAAGGGCTTTATTGTTAGTTTTACTGATTAGGGAAGTTGTTAGCCTAACCTGACATCATAATCAGGATTTTGAATCCTACACACATACTTATACTGTACATTGAATTTAACCCCTCTGCAGAGGCAGAGCTGGTCTCAGAAAGCTCCCTTGAAGGGTGGCTTGCATCCATCCTGTCTGTCTCGACAGACACCCTTCTGTCAGCTCTCTGGTCAGAAGGTCCATTCGTCCTCTGAGGAAAAGTTGAGTGAGGGGAGACAGGAACGAGGCCACCCTTCCTTCCCACAGAAATATGGAGACAGGAAGAGGTCTCCCAAATAATGATTCTTGAGTCTTGTTGAAACTTCCCGTGTGGCCCAGTCTATGGTCAGTTTTTTTTCTTCAGTTTTCAATGTAGTTGACACACAATGTTACATTAGTTTCACCCGTATAACATAGTGATTCATCAGGTTTATACATTATGCTTTGTCCACCACAAGTGTAGCTACCCTCTGTCCCCATACGTCTCTGTTACAACATCATTGACTATATTCCTTATGCTGGGCCTTTTATTCTGGTCAAGTGTTCATTCCATTCCTGGAAGCCTGGATCTACCCTCCCCTTCACCCATTTTGCCCAGCCCCCAAACCCTTCCCTCTAGCAACCATCTGTTGTTCTTTATATTTGTAGGTCTAGTTCTGCTTTTGTATATTCATTTGTGGTTTTTTTAGATTCCACATATGAGTGAAGTCATATGGCATTAGTCTTCCTTAGTCTGACTTATTTCACTTCGCATAATGCCCTCTAGGTCCATCCATGTTGTGGCAAATGGGATGACCTCCCCCTTTTCATGGCTGTGTAGTATTCCTTTCTATATATCACCTTTTCCTTATCCACTCTTCTCTCCATGGATACATGGGTTGCTTCCATATCTTGGTTATTGTAAATAATACTGTAATAAACACAGGGGTACCTGTTTCTTGTTGAATTAGTGTTTTTGTTTCTTTGGGTAAATACCCAATAGTGGAATTCCTGGATCATACGATAATTCTATTTTTAAGTTTTTGAGGCAACTTCATACTGTTCTCCACAATGACTACAGCAGTTTACATCCCCACCAACAGTATATGAGGGTTCCTTTTTCTCCACATCTTCGCCAGCACTTATTATTTCTTGTCTTTTTTATTTTAGTCATTCTAATAAGTATATGGTCAGTTTGGCAAGGGGTAGGGGGGAATGTTTCATATGTGCTTGAACACAGTGTGCCATCTCTAGTTATTTGGGGCAGAGCTCTCTGTCCTTTGTTGTTCCGAGATATTACTTTATTTTTTATTTCCCGTTTAGCTCTGCTTGATCGGTCATTTCCTAGGTTAGATGGTCACAACATGCTATCTTTTTTACACACCGGGGGATTTGGTTTTTAAAATTTGTGTTTGAGATTTGTGTGTCCAAAGTTTCTCCGTCAGATGGTGTGGCGTTGCCTACATCCTGCTCAGGACTGCGGAGCTGTACAGTTCCAGGGGCACCATGTACACTCTGGCCAACAGGTTGTGCTGGCAAGTTCTCCATATTGTGTAAGCTGGGAGCAGTCCCTTCCTACAATCAAACAAAATAGGGTAGAATTTTTCACTTCTTGAAGGTTTAATAGAACTTACTTGTAAAAACAGTTGGCTTGATATGTTCTTTGGAAAAAAATTAAAGTATGATTCAGATGGTTCAAATTATAGTTTAAATTATTTTTTACAGGACTATTCAGATGGTTTTTTATTTGTTTTTATCATTTTATTCCGTGATGTGTGTGTGTGTGTGTGTGTGTGTGTGTGTGTGCGTGTGTGTGTTTTAAACTGGCCTTTGTTGTTGTTTTTAATCTCTGCTAGAAAATTAAATATCTATTACTATTCTTTTAAGCCTCATACTTATATTTTTAACTTGCCTCCTTATCATGAACGTTAAAGATAAATGTCTTTAATGGTTTTTTGTTTTGTTTTGTTTTGTTTTCTGAGAGAGAGAGAGAGACAGCGTGAACAGAGGAGGGTCAGAGAGAGAGGGAGATACAGAATCCGAAACAGGCTCCAGGCTCTGAGCTGGCTGTCAGCACAGCGCCCGATGCGGGGCTCAAACCCACGAACCGTGAGATCATGACCTGAGCCGAAGTTGGACACTTAACTGACTGAGCCACCCAGGTGCCCCTAAAGATAAATGTCTTTAAAGAAGAGTAATTCTTCATCATTAATACATGACCCTTAGAACACTTTGGTTTCTATCACTGCCCCATTGTCCACGTTTTTTTTGCGCAGCATTCTAGTTTCATCTTCATCCATATCCTCCAAATTATTATGTTTTTTAATTGACAGTGTTTATTTTGTTTAAGAATTTTAACATAGTTGGTTCTTTCATCCCACACCTTTTTGCTTGCTATAGTTTCCTTCTTCGTGAAGTAGATCCTTTCAAATTATTTCAGTAATAAATTGCATGAGTCATCATCTGAAAAATGTACTCATTTTATTCTTTTGTAAAAGCTTATTTATTCTGAGATAGAGCATGAGAGTGTGTGCGCTAACAGGGTGGGAACAGAGAGAGAGGGAGAGAATCCCAAGCAGGCTCTGTGCTGTCAATGCAGAGCCCATCCTTATTTTATTCTTAATCTTGAGTGACAGTTTATCTAGTGCAGGTTAGAAGTTATAGATGAGGGGCCACAGGGTGGCTCAGTTTGTTAAGTGTCCAACTTCAGTTCAGGTCACAGTCTCCCAGTTTTTGCATTCAGGTCCCGTGTTGGGCTTTGTGCTGACAGCTCAGAGCCTGGAGCCTGCTTGGGATTCTGTGTCTCCCTCTGCCTACCCCTCCCCCACTCACACTGTCTCTCTCCCTTTCTCAAAAATAAATAAACATTTAAAAAAAAAAAGTTATAGGTGATATTTTCCTCTTCATCTTTGGCATTCTTGAGTTTCAGTGTGTGGTTTCCAGAGTGGATGTGTTTTGATATGTAACCTTTTCGGATATTCAGAGTGTGTCTTCAAAATGAGAAGACTCCATTTTCATCTATGAAAAATGCATAGCCATTTTCTGTTTGGAGCTTCTGCTTCACCCTGCCTTCTGTCTTCCACTTTCCCCTATGTTAATTCTCTTGCCTGCTGTTTACCTGTACCCTTAAATTCTAACTTGGGTGTTGCATTCTTTGTTTTGATTTCTTCTATTCTTTTTCAAATTTTCCTATTCTTTTCTCATGCTTTCTTATTCCTTCATTTCTTTCTTTTCCCCTTTAATTATGTAAAACATTGTATATGCCCCAAGACACAGACATTCCCAAAGAGACAAATATGTACTCATGATATTAATTGATTGCTTTAGACTAATGTATATTTATAAGTACTTATGTAAAATAATATATTTACGGACTTCTTGTCTCAATGGCTCATTTTTAACAATGAATCATTATGTTTGTCTCTAACATGCTGTTTTTATCATTATGAAGGCTACTTTTTAACTAACTTTAGCATTCCAGAGCAGTTATAGAGCACTTGGGGATGTTGATAAAAATGTAGAATCGTGTTTATGTTTGTAGGGCTGAGACAGGACCTGAGAGTCTGCATTTCCACTGAACTCTGGGTAATGCCAATGCTGCTGACATGCACCACATTTTCAAGTGGCCAGGTCTTAGAAATCATTATCCTTACTTTTTTAAGTCGTTTCACATACAGCACTTTTAAAATTCACATGATACTGTCATCACATATTTCATCTCATGCCCAAGAACCCCCATTTAAATGATTAAAGATCATTTTGAAAAATTGTAATTCCAGTAGTTAACATACTTCTCTGATTGACTTATTTCATTTAGCATTATACTCCTTAGATATATCCATGTATTGCAAATGGCAAGATTTCATTCTTTTTATGGCTGAAAAAAATGGCATATGGCAACTATTATGTATGTATATATATACATATACATATATGTGTGCATGTGTGTGTGTATAAAACATATATATATAAACATACATATGTTTATATATAAAACATCTTCTTTACTTGGGCTGCTTCCCTAACTTGATTATTGCAAATAATACTGCAAAAAAACAGGGGTGCATATGTCTTTTTGAATTAGTGTTTTCATAGTCTTTGGGTAATACTCAGTCGTGGAATTACTGGACCATATGGTAATTCTATTTTTAATGTTTTGAAGCACCTCCATACTGTTTTCCATAGTAGCCATACCAGTTTGCAATCCTACCAACAGTGCATGAGGGTTCCTTTTTCTCCACAGCCTCTCCAACACCTGTTGGTTCTTGTGTTTTTCATTTTAGCCATTCTGACCAGTGTGAGGTAATATCTCACTGTGGTTTTGATTCACATTTCCCTAATGATGAGTGACATTCAACATCTTTTCATGTGTCTGTTGGCCATCTGGATGTCTTTGAAGAAAAGTCTGTTCATGTCTTCTGCCCAATTTTTAATTGGATTATTTGGGGATCTTTTGGTGTTAAGTTGTATGTAAACATCTTCTCCCATTCAAAAGGTTGTCTTTTAGTTCTATTGATGGTTTCCTTAACTGTGCAGAAGTTATTTATTTATTTATTTATTTATTTATTTATTTATGAGCGAGCAAGTGAGGGAGAGAGAGGTAGCTGAGAGAGAATCTTAAGTAGGCTCCACGCCAACAGCCTGGAGCCTGATGTGGGACTCAAACACAAGAACTTTGAGACCATGACGCGAGCTGAAACCAAATGTTGGATGCTTAACTGACTGACCTACCCAGGCACCCCAGAAGCTTTTTATTTTGACGACGTCTGAATAGTTTATTTTTGCTTTTGCCTCTGGAGACGTATCTAGAAAACAGTTGCTATGGCTTATGTCAAAGAGGTTACTGCCTGTGTTCTCCTCTAGGAATTTTATGGGTTCAGGTCCCACATTTAGGTACTTAATACAATTTTGAGTTTTTATTTTTATGGTATAACGAAGTGGTCCTGTTTCATTGTTTTGCATGTAGCTGTCCAATTTTCTCAACACCATTTGTTAAAGAGACTTTCTTTTTCCCATTGTATATTCTTGTCTGCTTTGTAATAGACTAATTGGCCATATAATCATGGGTTTGTTTCTGGGCTCTCTATTCTATTCTATTGATCAGTGTGTCTATTTCAGTGCCAGTACCATACTGTTTTGAGTACTACAGCTTTGTAGTATAAGTTGAAATCTGGGATTGTGATACTTCCAGTTTTGTCTTTTTCAAGATCACTTTGGTTATTTGAGGTATTTTGTGGTTCCACACAAATCTAGGGATTATTCTAGTTTTGTGAAAAATGCTATCGGTATTTTGATAGGGATTGCATTAAATCTTTAGATTGCTTTGGGTAGTATGGACATTTTTACAATACTTGTTCTTCCAGTTGATGAGCATGGAATATATTTCCATCTGTGTCACCCTCAATTTTTTTCATCAGTGTTCTAAGTTTTCAGAGTACAGGTCTTTCACCTCCTTGGTTAAGTTTATCCTAAGGATTTTATTTTTGGTACAATTGTAAATAGGATTGTTTTCTTAATTTCTTTCTGCTGCTTCATTATTTGTATGTAGAAATGCAACAGATTTCTGTATATTTATTTTGTATCCTACAATCTTACTGAATTCACTTATCAGTTCTAGTAGTTTTTGGTGGAGTTTTTCAGGTTTTCTATATATAGTTTTATGCCATCTGAAAACAAGATGGTTTTACTTCTTAGTTACCAATTTGGATTCCTTTGTTTCTTTTTGTTGTCTGATTGCTATTGCTCGGACCTCCAGAACTATGTTGAATAAAAGTTGTGAGAGTAGACATTCCTGTCTTGCTCCTGACCCTCAGGGGATAGCTCTCAGTTTTTCACTATTGAGTTTGATGTTAGCTGTGGGTTTTTCTTATGACATTTATTATGTTGAGATCTATTCTCTTTAAACCTAAACCTACTTTCTTGAGGGTTTTTATCATGAAGGGATGTTGTACTTTGAAAAATGGTTTTTCTGCATCTATTGAGATGATCATATGATTTTTATCCTTTCTTTTATTGATGTCATGCATCATGTTGATTCATTTGTGAGCATTGAATCACCTTTTCATCCTAGGAATAAATCCCCCTTGATTGTAGTGAATGATTTTTTTAATATATGGAATTCAGTTTGCTAATATTTTATTGAATATTTTTGCATCTATGTTCACCAGAATTATTTGCCCGTAGTTCTCTTTTTCTGCAATATCTTTATCTGGTTTTGGTATCAGAGTAATGCTAACTTCATAGAATGAATTTGGAAGTTTTCCTTTCTCCTCTAATTATTGAGATAGTTTAAGAATAGGTATGAATTGTTCTTTAAGTGTTTGGTAGAATTTACTTGTGAAGCCGTCTGGTCCTGGACTTTGGTTTGTTTGGAATTTTGTTGTTGTTGGGATTTTTTTTTTTTTTTGACTGTTGATTCAATTTTATTGCTGGCAATCAGTGTGTTCAAATTTTCTACCTATTTCTGATTCAGTTTTTGGAGATATGTCCCTAGGAATTTATCCATTTCTTCTAGGTTGTTTAGTTTGTTAGCATATGATATCTCACAATATACTCTTATAATCCTTTGTATTTCTTTTGTGTTGGTTATTTCTTCTCCTCCATTTATAATTTTGTTTATTTGAGGCCCCCCACCTCATTATTTTTTGACAAGTCTGGCTAAAGGTTTATTAATATTGTTGGTATTTTCAAAAAACCAGCTCCTGGTTTCATTGATCTATTGTTTGTTTTTGTTTTTGTATTTTTTTAGTTTCTATTTTGTTTATTTCTCCTCTAATCTTATTTCCTTCCTTCTTCTGGCTTTGGGTTTTGTTCTTTTTTTTTTTTTTTTTNTTTATAGGAGAGAGAGAGAGAGAGACAGCGGAGCAGGGGAGGGTCAGAGAGAGAGGGAGTCACAGACTGAAACAGGCTCCAGGCTCTGAGCTGGCAGTCAGCACAGAGCCCGACGCGGGGCTCGAACCCACGAACCGCGAGATCATGACCTAAGCGAAAGTCGGACGCTTAACCGACTAAGCCACCCAGGCGCCCCAAGGGTTTTGTTCTTTTAAAGTGAGGGTTAGGTTATTTATTTGGGATTTTTCTTCTGTCATGATGTAGTCCTGTATTGCTATAAACTTCCCTCTTAGAACAGCTTTTACTGCATCCCAAAGATTTTGGACCATTATATTTTCATTTTCATTTGTCTCCATGTTTGTTTGTTTTTTTTTATTTCCTCTTTGGTTTCCTGGTTGACCCATTCATTGTTTAGTAGCATGTTATTTAACCTTCATGTATTTGTGTTCTTCTCAGACTTTTTCTTGTGGCTCATTTCTAGTTTCATAGTGTTATGGTTGGAAAAGGTACACAGTATGACTTTGAATTTGTTGAGTTGAGACTTGTCTTTTGGCCTAATATGTGATCTATTCTGGAGAATATTCCATGTGTACTTGAAAAGAATGTGTATTCTGGGATGGTATGTTCTCAATATATCTGTTAGCTCCATCTGGTCCAAAATGTAATTCAAATGTAAATCAAATTGTTGATTTTCTGCTTCATTTATCCATTGATGTAAGATGTTAAAGTTCTCTATTATTGTATTATTCTCAATTACTCCCTTTATGTTTGTTATTAGATGCTTTATGTATTTGGGTGCTTTCATGTTGAGTGCATCCATATTTATAACCGTTATATCTTGTTGTTAGATTGTTCCCTTTATTATTATATAGTGCCCTTCTTTTTCTCTAGTTATAGTCTTTGTTTTAGTCTATTTTCTCCAATATAAGTATTGCTACTAAGGCTTTCTTTTTGCTTCCATTTGCATGATAAATGCTTTTTGTATCCCTTCACTTTCAATCTGCATGTGTCTTTAGGTTTGAAATGAGTCTCTTGTAGGCAACATCTTGATGGGTCTTGTTTTTTTTTATTATCCATTCTGTCACCCTCTGTCTTTTTGTGTGGAGCATTTAGTCCATTTACATTCAAAGTAATTATTGACAGGTATGTACTTATTGTCATTTTGTTACTTGTTTTATGGATGTTTTTATAGTTCTTCTATGTTTCTTTTTTTCTTGCTCATTTTTTCCCCAAATTTGGTGGCTTTTTCTGCTGATATGCTTGGATTACTTTTTCTTTATTTTTTTTGCATACCTGTTACCAATCTTTGTTTTGTGGTTATCATCTTACACATATAGCAGTCTATATTAAGTTGATTGTTGCTTAAGTTTGAACCTATTAAAATATCATTTTTTTAAAGTTGATCTTTCATATATGTATTTCTGAATTATATGACATACATAGTTTGTATGAGTGAAGTGTATAGTTTGTATGCTGTTACTGCAGCGTAATAGCCTAAGAGATCAGTAGCTTGAAACAGCATAGTTTGTTTCTTGTTCATACTTTAAAGTTCTCTCCAGATCTGCTGAGGGCTCTGGTCCATGTTGTCATCATTCTTGGACATGGCCTGACTCAGTCTCCACCATGACCAGAGGCCAGAGCAGGTGAAAGAGATATGGGGAATTATGTACTCATCCTTAAAAACTTTCATATTTATTGGCCAAAGGAAATCATGTGGCCATTAGTAAACAAGGGGCAGACATGTAATCCCACTGTGAGCCCAAGTAGAGAAGAACCAAAACATCTACAAGTAACCCTAATTATTACTACATACCTTCTTACTTGCTTTCAGAAGTGATAATTAAAAGGCTTTCAATAAAATCCTATGTTTTCATTTTACATGGTCTTATTTTCTCTAATAATTACTAAATCCGTATTAAGCTTTAGTTATGCATCCTTAAAATAATTACTAGGTGGCCTCCCTAAACATCAAATTTTAATACTGATTGTGGTGATTTGCTTAGATTTCAGGTTTCTTAGATGGTTTCAACTGAGGCTGCACATTAAAATCACCTGGGGAGCTTTTTATTATTCCAGATCACATCTGAGACCATTTAGAACTTCTGGAGGTAGGACCAGGCATCTATAGTTTGTAAAACTCAATGCGCATAAAAAATTGAAGACCCTTATGCTAATCTGCCTTCCCCAAAGAGTGCTTTGTTGTTCAAAATAGAGTAAGAGAGTGCCCCCAAAGAGAAGTTTTATTAGGGTTTGAGTATAAGGTGAATTTCTCTTTTCTGAGAAGTAATTTGGGGAATAACACCTTGTCTCTTTTGTATGTTGTGTTATAAGTTATGTTATCGTCTCTTTTATCTTGCTCTGTTACCCTCAAGTATGAGGGCAAATATTTTCTTTTTTGTTGTAGCTGGTTTGTTATATTCTGATTTTTTTTACCCCTGTGGTTGTAATTTTTCCATAGGAGCTAATCATCTGAAGGGAATGTGTGGAGTATGGAACTGAGTGTTCTAGACAGTTGTTGCCTTTTGTAATGCTAGGCATTAAAAGTTTCACCATTCTGGACCATTCTGTGAGCCTGTGTGTTGATATGAATTGCAAAAAAAAAAAAAAACAGGGATGTAAGTCTTTTATGTATACATACATCACATGCACAAATAGTCACAGATGCGCGTGGGCACGCACACGCACACACACACCTTGAATGGTAGGGAAGAATACCAAAGCAGAGAGGGGGTCCAGAGAAAGGAAGAGACTTGTCCAAGACCACAGAGTGACCTAAAGTTAATGAACATCTTGGTTTCCCCACCTACCCGTGGCCTGACTGGCCTGACTTATTGTCTGATTATGAAAGTGTCTGTGTTGGAACATATCTGGGATGGTCAGCAATGACTCAGCAAATTGGAAACTGGGGGGTCTTGCTCTGCTCAGTCCATTTTCTTCCCTGAGGTTGGCTGTGGCCCTTCATAGTCAACTCCCCATTGGATTTTTAGGGCCCAGACACTGCTGACCATATACCAGAGTGTGGGTAATCGGCAGTTTCCCAGCTCCTTAGAGCCATGGGGATTGTGACCCACAATTCCCTCCATCCTGCGCTTTCAGAAAGCAAACCAGCAATCAAATAGTAATTGTTTCCTTCTGTGTGGATTTTCCCTTGCAAAGACTGCCGTGGCAACTAGGAAGCTGGCTCTTAGCGGGGTGGAGGGACCTAGATTTAGACGTCAGGCCTGCCCAGTAACTGTGGATGTGGTGGCCCTATTGCCCACATTTTCCAGCAGAGCCCTGATTCCAAGTATTTTATCCTGTTGGCCTTACAAACAATCCAAATGCCCTAGAAATTCCACCATCGACACTATATTTTCTAAAGTGTTTTTTATTACTGTAAAAAGCACAGAAATCCTTTGTCAGACTGTGTCACCCCAGTCTTTGGTTTGAAAAATAGACCACTGTGTTTATGCAAAGAAGACGTTTTGTTTGTTTGTTTAAATGGTGAGGTTTACAAAGGCAAAAACAGGCCCTGTTTGGGACGCTTGAAATTAGAAAGAGCTGACTCAGTCCAAGCTCTCTTCCCGTTCAAGCTGTTCCCCCAAGCATGGGTGCATATAGTCAGATGCCCCTTCGACATCAGCGGGGCAGGGGCTGTGATGCCAGGAAGTCAGGCAACTGTGGCAGGATCCCTGCCCTCAGAGCTTCACGGTCCATAACTGGGGTGGGAGGGGGGTGGGGGGGAGTTTTCGATTCACTGTAACTAATACAGCTTTAAAGTGTGAGTACATTAGGGGATGTTGAGGTCCCCCTGGTGGGAAGATCCAGAAAGATTCCGATTCACTAAACCTCACCAGAGCTGGGACAGTGGCAGTCTACGGCATTGTATTGTGCAGAGCCCGTCACTGGCCAGCCCGGAGTCAGGAACCACTGTGGGAGGAGTGGAGAGGTGAGGAGAGGAACACATACAGGGAGGGAAGGAATTTTGGGTGCCATCTGTACAGACAGCCCTACCATATTAACTTAAACTTATGGATCTAAGAGCTGAAGAATAGCAGCTTGTTGTTTTGGCTAGCATGTTTCAGGTCACTGCTAAGGGCTGGCTGTGTTCTCCCAGTTGTCTAGGGGTGTGAGTTTCTGTACATCATTCCCTGTGGGCAAGCTGTCCACTTGGGTCCGGTTTCTTCCTGTCATGCCCCACCCAGGATTAAAGATGGTTTCTGCCAAGTTTACTTTGAGAATGATTCTGCTGAGGCACAAGTGGATTTCTAGGCTTCTTATCCATCTTCTTTCCCCTACCTCTTCTCTTTGCTGTCTACCGGTTCCTTGCCCATGGCATCCACCCTTCTTACCAAAGTTCCTGCCTCTCTCTCATTCCAGGCACTAAAACAGGTGCAGATATCGGTGATGGGAGCTGCGAGCCTGCTCTGGCCTCCCCAACCTCCCACACGAACCCTTTCCCAGTGCTCCATCTCGTTGAGGACTTGAGACTGGCCCTGGAGATGCTGGAGCACCCTCAGGAGAGAGCAGCCCTCCTGAGCCAGATCCCGGGCCCCACAGCTGCCTACATCAAAGAGAGCTTGGTGAGTGGGCCCATGGCCTGTTTGGGAAACCACTGGGAAACATAATCACACAACCACGGGGCCCACAGCATGCCACACCTCCTGAGACTATTACCTCTGCGCACTTTCCAGCCTCTTCCTGCTTCCCATCCAGCTTTGGCCGGCCCCTGCTGGGTAGTCCTTTCCAGCAGGAGAGAGAGCCCAGGCAAGCAGCTTAAGCCTCACAGTCAGGCTGCCTGTGCGCTCCCGTCATCATGCTCCCTGAGAAGGGGGAGATCCAGGGTCACAGGAGAGCAAGCATGAATGTTTTTCCCTGCAGGATCACATGTACAACTTGCCGAGTTATAATCCCCAGCTGGGGTCTCTATACTCAGTCGTGCCCCCCGTTCCTTGTTTCCTGCAACAGCTAGAACCTTGTCACCTCACCCACTCCTTCACTGCTGCCCTTGCTCTTCAGACCTCCTTGCCCTGGTGCGTTCTGTCCCTAGAGTGGGATGCAGGTTTCCTAACACCCCTTCTGCTCTCTTGGGATCAAGGCTACACACCTACTAGTCTCTAAGGGAAGGAGACAAGGAACCAAAGCTGTAAGAGACCAGCTGGTCTACTTTAAGAGCCGATGATATTCGGGACTGGGTAAGGTGAGGAGCTTGCCCGCTGAGGACGTGTCTAAACTGCAGCCATTCCAGGGCAGGAGAGAGGAAACTGGGAAGCTTGAGGGAGCATGTGATTGCCTAAGCTGAGTTTGGGGATGAAAGCCAAAATGCAGTCGTCTAAAGCTGGAGTCCTGCAGACTGATCCAAAATGGGAAAGTACACACAGAGGTGGGAAGGCCAGAACGGGGCCACTAAACTGGGAGGAAGAGCTTGATGTTGGAAACCCAGGAGGCAAAGATATCCTGTCCAGAGGCTAAGTCATTTGTGATGAGACAGATTGCATCCCAGATATCCTAGCTGACTTTTTTTCTTCTTTTGAGAGGATGAAAAAGTTCATTTTACATAACTGAATGGAAAATAATTCACGAAATAGTAAATAAAATTTAATATAGTCTCTCATGTGCCCTCAAGGAAACGATACCTGATTTGGAGGGGTGATTGCTATGTCCAGGTAGTCTCCTGTGTGGAACTTCTGTGACTGCAGGCTCATGCAGTCATCAGTCCCCTTCCTCCCAGACATGGTTTGCCAATCTCCTTTCCTCGATAGCCAGGCTGTTTTAGGATCTGTAAAAACAATTGCAAAACTGAAGTGTGTGCCCTTCTTTCTAGCTTCTGGGTAGAGTTCTACTAAACTAGTCAGTTCTTTCAAAGTTGCATCCATCCAAGTGTAGATGTGCAGTTCACTAGACGGTACGTTTCCGCAGGAGAATTCGTCCATTTGGTGGTGGTGGCCATTATTGGTGATGAAAACACACAGCGGCAGCAGGCACATAGTCGATACAGTCTCATACCCGTGCCTTCCTCTGAACACTGAAGAACTCTTCGTTATATTTGTACTTGTTATTCAAGATTTTCATTATGTAGGCTGCCTACCTGGTGTCCAGTATCATACCTACACCAGTGTGGTAGGGAGAGGAGTGGTCTCCCAAAGACGTCTATGTGCTAATCAACCAGAGCCTGTGCATATCACTTTCCATGGCAAAAGGGAAGGTAACAGATGGAATCGTGGTGGTTAATCAGAGTTTAAATAGGAAGAGCAAGCCGTGTGGATTGCCCAGGTAGGCCCAATGTAGTCACTGGCGTCCTTATAAGTGGAAGGAGGCAGCAGAAGAATCCATGTGGGAGCAGTGGGAGCCGACCTTTCCAGGTGGAAGTGCATCAGGAGCCGAGGGACACAGGCGGGGGCTGGAAAATTGGCTTCCCCCCTGAGCCTCCAGCACCTTTCTTTAGCCGAGAGAGCTCCACATGGGACTTCTGACCTCCAGAACTGTAAGGCAGTATGTTTGTCTTGTTAGAAGCTGCAAGGTTTGTAGTTTGTAGTAATTTGTTAAGGCAGCAATAGGAAGTACAGCCAGATGCTGCCTGGAAGAGGGTAGGGAGGCCTGTGGGGTGGCTTGCAGGTGGGCCAATTGCCGTCTAGTTTTGCAGACCTCCTTGTGTCATCCCCAAATGAAGATAGTCCTTGGTGGGCTCTCAGACTTGTGTCACTACCAGACCGAAGGCTGCACCAGCTTCTCCACTCACCCTTTCCAGCCCGGGGTCGGTCAGGAGTTGCAGGGGGGTTTTAGGAGTTAATTCTTCTCTCACATCCCGAGGCAGAAGGTTCTCTGCCTCCCTCAGGTTTCACCAGGAATTCTGGCTGTTCCTGACTTCTCTCCAGTCCTCTCTGACCATCTTTTGCTCTTTTCCTTGGGCATGGACACCCATCCCTCCCTCCATTCCCACTAGCCTGACTGACTCCAGCTTCTGTGTTTAATGGGAGCTTGGTGACACCTAAAGAGAGTTACTGGTCTTTCGGCCCTCGATCTGCCTCCACCTGGAGCCCTTGGGTCCAGATGCCTTTTAGAAGTCAGAGCTTATTAAACCTTATTAAACAGTGTATCTCTGCTGTGTAATCTATTCTCTCTCTAGCAGGCAGGGAGCAGGAACACATTAACGTTTCTTCAGCAAAACTCCTGAATGTCCTGAATGGGATAAAGAAAGACTAAATATTCTGCTAGTTCAGGTCCAGTTAGACTGCCAAATAATGGCACCAACATTATCTTTTTAAAAATAAACAAACCTTTTGATTTTCAGAGCTATGGGGGTTTCAGAATTGTAGGTATGGGATGGTGAGCTTATATGTGGAATGTTTCAGTGTTGAAAACAAAATTTAAAAACCAAATGTTGGTTATCAAATGTCACTACTCCTAGTATCCATCAGCCACAGTTCTCCTAAAGTCACTCGTTGATTCTTTCTGTCCTTGGGCTTTCTGTCACCATGTGCCTGGGGCCCCTTGGAAACTCCCAGACCGAGCTTTTTCCAAGGTTTCCTGAACGCTTGCATCAGGCTGCAGGGCAGTTTAGCATCTTGTTTTACATGCCCCTTCTTGGCTTGCCCGGGCCCTCACCATCACATAACCACAAGATGCCTTGGAGTGTCTTCCCCAGTGAAAGCCCGGTCTTCCCAGAGTACAGGAAATAGCTCTTGGTTCTTTTCTTCTCTGTATAGTTTACAATGATTATGTACTTCTACCTTGTATGGCCATGCCTGGATTTATGTGACCACTCCTCTAATAGTAACATTTAGGTTATCTTTAGTCTTTCACTAATCTATAGCTTCGCTGCAGAGAACGTCCAGGAATATTTTTATCTCTAGACATTTCCTTAAGATAGAGTCCTACAGGTGAAACTAAAGTAAACAGACACAATACAAGATACTCCATTAAACTTGAATTGTAGATAAGCAATGGACAATTCTTACTATGTCCCATGCAGTTTGCCAAATCTGGCAACTCTAATCCAAGCGTATTAATATATTTAAGCCTTTGACCCATTTTTTCCAAACCACTTTTCAGGAAGATTTTACTCATTTATATTTTCACTGGCAGGGTTTGAGGTACATCCTGATCAACAACAATCACTAAGATTTAAAAACCAGCTTTACTCATTTCTAAAGAAAAAAGGTCTTTTTACCACTTTGTACTTCTTTGCTTAGTGGAAGGCTAAAGATTTTATTTGTATTAGTATTCTTTTGTATGGTCTCCAAAGTTTTGATCTCCTATCCCTATCTGGAAAAAGATTCATTTTCAATTTATACATACTTATATACATAGTATTGCCCTATTGTATATAAATCATAAAACATAGCCCCAAACAGGGATTTTCAAGGGATATGTTAAAAAAATAGATCTAATATTTTCCTCCTGCACACCCCAGAGTCACCTTGGATCTGCTTATTCCGCCTTGGTCTATTCATATTCTATGTTCTTCTCCCCTCTCCCTTGTAGGATTTTAGTGCTTTTTCTTATATATTGACCTTTTTAAGAGAGGTCACTTTGTGGCATTTTTCTTACTTTGTTTTTAAAATGCTGTTTGTGGTGCTTTTTGAGACTAAACTTTAAAAGGTTGTAATTAACGATCAGTCTTTCCTGTTTGGGTTTCTTGTTTTCCTTTTATCGCTAGAAAGGCCTTTTTTTTAAACCTCAGATCAAATAATACCTGTATCCTCCTCTAGTAAGTTCATGGTTTGATTTGGGTCTTAGAGTTCACTTGAGTTCACCTGCAATATTTCTTAGTGTGTGGTGTGAAATAGCACTAACGTCGATAACTTACCAAAAAGAATTCTTCTATATTTTTGATCCAAAGGCAGTCGACATGTTTATCAGTTTTTCAAGATGTGTTGCTGAAAACCGCTTATATTAAGATCTGTAGATCTGTTTTGAGGTTATTTATGGTGGTTGGGGAATGCCTGCCTTTGAAGAGAGTTTTCCTGAAAGTTGTTGCGTTCAGAGTCTTCTAGAGTAATTATTGCCCATCAGCAGCTTATGACCGGTGTACTTTTAGGGCGGGTCAAAAGTTCATATAAACATTCCAGGATACCAGCACAGCATGTTAAGTTTTGATTCTGGGCAGAGACCGCCTGTCTGTATATTAGATGTTGTAGACCTAAAGTCCTTTTATAATCTGGGGGTACACACATTCCATAGTAGGTCTTACCTGTATGGAAGAAGAGTCCAAAGTAGTGAAGAAACCCACTGGTACACATTGGATTGGTTTTAGATGGGTAGTCAGAAGGCTTCCCCATTTAAACTGTGGTCTGTGGACCAGCAACCTTGCCATCCCCTGGTAGTTTGCTTGTTGCTTGGTGTTTTTATAAAAGGGCAGAACCCCCGCAGGTATACCTATCGAACCATCTTCCAGTGATTCATAGTCATGTTTAATGTTAAAGTTTGAGACACACTGCCATAAACCACAGAGACTTGAATTATTTAAAAAATACATGTGGCTTAGAATTGGAACAATCAAGGCTGCTCGAAGGGTCAGGCAGGCAGTGGTTATCCTTGTCCTCCAGGATAGTTGTGTGTCCCTCATGTGTTTGTGCTAGTCTCCTCTTAAGTCGACAGGCTTTGCCATATGCCTCCATTACTGCTTTGTCGTATGTCGCCCCGGCCTGGTCCAGCTGTGCCTCGTGACCTCTCTGGCAGTTGGTGTTGCTTCTCCAGAGAAGTGGCATAAACAGTAAGGAGGTTTGTATGTCACTAACAAGGTACACAGAAGATGGGTGTTCCCAGGGATAATCAGCGGTTCTGGGATGGCCTCAAGGGCTCTGGATTTTCTTGTCTTTGTGCCCCATCTCAAGGGGGTGGTTTTTCCTTCCAGCTGCTGCCTAACAGTTGCAAGATGGCTTTTACAGCTCCAGGCAACATGTCCAGAGGTAGGACCTGTCCTTCCCTTGTTTTCCAATTAGAAGGAAAATCTTCTCTGAAGCCCTGCAGCAGGCTTCCCATATAGTCCCAAGGTTCAGATCTGCTCACATGTGCAAGCCCTAGCTGCAAGGGAGGCTGGGAAACCAGTATTGGCACTTTCATTACCATAGTGGTCGGTGGCCTTTGTCAAAAAGGAGCTGTAATAGGAAGGAGAAGGATGAATGACTCGTAGAAAGACAGCCCAGAGCAACTGCCACATGGCCTTTAGATTTGATTTTATTCTTGTTGAAAATTCTTCTCATGTTTTCTCTCCTGCTTTCATCCCCCCTTTCTTTCCCACTCTCTCCTGCTGTGTGTGTGTGTGTGTGTGTGTGTGTGTGTGTGTGTGTACTCCATTCCCTGGAGAAGAGAATCCTAATATTTTTTTTCAAAGTTTATTTATTTTGAGAGAGTGAGTGTGTGAGCAGGGGAGGGGCAGAGAGCTTGGGGGGTGGGGCACGAAGAGAGAGGATCCCAAGCAGGCTCCATGCTATCAGCACAGAGCCTGACATGGGGCTTAAACTCCCCAACCGTGACATCATGACCTGAGCCAGTCAAGAGTCAGATGCTTAACTGACGGAGCCACTCAGGCACTCTGGGCTGCTCCTAATTTTGGGGCCAAGTTCTCCAGGCCTACAAAGAGATGTTAAGTGCAGAAGAAATGGAAATTGAAGACCCTGCATGTACACACAGCTGTGGATTAGCTGCCCTAACCACCTCTGTGATGAGAGGGTGAGAGGACAATGTGATAGAAAATGCTGTCCATACCACGGACCTTCAGACACCAATGTTGGCCTCTGTGCATAAGGAAGGAAAACAGGCAGTGAAGAGGCAGAGGCGGATGTGGGGAATGGTTGGTGGTTAGAATAGAAACAGGTAGCAGAAGAGCCTGGGCCCTGCCTTTTTCTTGGGTGGGGAAGGCACCCCTGGTCCTAGTACATCACAGGCAGCTGTGTTTCTTTACTGTGGGGCTGGTCCTCCCCCTGCCGGTGCTGGTGGGCTGGACAGAGAATGATTGGCAGCAGCAAGGACTCTGCCTGGGGCTAGTTGTAAACAGATCAGACTCATAAAGATCAAGGAGAGCAGACCTGCCTAGGATTCAGTGGTGCTGGGTTGTGAGTGAGTTTCCAGAGATTTGAGGCCTAAAATAGGGTCTTCCTTTCCTTGGAAGGCAGTAAATGAGGAAAGTGGGCTCCAGGCCTAGAAGGGTGTATGTGGGGCTCTCTAAGCTGGGGACCCTCTCTGGGGCTTCAATAAGGAAAGGAACAAAGGGCCCAAATTCCCTGGAAGTGGTGTCTGTGTCTCGATTCTGGGCTATCACCAGAAAGTTGGTAGGGTACCTAGGAGCTTCTGATAAGGCCCTCCTGTAGGGATAGTGTCCTGGGGTCGAGGATGAGCTGGGACCTGACCAGCAGAGAAGCTTCTGTGGGGCTGTCCTGTGGTACAGCAGAGCCATGTGACCTCAGGAGATGAAAGGTCCTCTCTCACATTGGGTAGATAGGGCCAACCTCCTGGTCCATACCAGCAGAGAATGAAGCTGAGACTCTGGAGGGAGGGCTGAGGCATCTCTGCTGTGATGGGAACAGAGCTGAGTTCCACCAAAGGTCTGCCTCCTTCGTCTCCCTGCAGCCACCTCCTCAGCCTGTGGTGAAGTGCTCATGATGCTCTCAGGGAGAGCATGGCTGTTTCTGGTCCAGAGCCCCTCAATCCCACCAGATGGTCTGAAGGCCAGAAAGGAGAAAGGTGCTCATCAGTGGCCCTGACATGACCACAGGAGCTGGTGCCACTCTGGCCACTTCCAGGAATCTGGCTATACCTTGAGTGAGGCTTTTCCATGGTCTGGAAGGAGTGTCTCTATTCTTCTATACCTGCTTGCCTTGGCCGGGCAGAGGCTGCTTGGGTAGATCCAGGGCCGGGCTGGCAGGGTAGAGCCAATATAGGGTCCAGTGTTCCAGCTCCAGTGTGAACAGTCAGCTAGTGAGGTGGTGACTCTCGTCCCTGGATAATGCCCAAGAGCTGTCAGAGCCAGCAGGGTCTCCAGATGAAGCAGCTCTGGATGTTTCTCTAACACTTCAGAACCTACCCCTCCTCTGTTCCTACAAAGTGCTAGCTGCCGCACGGTCTGGGCTTGGTGGAGGCTGACCTCCCAGAAGCCATGAAATAGCATGGCGGGGAAGTGAGGGGGAATCTGGGACACGTGCTCACCTCTGACAACCTGCGGTAGCTTCAGGTGCCCTCATGTCCCTTCTGCACTAGTCTCTCAAACAAAGTGGCCCAGGCGGGCACGCGGCCGCCCCTCCTCGTCGTTCCAATGCCTTGTCACAGATGGTGGCTTCCTCCGCTCCCAGCCCCTCAAACAAAGCCCCGTCATTCCTGCCAGATTCAGCGTGCAGCCTTTCATTCTGGCCAAAGAAGCACATCTGTTTACCATACTGAAAAGCCAGAGGAGTCACAAGAAAAGGTAGGGAGAAAAGGCTGTTCTCTGAACTACGAACTGTGAGCTTGTTTCTTACGCCATGTGATTTGTCTCTGTACCTTTTATTCTCCACCCAGGGTCCGACAACAAAAGATGGATCAGGATAAATGTGTGTTGGACATCTTCATTTTGAAAAGTTACAGGAGTTTTATAGGGAAATCTTTTTCTCTGAATCTTGAGAGAAGGGGAAACTTGGTGTTTATATTTCAAGATGGGGGGGGGGCTTATATGAGCCAGCTCCCAGTGTGTTTGTTGCCTTGAGTGAGAACTGAAAATCATGGGTATCACCCCTCTCCCCACCCCCGTGCTTCTCTCCCGAGGGACTCCTTCCCTGAGAGCAGGGCCCTGTGTGCCTTTGGGTTCTTTGTTCCTGTGCAGTACTGGATGAAGCCGCTAGGTGGGAGTCAGGGATAAATGCTAGAAAGTCTGAATCCCAAGGAAGAAGGTATGGGCTTTATAGAAGGAAAAATAGCTTTGTTTCAATTAGAAAGATGACCTAAGCTCCTTTCATTAATGAAGCTGGTGGGCAGTGTACCTGGGTCAGTTGGCAGAGTTCTTTCCCATTTTCCTTGGAACCCGCTGGACAAAGGGCAAGCCAGAGAAGCCTCTGCTGTTTGTGCTGGGGGAGAGGAAATGGGAGGACTGGTGGCTGGTCCTGGGAACATGGACCTGGCCTTCCATTGTCAAAGAAGAGAAGACGTCTCCAGACCCCTTAAGTCCAGTGCTTTTTGCTGAGACACTATTAGGATGGCTCCCTCCGTTCCTGAAGGCATTTCTTGACCCTGTGTTGCCAGGCCCTGCCTTGGAGAAACCTCCTGTACCTTGGAGTTTTGAATACATTTTTCCTGGTGTAGCTTCTCAGAGTGGGGACCTTTCAGCTACTGTAAACTGAGCAGTTTTAACTTTCCTGGGTTCCCCCCCACCCCCAATCTCCCCCAAGTAAATTGTACCCTACTAAATTCCAGAGGTCTGGCTCCTTGCAGATCTGACTTGAAACCATTTCAGTCCCTAAGAACCAATGTTTATAAATGACCACGAATGTGCAAACACTGGTGAAAGAGCACATAAATCCTTCCCCGTAAGTTTCCTGCTTCAGGCCCAGGGGACATGGTGGCCTGTGTTGCCAGGTTAGCATAACTTGGGGTCTGAGCATGTAGACATCCACCAGGAACCTTCTGCCCTTTTAGGCACCACTGGCAGGCAGGCAGGCTCTGGAGGCTTCACACTTCCAGGGAAATGTGCTCTATCCACTGTGCTCTAAGAAACTTCTGAAAGTGGTTTCCTAACCTCTGACTATTCAAAGATGGTGCTGAGATCCTCCTAGATAAGCATCCCCTGGGAGCTTGTTAGCAATGCACAGTTTCAGGTCCTGTTTCCAACCTCCTGGGTCATAAGCTGCCTGTTTACAAGAAATAGCCTCCAACCCAGGTGCTTCATTATAAGGGGAGGTAGAGCCCTCACCAGGGGTCAGCAATCCATGGCCTGCATTTGGTTCACTGCCTGTTTCTTATGCCCCGTGAGTTAAGAAGGATTATGTTTTTCAGTGATGGAGAAATCCTAAGAATATGTTTATGTGAAAATGGCCTCAAATCCTAATTTCAGGGTCTACAAAGTGTTCACACAGCCACGCTTTTAGGTTTATGTGTTAGCTGTGGCTGCTCTTGCGCTTACAAATGGCAGCGTTGAGTATAACAGAGACCATCTGGCCCACAAAGCCTGAAACATTTGCCATCTGGCCCTTTATGGGAAAAGTCTGGGATCCTTGTCCTAACTCCTTGTGGAGGTGGTTCCCATGCCTATGCACCGCGGGGACCAGGGCTGCGGTGATCAGGATGCTGTTTTACAAGCAAGACTTGCTTGGCAGCACAAAGGAGCTGTGTCCTCAGGCCGGGCTCCTCCGCCTCCGCTCCACAGTGGCAGGCTCACTGTGCAGCATACCTGTTGAATGCAAACCTGTGTCTGGCATACCAGGGGCATCCTGACACCTGTCACGGTGGCCCAGAGCCCAAGGCTCGGGGTTGAGCTAGAGTTCAGGATGCACGTGACCCACGAGACCCCTCTCAGTCCACAGTTCTGCCCAATTAGATGCTGCTGACTCCTGGCAGCCAGCCAGGAGGAGCAAACCTGCAGGAACCCATCCCCAGCCATTCCCATGCCTAAGTGGGATTCCAGCCACGTAGGTGACTTTCATGGGGTCCCCTTCTAAGCCCTGGGATGAGGAAGAGGACACGCTGAGTGAGCTTCCCTGTCCAAGCCTGACCACTCTGTCCTCTTAGCTGTGTTTTCAGTCCCCTAGCACTCAGTGTCCCACGTGTCCTGCCCTTTGCCCTCAGCCGGCTGCCTCCTGTTCCAGGCAGTGATGAGCTGAGTGTGGCTGCTGGTGAGTGACTTGCTTTAGGGAGGCCCCTGGGCTTTCAGGGTCACTGTAATGACTCCTCTTTGTGTATCCCTTGTGGTTCCTGAGCGCTCTTTCCAGCAGTGGGTCTAAGGCCCATCCTGTAAGGAGGACCTACGACCTACCCTCCCCACCCACACACAAATGCCCCTTGAAGGGAGGATTAAACCTTTCCTAGTAATTGCATAGGCCAGAGAAAACCCTTTGGGAGTCACAGATCATTTTGATAGTCTGAAAATAAATTTTTCAGAAAAATAGTACTTCTGTATCCAAATAGTACTTTGTATGCATTTTATGAACATATTCGGGGGCTTATCGAATCCCCTGAGCCTGCCTGTGAGCTTCTCCTGGCTGCGATGGCCTTCTGAGGGGGGTGGTGCAGCCATGGGTTTGTCCTGCCAGCGAGATGACCGGGCCATGCCCGGGCCAGCTGTCACCTGCGGGTCAGTGAGCAAAAAGGTGCATATGGCTCCAGTGTCCTGTCTCAGCCCACCAGCCACACACATGCCCAGCTCCTAGGTCTTTTGGAGTGTTATTTTGTGAGTTTTCTGTTGATTTATAAAACACTTTTTTTTTTAAAGGCTGACGTAGGAATTGCTACTTGAGGACACCATAAAAATATGTCGAGAATTTAGCTGCAACTTGTCTGGATTCCTCCCTTCTCTCCTTTCCCTGTCTCCACCCTCCCTCCCCACATTCATCACACATGAGATGAGTTAATAGATGAAAATCCACTCAGTGGAGCACCTTTACCCTTGGGAAACACCCCTTCAAGACTCCTGTTCTCTGGATAGAATCTTAGGCTTATCTTGCCAGTCTTTCCGTGCGAGCTTCACTCTTTCACTCAAAGAATGTTTAAGTTCTTCCTGTGTGCCAAGAACTGCACCAGGCATGGAGGTCAGAGCAGCATGTCAGGGCTCAGACACATGTTCTCCAGTCTGGTGCAGTGCACAGACCTGTCAACAGTATATAACAGGGCAGGTGGTAAAGTGGAGAGGGGTGTGACCCGAGCCAATCCCCACGGGCAGGTGGGAGCTAGCAAGGTTGAGAGAAGCTCCCTTGGCCTTTCTTGCCTCCTCTCATACCAGAATCTACCGAGGGTACTGAGCCCCTTCCAAGGGGAGCATGGGCTGGGACTGTGCCCTGCTTCTCCTCATCCAGCCCCCAAAACAACTCTTGCCTCCTCTTCCCTAGAATCCCAGAAACACCTTTACCACATACCGTGTGGTAACTCTGTATTTACTCAAGGCAGGAAGGCGGTTTCATTGGCCTTGGATGCTGGCAAATGTGTGTTGCCCAAATGAATTCTTCCTTCGGCTTTCCCAGTCTTTCAGACAGGAAAGAGGAAAAACAAACAAAAAAAACCTCACCTACCCCTGCAACCTTAGGTATTCCACCAACACATCCTATCCTGGCTCTGGTCCGGGAACTTCGACCAGGTGGGGCCCAGGCCTCTGTCGAACTGGGCCAGAGGCGAGAAGGGCCCAGAGCCCAGTGTGGGGACAGCAGAGCCTGCTATTCCTTTCCAGCCTCTGATCTGGGTGTGTCTCCAGGAATTTACTCCTCCCCTCGTGCCAGCTGCTGGCCAGGGCCCTCCCGCCGCCCCCGATTGCTGTGACTAGGCCAGCCTGCTGGGGACCGCGCTGCCAGGCCAGGTCTCTGTTCTTTTTCAGGCAGTGGTAGAGGCTGAGGCCATGCGAGGGGGCATGCCCACACCCAGTAGAGCCTTCCCTTCAGGCCGGCAGTTCCAGGAACCCCCCTGGTGACCCCCGAGGGCATCGGCAAGGCCCACACAATCACAAGATGTACATCTGCAAGTCGTTTAGGGCAGCAGCTCTCAGGGGCCTTGCGTGTAACCACATTCCCGCTGCACCCACATCAAGGGCTGCTTTCATAATTGCCCTAGCCAGAGGCCACGTGCTAAGGGCCAGGCAAGGGAGAAAAGCTGTGTTTAGGGGAGCTCTCAAAGGAGTGGGGTGGGGGGCTGAAGGTGGAGGGCAGCCTAGGGGGTGGGGTGGGGAGCAGTGCTGGGGAGGCCACCCTGGAAGGCCACCAAAGGAAGACAGACCATTCCCTGTCTCCATCAGCTACTGCCTTCCCAGGGCTCTCCCTAAATCTCCTGGGCACACACATGAGGTGGCCTCACCTTCCCCCCACCTCTGGCTTCAGATGCAGCTAGTCTGGAGTGAGGGACGGCCAGCAAGGCCTGGGACTTCACAGGAACTGTACCCATCCTGGTGCTAACGTGCCCCAGGGAGCCCTGGTCGTGGTGGCTGATGGCAGCACCGGGCCAGACTTCTCCAATGGCAGATTCGCCCCTGGCAGACGGTGCCACCAGTGTCAAGGACAGCAGACACCCAGCGGGGCCAGGAACCCAGACTGGAGCCGGTTCTGAATGTGTTCTTTTTTTGGAAATGACAGGCTTTCCTCAGGGCCCAGCCCGACGCCCGCCTGGAAAAGGGGTAGGCGTGGGCTTCAGGGTGGGGGTCAGGCTGTGTGTGGGAACCAGCAGCTCCTCCAAGAGCAGCGCTTATTTTTAGTCTTCTCCCCAGTCCCAAATAAACTGAGAGCAGCTGGGAGCCTGTGGGTAAATGCAGAGTGGAGCAGAGACAGGAAATCGGGGTCTCTCGGTAATGAGTTCCAGCCACTGCAGAAAGGGAAGCCAGACGAGGAATTTTCTTCAGGACTCTTTCCCTCTGGCAGGCTCTGGTATTATCACCAAAAAGAATGTTGCTGTGTGTGTGTGTGTGTGTGTGTGTGTGTGTGTGTGTGTGTGTGTGTGTGTTTACAACCCCTGTCCAATTCTGTCTTTTTTTTCCCTACCTTTTTGCTAGGTTTGATTGCTCTGCAGGCTCTGAATCCCAGAGCTGGTACGTGTGTGTGTCTGGGGGCGGAGGGGGTGGATACCGGAGCAGCACGGTCCAGTCTGAGCCGTTGTGTATCTGAAACTGTTTAGGGAAAGGCTGAAGGACGCAGGCCAGGGAAGTGGGGGAAACTTGAACACAGCTTGACGTCCCCAGGGGGAGGGGGCAGAAGCAAGGAAAAGGAGAAAATTTGGTCTCTGGCCAGAAAAAGAGCTTTTTCAACCAAGGAATCTAACTGCTGACATGGGTGCCCAGCATGGATGGGGACATTGATGTTTACAAGCATTTTGCGTGGCTGAAGAGGGTAAGTGACTGGCTGCTTTATCCGGGTCTCCCTGGAGATGAGGGCAAGAGAGATGCTTGGGAGGGGGGTGGGGAGGTAGTATTTGTCCAGCAAAGCCCTGTCGTGGCCAAGTTCTCCATGAGAATCTAATTATAGGCACTAGTGGAGAAAACGGTCAGCTGTCTTTGTTTCTCTCCTGACATTCTGGTGAATGAGCCTCTGTGCAGAAAGGCACGAATAGGGTGAAGAAAGTTAGTTATTTTAACTTTGGCATTTAAACACTTGGAGGCTGCAAACACTATGACCAGAAAAAGGTGCCCCCACTGTCTTTTGGTTTGAGGACACAGAGAGGAAGCTGCTGCCTTTCCAGTGCACTGAATTCAGAGCTCGTTGAACTTCCCTGCTCTGATGTTATCCGATGGTGTTGTTGCTGTCTGCCCGGAGAGCTTCTGTGTTTCCGGAGGAAGGATCCTTGGGGAGAGCTCTCTTCTGAAAGCTCTGAAGCCAGGGGTTTGGGTTGCAAGTTTCATGCCTTTTCTTTGGGGGGATGAGCTCAAGTGTGTGGCGTGAGCGATGAATGAATGAATGAAATGAATGTCGGGGCTGGAATAGCATCAGTGATTGCAGAATTCAGGCTCTTCCCTCCTTTGTGACCGTCTTTAAACTGGCTAAGATGGTTGTCCGTTTCTTTTCACACTGAGCCTGGGTGCTTCTCAGAAGCAGAAAGGGCGAAAGCAACCAACAGATAAGAGATTTGACATTGTAAGTGGGGAGGAGCAGGAGGGACAGGAAGTGTCCGGCTTGGAAGGGCCCCAACCCCAGCCGCCACACACGGGCCCTGCCGGCTTTTGTGTGCACCCTCTGCAGCGCTCATTCTGCAAATATTTATAGCGACAGGGGCACTGGGTGTCCGGTGGTGAGCAAAGCAGAGTCTGTCTCTGCCCTTGTGGATCCGCCATCCAATGTGGGCGACAGAGGTTAAACTATCCTGGGAAATAAGCTTGAAGTTACAAGTTTATTGCAGTGAGGAGCAGAATTGTGAAACCTGCTAATAGCCACCATGGAGGGGGTTGAATGGGTGAGAAGGAGCAGTCAGGGGGCTCTCCGAGCAAGGAGCACTTCACTGAAACCTGAAAAGTAGGAGTGAGTCAGGTGAAAAATGGGGTGAAGGATATACCAGGCAAAGAGGCTAGTATGTGTAAAGGTCCTACAGCAAGGAGTTGGGCAAGCTTCAGGACTGAGATAAAGCCGGTGTGGCTGAGCTCCGAGATGGGGGAGCTGGCAGACGCTGGCCACACAGGGAGGTGAAGGGAAGGGTTGGGGGGGACATGGCTTCTATGATAGGGGACTTGTGGCAGGGAAGTGACCTGGTACACGGGCAGATCCAATTTGTACTTTAAGACAATAACTCTAGCTATGATGTCGTGTAGGGCAAGCTGTGTTGTAAGGCAGCTGAACAAAACTAGAGCTTTGGGACCAACTGGTACAAACCCTTCATTTAACAAAGTCTGGGAGGGGCTAAGGACCTGGTGATTATTAGTGTTTAAGATAGCCATGGTGCAGCCTGACCTTGAACCCTGCTTTCTTCCACTCCAGTTCTTTTGCCTCCTCTATTTTGCCAAATATGTAGAAAATTATTGGTTTAGAAGCCAGCAGAAACCCTGTCTGTGCTCAGCGCCTGCTCAGCTTTGGGAATGGGACGCTGCAGCCAGCAGAGAGCATGCTGCCGGGACCAGACATCTTGGCAAAGGTTTATATCCATTGTCTTAAGCATTCAAAAACCTTCACTGGAGATCCTGGGGGAAATAGGTGAGAAGCACACTTCCCATTGCTTAGTCTGTTTTTCCTCTATCCAAAATGAAGCTTTTTAACCAGGAGGTCTTCCAGCTGGGATGTGCCATATCCCAGTGGATATAACTACATACCTTGTGCAGAAGTTGTCTGTAGTGGAACTGATTTTGCATGCACTGCGATGTAAGAAGGCCCTTTCTGTCCTGAGATCCAGGCTTTGCACACTGGCTCCTGTGCATAGCTGGAAGTCTAGCAAGGGGACTTCAGAAACCCCTAGGATGACTCCTAGCAAGACAGATTATTTTTCTTCTACTTGTAGAATGCTAAGGATCATTAAAACACAAAGCACAGGGTATTGGATATGACGTAGGCAGCATGATGAGAGTATCTCTCCCCTTAACAGATTGTTCTCTTTTAAATCCCCTTAAAAAAATCCTGACACCTTGATCCTAAGCCCCCAGGACTTGCTGTTAGTCTGGAAATGAAAGCCCGGGCTCCCCTGCCTGCTTGGCTTTTGAGACATTTTGCAACTTGGCCTCAATTTACCTTTTTAGTCTCATCATGTATATCTACTCTGAGCTCCCAAGTGTGTTCTCTCCCTCTTCTGAGCTTGTGTCCAGCATCCTCCTAATTGCCACCCACTTTGTCTGACTCCATCGAGGCTCTTCTTTTTCCAGCACTCCTTTGCTGGCCCCATCCCTGTAATGGGCTCCTCAATCACAAGTATCTAGTACGTCCCATCTGCTTGGCTCACACGCCTCTTTTCCCACTCATCCTCAAGCCAGGGTGGCTTGGAGAGCTGGTTTCTCTTGGCCCAGGGTTTTGAAGGTGGAAATACTGTCTCCTTCATCTTCCCATGCAGAAGGGTCACTCTAGAAGAGGTGCATGAGGGGTGGCCTGGAGCACAAGCTAGCAGCCCTTGCCCTTTGACCAGTCCAAGAGGGCAAGGCCTCGGAGCAAGACCAAGTCTTTGAATTTGGGAGCTAGAAGGAAGCTTGGAAAAGGGACATTGTTCTGTGGCCTTTGGGGGATGGGATAGTGTGTATTATCATCATTAAGAACACGCAGTCTGAAGTTAGGCCTGCATTGGAACCTTGGCTTTGCCACACTTACTATGTGGTTACTATAGATTACTATGTGATCTCTGGTAGATTACCTCAAGCCCTAAATTTCTTCCTCTATGAAGTAAGGAAGATAATAGTGCCTGCCACATACAGGATCAAGTAAGATAATGTCTGTAGAATGCTACCTTGTCTGGAAGAAACCTTCACTAACCGTTAACTCCTACTAGACATTATGAGGAAGGGGGGGATTGAGAGTGAAATAGTGGGACCAGTTTGGTTCTCTCCTAGCAGCACATGTTAGACCATTGATTCTTTCGGCTCTCAGCCCCTTTCTGCATTCTGCATCGAGGTCTCAAACCAAAGACCTAAGAGAGGCAGCTGTGTCCCAGCTCCCTGTGAGTAACTAGAGGCCCCAGCAGCTGCTCGCTCTGGCCAACTTGGCCATGGCTGCTAAGGGAAGGCCACCCAGAGCTGCTCCTCCAGCTCCAACAGGAAGAGCCCAGGGACAAGGTAATCTCCTGCCACAAGCATCCACAGGGCCTCTGCCTCTCAGCTGTTTGGTTCCTGATTGACTCACAAACAGCTCACACCTGCCCTGCTTTGAAAACAGTGGATCCAACCCACAGAGCCATGAAAGAGTCTCTAAAAATAGCTCCAGGCAGGGTCTGTGGGGCCCACCCCCTGCCCTCTGAGTGAAGCTTATTTTCCCAGGAACAGAAATACCACCACTGTCAGCATCTTCACACTGCTGCTGGCTTCTAGTACTTTCACTGATTAAACTAACTTCCAGCCCAAAGTCACAAAGAAAAAGGAATTACCATGGATCCTCTATGCAGTGAGCTTGCGTTCTGGAGTAGGATGTGGGATGAGCTCCAGCTGCTAATGCAAGATTTCATTCTACGTCCTCTGGCATTCAAATGGTTGATCCAGTAGCCTGGGCCAGAAGGGCTGTAAGCTGCAAGGACTAAGAGACACACAGGCATCCTAGCTGCAGACCTTGACTCTACTGTGGTTGGACTGTAGTGCAATGGGGGAGAAGTAGGCAGCAGCCTCTGTGAAAGCTGCTCCTACTGGCTGACAGCACCCATCCTGGATCCAGCTGCCTGGGCTCACGTCTCCACTCTGGGTGACCTCAGACGATTTTAACGTTGCTGGGATTCAATCACCTTGACCATAAAATACAGATAAATAATTTGATATCAATAAAGTGCTTAGGAAATGCATCATAAGCATTAGTTATGGTGATGATCTGGGCCATAACTGACTGCTGGATATGTTTTTCAAGACCACGAGGGAGGATAACAGTGCGTATGGTTACTCAAAGATTCTAGCTGTTTACAGTTTTGTATAGATACATCCCATCTTTAGCCAATGTACCCAACATGCCCACCCATCCTATTCCTCAGTATAATTCAGGAGCTGGAATTCTATCATCTCTGACCTCTGGCACCTGTGACTCCTTCTGTCAGAGTCTTGGAGAGGCCCTCAGGCCTCTTTCCCAGCAGGGTTTAACAAGGTGACCTACCAGGACATACCAGGACCACTTGCTGAATAGCTTGCGGATCATGTAGAGCAGCACAGCCATTGGTAGCTCCCCAGATGGGCAACAGCATTTGGGGATCCCAGACTCCTCCCTGAACTCTCCTCTCTGAGCTGATGTTACCACCTACTTTGCTGGAGGAAAAATAGCCATCCATAGATGAACCTCTTCTCTTCCCTCCCCTTCACCACAAAATAACTATGTTCACGGCCACCGTTTTCAACTTCTGTTTCATGGGCCAAGGCTACCTTGGGATCTTGTCCTCCTGACCCAGTCTGGTTCCATGGCCTTTCATGCCTCTGATTATTTCTTTTCTCCCCTCTTCCCTGGCTGCTTGTCCGTGTCCTTGGCAGAAAATGCTTCTCCTCTGATCTTAGAGCATGACAAATTATGACTGTCTTTGACTCGGTAGTTGCCTCTCCAGTCTGCCTAATAACTTGTCTGCCCTTCACCATCAGGAATCTTGAAAGAGTGGGCTGAAAACTTACCATTCTACTCTTTCCTGACCATTCTCAAACCCATTGTACACTGGCTTTGCCCCAATGACCTCTCTCAAATTCCTTCTATAACATTCTTACTGCCTCCAATTCCCAAGAAACTTTTCCTATCCATTTCCCCCAGAATTCATTCCCATTTGGGAATCTCATAGGGTTAACAGGATTCTTGTGACCAAAGGACCCTTTCCTCACTTTGGCCTTCCACCTAATACCATGTTTTCCACCTATGGATCTTTCTCTCATGCCAGTTTGACTATTGGCTCTTCTGAGGGTCCAGACTATCCAAAAGGCACTGGGCGCTTACTTCGAATGTCTCCAGTCATAGCACGTTCTCCACCCCAGCACATGACGCTGTCCCTCTGTCCCTGAAAATGTAATTAATAACAATGAGCCAGTGTGTCTGTTGGCATTGGCAAGATGAAAAAGTGCACCACTCAAAGAACCTCCTGTTCGTACTCTCACCCTGGCTTTAATATCCTCCCTTCACAAGATATCAGCACACTTACAAAGGCCACTTCTCCTGAAGCTCAGCACTGTAGGTCCCTTCTCTTTCCAGCCACCTGATCAAGAGATTGTATAGGGACCAAGCTTATCCAAGGCTATAATTTTGGAACAAGATCATGGTAAATCAAATGCATTTATTTCACTCCAGATCCTCCTTGGGGTGATCAATTAGGAGACATCATGTGTATCACACCAACTCCTTAATTAGGGAGCTTATAGGTAGATGGTATTCACTGTATCTTTTGTTTTCTGTGTTAGTCTGGGAGAAGCCAGAGTGTTTGAAGGGTAGTTGATTGTCATGGCTTTGTGGATAGTCTTTGTTGAGAAGACTTTCCAAAAATGCTGCTCTCCCATTCTCTTGGGGAGGGGGGGTTCCTTCATAGCTTTCAAAACTCTTTCAAGCAGTGACTCCACTATAAAGCCTGTCTTCTCCCTTGAGGGTATAATCCATTCATCCCTCTCCTATACCACTGATGCTGCCTTATTCTATGACTATACATATCACATCTCCCTCAGAGCTCTCTGAGGGCGGGGACTGAATAATTTGTTTAGCACAGAGTGACACCTAGTACATATGCAGGAATATTTGAGTCCTTGAATGGATAAGTGTAGAGTTTGTGATTACATGAACTTTAGTTGACCAAACTGTTTGCTATTTATGAACTTTGCTTTGCTTTCCCTTAAAGGTGGGCATTTAGATCATCTGACAGTGACACTTCTACCAGCAACATTTATCCTCTTACATATAATTGAAACCAAGAGGTAGAAGGCCTAAAGAAGTCAAGGTCATGATAAGATCTCTCGTTGGACTCCTAGTAGTTAAGACGCCGATTGCACTCATACTACATCTGGAAGAAAATTTCTTTAACTCTGTGCCAAAAGTAGTAAACTGGCTTGACTATTCTTTGCCTAGGAAAGGTAGAATTGGTCCTGGGAACAGTTGATTTTATAATAACTTCCAGAAAACCTTTAACTCCCTAATCCAAAAACCTAGGGAGACTTTCCTGTTTAGAAGCACCCACCTACACTCCTACTGCTTGGTTTCCTTGGTGATAGGTAACCTGAACTATGTAACAGGAATTGAGGATAGCCCCTATGACCCACTTCTTATTTTTTAGTCCTCTTATTTTTAAGGAAGGTCTACATTTTTCAAGTTTCTAAGAAGTCTGGTATGTGAGTGGTACTTCCGAGCTCGAAGTGTGGCCTGAGTGACTCTGACGTCCCTCCTGTGCCTGGCAGCCATGACTCACTTGAAATTGCTTTTCTGGATTTGACAAAATCCTTGACCATGCAGCCTGGAAATACTACACATTTTCTCTTGTTTTCTTATTCAGTAAAAACACCTGTCATCTCACATTCCTAATGACTAATGAAGGGAGAGCCTTATCCAGTACATTGTTCAAAATCTCCATGTATTTACGAGCAAGAGGCCATCATATAAAATGATCTGACCAGTTGGGACAGTATTTGAAATGTGGCCAGGATCCTGAGGGGACTGAAATTCACAGCGTATTAGAAGCACTGAAGGAAATGTGACTTTATCTTGTGAAGACTACAGATCTTGATATCAAAAAATGGGAGGAAGGGAGGCAGATGTATTTTGGAGCCTAAGGCAGTAGCTCTGAGAAGTAGCTGTTGGCTCTGAATAACACCATGGTGGCTAAAGCTGTCACACTACACAGCCAACTGCCTTAGGATTTCCCCACACACCTTGCTTGCATGCCACATGATGCCCTCATGTGACCTCTTGCCTGCCCTACTTGATTGTTCTGGAAACGACTCTTTCCCCATGTTCAGAGAAGTGAGGTGCTGACAGGAGGTCTCCTAGCATGTACCAGTCAGGCGAATACTGTAGAAGTGGCCTACCCAGCATCGCTGTGAGTGGACCAGACCAAACCATGTGTGAAGGGTGTGCTGTTCTGGTAGAAGCTGTCTGGAAGGCGAAAGAGTTCTCCTGGGAATTCTGTATGGCTCTTGGCTGTGGCATCAAGCACTCTTCTCCAGAGCTCTGCAGAGACCTAACATGGCCCTTCCTTGGCCAAGCTACAATGGAGGGACCAGGCCAAGAGTGAGCAAGCATCATGGAATCTAACCAGCCACTAGAGTCAGAGGGTGATGGCTCTGGGGAAGCTGCCAGGGGTGATTTGGCTGGTATGCTCATGTTTAACTTAAATTGGACCTGACTCCCAGACTGGGACAGAAATAAACATTCAAGTTTTTATGATTGGTGATTATCAGCTATTGAAATTCTCATTGCACCCCTTTATAATGTATGTAGTACATATTACTTCCAGTATGTAGTAAATGCTCACAAGAAGGAAAAAATTGTGGTCCTGTAGATCTGACTCAAAGCATGGGCATCTCCTCAGGGACAGTGGAAAAGTGAACACATAGCTGTTTATGCCACAAGCATGATTCCCAAGCTCTTAGCTAGCAGTGGGTTCTATGTTGTCACTTGGGCCTTTTTTTTTTTTTTCTCTTTATAGCCTGAAAGTATTTTGGTTATTATTCCCTTGGGCTGTTTGTACAGATCTTTACAGATACTTCATAGGTGTCCTGATCAGAAACATTGCCTTTTTGTTCTCTTACACAAAAAGGATGAATTAATTAAAACTGTCAGTACAAGAGATGAACTGCTTGTAACTGTACTTTGGTCTTTTAGCTTAAACAAAGCCATTTAAATGATTTCCATATTTCCACCATCATTCAAAAGCTATTTGTATTAGACAGGAAATATTAGAACATCCCTCTATAAAGAATATTCTGTGCTCTTATTCCCGCGGATTTTGCAGTTTAATGACCTAACTGACTCTCTGCACTGCGCTTTGAGGTATAATTTTTTCCATTTGAAGGATAGGAAAACCTGAAATGAGATGACCTACCTAGGATCACACATGGTTCGTGCAGACCTGCCTCCTAGCCATCCTTAGCTTTCATTTTGCAGAGATCATGCCTGTGTAGGGGGAGGCTATAGGAATTATGCACATGCATATGGAGGCCCCACAGCAATTCCAGATGATCTGACCAGTTGGGACAGTATTGTCAATTACAGATGGGCAAAGGGTGGGTATGGGAAGCCCAGCTCTTGGCCTCCCAGCTCCAAGACTTCACATTTGTACAGCGTGTAGGATATGTCAGTCTTTCAGTATAACTTTTTAAATTGTGGTTGGGTGTTTTCATGTTCTTAATACCCTTTGTGTATTCATTTCCCATTCACCCTTACATCTTTTGCTCTACTTTACCTTGCTATTTATTGTTGTTTTAATTTATTCCCCCCCCCATACACATACATCCAGTTGATACCCATGGTTCTATTGCATCTTGTATTATTCCCTGCCTTAACCTTCTTTCTCTACATGGGAAATAACGGAGGCCAACAGATGGTGGATAGGAAGTCTTCCATTTCACACATGGAGGAGATGGAGAGCCATTTTTATCCCAGTGCATCCCACACAGACACACTCTGTGCTATACTGGCTCTCACTAATGATCCTGGTATTAACTATAGTTGGCTCAGAACTGACAATTCTTTCTTCAACTGCCCATTCAAGGAAATCTGCAGTAGGCAGAATTTCTTTGTAATTTAGTATCCTATCCAAACATCAGGAATTCTTTCTTGTTTCCAAAGGAGTAGATTTCAGCCCATTGATTTATCACCTTTCAAAACAAATACATGAGACAGGGCTTTTGGTTAGAAGCAACAGAAACTCAGTTTGAACCCAGTGCAGGTTAAGGAGGACCATGGGGGAGAAGAAGGGGAAAAATAGTTGGAGAGAGGGAGAGAGGCAAACCACAAGAGACTCTTGAATGCTGAGAACAAACAGGGCTGATAGGTGTGAGGAAGAGGGGAAGGGGGGTGATGCGCATGGAGGAGGGCACTTGTAGGGATGACAACTGGGTGTTATATGGAAACCAACTTGACAATAAACTATTTAAAAAAGTCGGGGGGGGGGGGAACCAACAGGAAGGACAGAAATCTGCCACTGCCTTGAGACCATGTAAATCAGAGATGAGAATGCCACCAGTCTCTTTCTTGTCTTTTGTGTTTCCATACATGTTGGCTTCTTTGACTTCTACTGCAAACCAGCTTCTCCCACAGAATGAGGACATGGCTACTGACAAACCTGAGAACCTTCTAGCACAACCACTACCATTTTCTATTCCCAAGTTTAAATTTTCAGTTTAAAAGGATCCAACCATCCATGCTTTGGATCAGATGGCTGGGAAGGGTGAGAATATCTCTAAGAAGGTGGCAGCCCTCACCTGTGCCATGTGGTTACAGTAAAGGTGATGATCCAGCCTATTTTGAACAGACAGTAGATTCCAGGGTTCAGAAGAATTCTCTGTATTGGTCTTCGTTTTTCCCCCCTGAACAAGAAAGCAAGGGGGAAAATTGACTAGTCTGGAGGGCTTTTGTTTGTTTGTTTGTTTTTATAACTATTAACGGTTTCTTTTTGGGGCCTTAAACGTCCACAGATAATCTCATCCCTAATTAAAAGGCAGTGTCCCCGAAGACATGGAATGCCTACTTTATTTCTTGGATCTGTTGGCCTTCAGCTCTCTGTGCATGAGGAACTTACCAAGAGTAAGAAGCTTATTCACCAACCTTTGGAAGAGGTGGAGGCCAGACTCAGTCTAGATTAGGCTAGTGTCCTTGTTTGGCCCAAACCACCCTTTATATAGAGACTGTCCTTGCTGGAATCTTCCTGGTCAGTGCTCTCTTTCCTAGACACACAGTCCGCTCTCCTCCCTCTCCCTGCCCTCCTAACCACTGAGACTGATGAACTCTTAGGATCAGCTCCATGACCCCCAACCGTAGAACACCCCACAAGGCTGCTAAATCATCCTAAAGCCTCTCTTTTCCACTTAATAATGGCTTAGAAAATAGCCCCACCTTAGACCATTGATTGTTGGAGCTCTGTATTATGCTTGCCCAGCTCTAGAAGCAATAGCACTTGGGGTCTTCAAAAAATAGATCCATAGCCTACCAGAGTCACAGTGCTGTGTTTTCTCTGTTCCTGAGGACTCTCAGTAACATCACTGTCAAGGAAGTCCTTGATCTGATAGTTCTGGACTGTGTTTCATACTTGCCTTCAAGAGTTCTGGGTTTTAGAAGATGGATTTTCCAGATTCTTGAGAGCAATGCCTTGATAAAGGCAAAGGTGGTTTGGATTCAATAATCCTGGCTAAAGTTACTCAGTATTGACAACATCTATACAAGAAGAAGTTCTTGTGATACAAGAGAGGGAGCATGTTTCACTGTGACATTCAGTCAAGATGCAAGAGGACATGGAAATGTCAATCTCCACCTGCCACGTCACCTCCATAGAGTACACAGATACCTTGCTTCCATGCAGTATCTCTTGGTCCCACACAATGTATCAGGTAACTAACCTCAATTATAGATTTGGCAACAGCTCTGACCATAGGAAATTTGAATGAGAAGATCCATTTTTCTTTTGTCACATTTGTAGAAATAACCATCAAAACACAAGAGAAAATCAGGGGCACCTGGGTGGTTTAGTCGGTTAAGCGTCCGACTTTCGCTTAGTTCATGATCTCGTGGTTCGTGGGTTCGAGCCCCGCTTCGGGCTCTGTGCTGACTGCCAGCTCAGAGCCTGGAGCCTGTTTCAGAGTCGTGACTCCCTCTCTCTCTGACCCTCCCCTGCTCACGCTGTCTCTCTCTCTCTCTCTCTCTCCTAGAAATAAAGAAAAACATTAAAAAATTTTCTTTAAAAAACAGAAGAGAAAATCAAATCGATGTATATCCCACCTAGTACATTAGAAGTCTTTTAGGTCTAGCCTAGGGGCTGATCTCATTAATTGAATATAAATAAGAAAGATGTTGTTTTTACTCATCAATAGCATAAGCATTCTCAATAGAGTAGAACAGATTAGAACTCTCCTTTAAATTCACCTGTCCTGCCGGAGTGTGGAGGAATAGAAATTTAACATGTAGCACCCTTCAGAATTTGACTTGATTGTCTTCCCTTGGTTGGATGCCAGCATGGGTGTCTTAGTCCAGCCTCGTGCATGGAGAGCTGGGCAGCTACTCTATCACTGATTTACCTCCTAGAGAACATGGACAAGAGTTTTCAGAGATGCTGAAACCTGAGTCACTCAGGGACTCAGATCTCTGAATTGATCTGAGCCTTCTATTGCAATTCCACTGTTAGAGTTAGGGAAACTGGTGTACCCTCTGATTAAACAAGCTCTTTTTAATTTATTTTTAAGATTTATTCATTTTTGAGAGAAACTGAGCATGAGGAGAAAGGGGCAGAGAGGAGGAGGAGGAGATAAAATCTGAAGGAGGCTCCAGGCTCTGATCTGTCAGCAGAGCCCAACACGGGACTCAAACCTCCAAACCATGAGATCATGACCTGAGCCAAAGTCGGATGCTTAACCTACTGAATCATCCAGGCACCCCACAAACTCTTTTTTTTTTAAATAAGACAAGACAAAGTTGTGTCCTAACTCTTCTTCTTCTTTTTTTTTTAAATTTTTATTTATTTCGAAAGAGCAAGAGAGTATGAGCAGTGTCAGAGCAAGGGAGAGAGAGAGAATCCCAAGCAGGCTCCATACTCAGTGCAGAGCCTGATGTGGGCTCAGTCTCATGAACTGCAGGATTATGACCTGAACTGAAGTCAAGAGTCAGACACTCAACCAACTGAGCCACCCAGGCACCCTCCCCCACCTCTTTTTAAGCATGTTTCTGAATAATTGGAATGACATTTTCATAACCACGTGTCTTTTATGTCCTAACGAAATCCTCCCCTTCAGCTGATAAATATTTGCATTCAATGAGATAATGCTAACATAATCCTCTTCTTGGCTCTGTTCTCAGATGCTTTTCAGGTTCTTCAAGTGGAGATGGTGTTTTATCCTGGTCTGTGCCTTTCTAAGGGACTGCAGTTTTCAAGATATCAATCTTTTCTATATTGTGAAGACCTGGCTCTGTGTGTCAGGAAAAACAAAGAATGGCGATACTGCAGACTTACGTCTGGGACGTTATCTCCGTCTCACTGCCATTTAATACTTCTTGAAAGCTTGCTGGAGAACAGTAGTGATTTTGGTAGACTGAATGAGAAAGGCAGATGTACTATTACTCTAGAACCATGATTTGGGACAAGGGAGGTGCCTTTCTGCCTTGAGCATTACTGTCACGTGGACCAGTGTGACTGCTGGGGGAGAGGGTATGCCCCTCAAGACTGCTATCAAAGGAAGCAAGTACCCAAAACCACTGTTGTTGGTACTCAAACAGTGTTCCTAGATCTTAAAATGTATTTTAACTATTCAAGAAAATATTTGAGCATCTTACAAAAATGTTTATGGATGAGATAAACTCCCACCTTGACTGAACCTCCCACCCCCAGACACATCCCCGAGAGAGAGCACTGTTCTAGGCTATGTGGTCTTCCAGATAGTTGGTCTGTTTATTTTCATACATCTGCCATATACCCATGGAGCTGTGTAGTACTGTTTTCTAATACCACATTGTATGGTTTGTTGGATATTGCTATTTTCACTCTCTAGGATATCTGATATTTTTTTGGTTCACAAATATCTACCTCATGCTTTGAAATGACACAAACTGTCCACACTATGGATGAACCATAGTTTGTTTAGCCTCTCCTTTATTAATGGACATTTAGGTTCAGATAGTATTTTCAAACTTTAAGTGAATTTTCATACAATCCCAATATCTAAAACAAAATTTGTACTTGATCTCTTTAATTAAGCTACAACAGAAAATTTACTAATTTACTACATAGTCACTTAGGCAAAATATCCATGTATACTTCATTAATACACTTGGTGCCTTGGTTCCTTCATTTGCAAAGTGGAATCAGAATAGTACTCATCTTACAGGATTATGGGAAGTATTAAGAGTTAAGGCATGTAAAGTACTGTCAGCAGTACCTGGCTCATGTCAAGTACTATGTAAGTGCTTACTATGTATCTGCCGTACTTTGCTTGGGCCACACTGGATTGGTTCTCCATTGAATTGCTTTGGCCTTTAGCCCATATGATTCCTTAACCTCTGACCTATTTAGAGGGTATCACAGGAAAGCAGTGAGTTCTCCTGGGCTCTGTTTACTCTGAGGATACCATCATGGATGTTGGGATGTTTATCCCATTGCATAGAGTCTCTCTGTGAAAATCTGGAAGTTTCTCCCTTCTTAAGAATAGTACTGTTTCTCCTGGTTTGACTTTATTTACCATACTGATCAATGCATCTTGTAACTCCCTGCACTTCACTTTTTCCTTTGGCTGCTAGAGTGGATCCAGGTTCATTTTTTGTTTTTTGTTTTTTAAATCTACTTCTAGCATCTGTTACTCTGTGGCATGCATTTTGGGTACTAACTGAACTTATGACATCAACTTGCATTTTGGCCAGTTAGTAAAAACAGCTGTGCCTCTGGATGATTGTATGTGTCGACCTATAACGTCAGGAACCTACTGTGCTCCATTTGACTGAGGCACAGTGGTGTGGTGGCTTGCTGTAGTCGTCCCTTGGGTCTTCTCTCCTTCCCTTCCTGATGGAGAAGTGGCAGCTACGGGGGTGGGTGGCCCCATATGTATGCTGACTTTGGCACTGGGATTGGATGTGCACATCTTCCCTTGGGGGCCTGGGTCCTTTTCTGGCTATGTCCTGAAAATAACCATCATGTGAGTTCTTTGACAGAGAAGCATTTGGCCTGCTGTTGAGAATTATCGTCCTCTCTTTTTAGGTTCTGAGAAAACGTAGGTTATAATTATATCCTTGTGTACTAGTCAGAATTTGACCATGTGAGGACCACAATTAATGTAGCAACAATAAACTGCCATCAACACAAAGAAGTCATTTGTGATTGTTAAGGCCCTTTGTCTTGAGTATGAAAGAGCTTCCATAACAATGAACAAGATGCTGACTGGAGAGAGGCAGGAGTAAGGGTCAGTGGTTGCAGCGGGAGCTGCAGGACCAGCTAGCCTCTGTCTGCTACCTTGTCCTAGGATATGGCTCCTGGGCTGGCCCTCCCGCTCCACCTTCAACAGCCCATGCTTCTCTCACAAGTGGGACTCCAGGGCTTGAATGCACAATGCTCAGTCCCTGTTTTTGCTGGAGATCGAGGCCCAGCCCTGCCCCCTGTCCTTACCTCATCAGTGCATCAGGGAAGGGGTGGGACTAGGGCAAGGAAGACATTGGGTTGGCAAGCCCATTCTGAAGGTTGGAATGTGGGGAAATGAGCTCAGGAGAAGGGGGCCACCTCTGGGCCTGGGTTCCTCTCTAACGTGCTCTTTTGCACAACGGTGACTTGCATTTGGAATCAGGAGACTGCCTCATAAACCTCAGAGCATTTACTCCTCTAGACTAGCCCAGATTCTGATGATTGTCACTTCCCCATTTAGCAATCAGATCTGATTTTTCAGGCTGCCTCGCCCCTGAATGGCCTACCCTGGGCCTCTTGGTTTCCGCCTTCCTTTAAGTATGGAGGGAGTGTTGGTGGCATTGGGCCAGCTCAGTCACATTAACAGCCACCTCTGTCCCTCTTCCCTGCCTACAACCAGGTCAGACCCAAAAAGTGACTGCAGCCTCCTGTCTCTTGCTCAGAGCATTTTATGAATTCTGCCTCCCATCTGCCGTTTCATATCTTCATCCTTTACTCTGTTTTCTGGCTTCTGGATCTTTCTGTTTCCTGTTAGCCCGTTGAGGTCCCCCTGGCTATCATTTGGGGTCTTCTCAGGATGTTTCATCTTTCCATATAATGTGAGAGCCGAGAGAAGTAAGCACGCAGCATGCCAGCCTGGCCTGCTCCAGCCGTTATGGAGGGAGGGATTGGCCACTCCTGGAAGACACGTGTGAGTGGATGAAGGGCCTTGTGGCTGGCATCCCCCATCTTCTGTGTTCCCTGGGGTGCTCAGGATGGGACTCCATGCTATGAGGTGTGCTGTGGCTCTGGAGAACCCTGGTGTGAGAGGAGAGACCGTGATCTGTGTAGGACTTGTTCCCACATAGTTCCTTGGTGAATGGTACCAGTTCCCTGGCCTCCTTAAAGAGTAGACTCATTGCCGTTGGTGCCTCTGGCAGGCTCTGCCTCCACCTAAACCAGACCCAACACGCCCAGTCAAGTCAAGCACCACTGGGTCTGGAGTTCCGTTGAGGCCTTCCTGGCCAAGGGTGAGGTCATCGGGGTGGGGGAGGGGGGGCGATTTTGCCAGGTTTCAAGGCACACCTTTCAATGGTCCTCCTCATAGTAGTTTTGAAATCTTGTGGTTTCCTGTTTAGGTGGGTGGTTTTATACATGCAACCAGCGAAACTGTCCTCACAAATTGCATACTTCATTTGGAAGTTGGTGAGATGTTTTCCCAGCCTTTTAAGTGTAATTCTTTTTTTTTTTTTTTCTCCTCTCTTTAGTCCCAGGTAAATCACCACAGTGCTGCTAGTAATGAAACATACCAGGAACGCTTGGCACGTCTAGAAGGAGATAAGGAGTCCCTCATTTTACAGGTGGGTCCTTTTTCATGGGAAACGGCTTATCCTGTTCCCTCTGCCTCTGTAGGTGCCCTAAGTGGAAGAGGAGTACAAGAGGTATTTTTCCTGTTGGATTTTTCCTGCTCCTGAAGTGTATGTTCATTAAGAAATACTCTTCCTGAAACAAAGCAGAAAGTAGCTGAAGCCACAGTTAAACTCTGGACTTGGCTTTCGGGCTGCATATGCGTTCATTTACTCATCTTGTGCTCAGCAGAGCCGGTACACTGGAAGTTCTGGGGCCAGGCTGATTAACGAGGTCTGGCCTCCAGGAGCCCAGGAGTCTTCTTAGGGAGATAAGTGTGTCCCCCTGTCTCTAATAAAACAGCCATGAGTGATATGGACGTAAGGGTGGATGCTGACAGGATCAGGCCCAAATTGTCTGGAGCTGGATCTAGATGGCTCACTTTGAGGCCAAATCCCCTGGTGCTGGTAACATGTGCTAATGAACCTTTGATGACTTTCTTGCTTCAAAGAGAGGAACTCCAAAACTTACAGGGAAAGATAGTCAAAGGAACATTTCCGGTTCTGAAAGCGCCTGTTCCTTGGCAGGACGTAAAGTTGACCATGCTTGCACGAGGCGTTTTGTTGTGATAGGGGCCCTTGGCTGTGTTAGCTCTCACAGGCATAAATCAAGCATGTGTTCAGGGTCTGGTATGTATCAGACACTGTGATTAATGATTTGGAGGAAAAGAAGGTACATATTCCAATCCTGGCTCCTTCAAAAGCCTGAAGGGTGCTAGACAGGGCTTGTAGTGGATCGGGAGAGGGGGCAGGTGGGGTTCTGGAACCCTCCACTGTGGGCTTTAGCTTAGAGCACTGGAATTAAGAGGCTATTTGGCTTTTTTCCTTCTATTTCATCTTATTATTTCATCTTACGAATGTAAGAATAATAAATGATTATTTTAGATATTTTTGGAAAGTTAAAAAGACTTTAACATTTTGGTCTTTTTTTCCTAACCTTTTTTCCCCTGTCCTTTCTCTATTTTAAATAACTAAGCTTAGACCAAATGAGCAATTATATAATTTTAAATCTTCTTTTTTTTCCCCCATTAATTTTTTAATTAAAAAATATTTGAGGGGCACCTGGGTGGCTCAGTGATTAAGTGTCTGACTTCAACTCAGGTTTGTTCATGAGTTCAAGCCCTGCATCGAGCTGTCTGCTATCAGCATAGAGCCTTTTTGGATCCTCTGTTCCTCTTTGCTCTCTGCCCCTCCCCCTCCCATGCTTGTTCTGTTTCTCTCTCTCTCTCAATAATATATAATAAACATTAAAAGTATGTATGAGTGACCACAGTTTGGCAGACACTGGTTTTAGGTGCTAGGGTTGCAGCCATGAAGAAAATAAACTAAGTTGCTGTTCTTTTAGTGTGTGTGTGTGTGTGTGTGTGTGTGTGCGCGCGTCCGTCCAGTAAACCAATACATAAAATGTTTCTGGCAGTGATAAATCATGTGGAGAAAAAGAAAGCAGAATAAGGATTGTGTAGTCAGGAAAGACCTGCCTGATAGGAGTCCTGAAGCAAGTGAGGGAGGGAGCCCCGTGGATGCCCAGAGAAGCACATTCCAGGCAGGGAGGTTGGTCCTGCACACATCCTGATGGGGGAGTGTGCTTGATGTATAGGAGAAACAGAGAGGGTCTGTGTAGCTGGAGTGGATGACCGTGAAGAAGTCTGGTGGGAAACTACCTTCAGAGAAGTGGGAGGGGGCAGATTACATAGCACATTATATAGCACATATTTTAAGGGATGCATTTTGAAACTCCATCCCAATGACATGATTGACCAGAGTTTCCAGTTTAAAATTTTGTGGCAAAAAGCTTGAACTCAGAAACCTTTGAACCAGGAACCTTTGTGGCTGAAATCACACATTCCTGTTCAAAGGCACACAATTTAATTAAGTCCTCTGTGATAACGTTCTCTTTGACATTCATGGTTTTGTTTTAAACCCGGAATCCTTGAAGAATCCTTATTTCAACAGTCCTACCACAAATGGGAAACTAATCACGGAAGTCAGAAGTGGATCCTAGCGGTTTCTATTCCAAGAGCTTGTGAACAGACTTTCTGAGCTGCTGGTAGGTGATCGCCCTGTTTTGTGGTGGCCCATGGAGATGCTTAGACCCTCAACATGGTAGAGCCTCTTGCTTAACATACAAGGCAGCTCAGCCAGACTGAATTAATTGAAGTGCTTGGCCCAGAATGTTTGCCTAGATCTACTTGTAGAAGAACAAGGCCAATCATGTGTAACAAATCACTTTATTTTCAGAATACTTTTTAAAAATTTTTAAATTTATTTTTGAGAGAAAGAGACAGCACAAGCAGGGGAGGGTCAGAGACGGAGGGAGACACAGAATTCAAATACAGGCTCCAGTCTCTGATCTGTCAACACAGATCCCGATGCGGGACTCGAACCCACAAACCGTGAGATCATGACCTGAGCCGAAGCCAGACGCTCAACCGGCTTTAAAGCATACTTTAAAACCAAAACCAAAATCTTCCATGCTCACCTTGGCAGCATATATACTAAAACCAAAATATTTTATATCTTCATCAGAATGTAATTTTTCAAGGCAAGGATTTTCACCCCCTCCCTTTTTTGTTTCCACTTCTGTAGTCCCTGCCCTCCCCCCCATTGCCTAAAGGTATGCCTAGCACATTGTAGGAACTCAAAAAGTATTCGCTTTTATTGAATAAAGGATCTTTATACATTTGTCCCAATTTTCTGTGCCTGTCTCCATGATCCTTCTACTGAGTATTAAAGTTCGTAAGGAAAAAATAAAAAAACAAAAGTCTGTAAGGACACTATAGCCCTGTGTGTCTTGAGCCTTACACACAGCTGAGCTACAGGCTGTGGAATGCTGGAGACCACATATTACTTGTGAGTACTGCCAGCGCATGGCCCTGAGGTGTGGTGCAGATGATGTGTTAATCCTCATAATAAGATTAACCACAGTGCAACCTTCCCAAACAAACTCTGGAACCCAGGGGGTTTTGAAAGGCCACCCTCTGGAAAGCAGAGGTAGTAGCTATAAAAGGCCAGGACTACTGAGAGTATTGGGTCACAAGGACTGAAAACACCACCATGAAGCTTTGTGTTCTAGATGGGCCTGACAGAAGGCACCTGTTTCCAGATTATAACTGGAATATTAGTACACTCCGCAACAACTCCAAGAATAGGTTTCAGTAATTCATAATAATTTGGGAACATAAAAATGGAAAGCTTAAACCAACGGAATGGGAAAAGATAGCTGCAAATGACATATCAGATAAAGGGTTAATATCCAGAATCTATAAGGAACTCACCAAACTCCACACCCGAAAAACAAACAACCCAGTGAAGAAATGGGCAGAAGATATGAACAGACACTTCTCCAAAGAGGACATCCAGATGGCCAACAGACACATGAAATGATGCTCAGCATCCCTCCTCATCAGGGAAATACAAATCAAAACCACACTGAGATACCACCTCACACCAGTCAGAGTGGCTAAAATGAGCAAATCAGAGAACTCGAGATGCTGGCAAGGATGTGGAGAAACGGGCACCCTCCTACACTGTTGGTGGGAATGTAAACTGGTACAGCCCCTCTGGAAAACAGTGTGGAGGTTCCTCAGGAAACTAACAATAGAACTCCCCTATGACCCAGCAATAGCACTGCTAGGAATTTACCCAAGGGATACAGAAATGCTGAGGCATAGGAGCACATGTACCCCAATGTTCATAGCAGCACTCTCCACAATAGCTAAAACATGGAAAGAGCCTAAGTGTCCATCAACAGATGAATGGATCAAGAAGATGTGGTTTATCTATACCATGGAATACTACATGGCAATGAGAAACAATGAAATCTGGCCATGTGTAGCAACATGGATGGACCTTGAGGGTGTTATGCTGAGCGAAATAAGTCAGGCAGAGAAGGACAAATATCATATGTTTGCACGTATAGGAGGATTAGGAGGAACTTGACGGAGGAACAAGGGGGAGAAGAAGGGCGGAAATGGTGGGGGAAAGGGAGAGAGGCAAACCATGAGAGACTCTTGAATGCTGACAAAAACTGAGGACTGATGGATGTGGAGGGGACGGGGGATGGGCATGGAGGAGGGCACTTGTGGGGATGAGCACTGGGTGTTATGTGGAAACTAATTTGACAATAAGGTATTTGTAAAAAAAAAAGATAAAGATAAAGACACTAAAAAAAATGGAAAGCTTAAAGTAGCAGTACTTAGATTTCTTCCCTTTGTAAAGGGAGCTTTATGATTATTTTTATTTTTTAATGTTTATTGAGAGAGAGCGTAAGTGGGGGAGGGGCAGAGAGAGAGTGGGTCCAAAGCAGGTCCCAGGCTCTGAGCTGCCAGCACAGAGCCCGACTCAGGGTTTGAACCCATGAACCATGAGATCATGACCTGAGCCAAAGTCAGACACTTAACCCACTGAGCCACCCAGGCACCCCTATAATTGATAGTTTATTTAAATGCTCATAAGTGGATTCACATTAACTCCTTCATGCTCCAGCTATCATTCCTTTACAGATTTGAGAAGTCATCTAAGATAATCTATATGTAAATGGCAATGACTCAACCATTGGTTAAAAACCAAAAGTGTCTAAAGGATCTTAATTTACTAGTCATTGATTTCTTTATTTGGGGAGGCCATCTAGTTTCTTTTTTCATCTTCCTGCTGTAAGGCACCTTTTTAATAAAAAGGAGGACCTGGGAGCAGTTTGCTACTTGAGCAGGCTATGGAAATCCTCTCTATTAGTATTTAGGGTATAATTTAAAGGGCTTCCTATAACTGGATCTTTATTAATCCCAAGAGATCTTCTCCATGATTTTTAGAAAGACAACTTTCCTGCCACTCTATGTGCAATGTGGCTTGTGTGTATTATGACTTAGAGTCATGTTTTGGCCTGTGAAGCACAAAAACCTTTCTGGAGCCAAGTTTTCTCAGTGCTAATACATGCCCTTTACATCCCACATTCCTAATTGCTTCAGAACACTCGCCTGATAGGTGAGCAGCCATCACACCCTTATGAGACAGGTAAGGTCATTGGTTAGTTTCCACAGGAGTTTGGATTGCTCTTCCACACGAGGTGGCAGAGCCCCGGCCTGCCAGAGGAGATATGCCTTGAGGTCCAGATTGCCCGAGTGAGTGCTGTAAGAGGACTAAGGAGCAGGAGTCCGGCCCGGAGGCAGCTCTCCTGACTGCCGGGTGTTTTTCTCTTGAGTGTGTCAAGAGCAGGAAATGTGACAACGTCAGTCAGGCAGTGGCAAGGTAAGAAAATAACTGGAGTTTTCACCACCCAGGACACTCACTTCCCGCACCTGCCGCCCGCCTAAAAGGAAAGCCCTTTTTATGTAAGGATCAGTAGTGTTGTTTCCCAGCAGCAGGTGAGCCACTTCTGCTCATCCACCCATTGCTTTATTTCCTGCGGCAGGTGAGTGTCCTCACAGACCAAGTGGAAGCGCAAGGAGAAAAGATTCGGGACCTGGAAGTGTGCCTGGAAGGACACCAGGTGAAACTCAATGCCGCCGAAGAGATGCTTCAACAGGTAAGGGTGCGCGAGCTGAAGTCCCTGGGGCTCTAACGCAGCTCATGTGTTCGAAAGTCGCTGTGTCCAAGTCACCGCTCTCACGTTCTGCATGTGGTGTTTGTACAGCAGGTGAAACCTGCCCCAACTGAGCTGCAGGGAGGGGCGGGAAGGGCTGGCCCGAGAGGAATAACCTGTTGAGCTAGTTAGACGGATTCCCAGGTGGCACTTTCTCCAGCCAGGTTCAAGTTCAGAGGCGCTGTGCTGACAAAGTCCCTCTTCTCACAGGAGCCACAGCTTGACTGTTGGTGGCATCTGGGGTTTTAGGAAGTCGGTTAGCTTCTTGAGTGCCTCCTTCCCATCTCCCTCTTCCCCTCCCACTCTGTAGAGTCGTCTTTGATAAAGCGTATTACTTACATAATATTTTAATATAATTTAATCGATGTCAACACGACAAATGGAGCTGTTCTCGTACCATTCACTTAGATCTCTTAAATGTCTTGGTTCCTTTTGGTCCTCCTTGTTGTCAGGTGTACACATAATTTACAAAGCTCTCTTCACAGGTACGATTTAGTCCTCTGATTCTATATGTTTATCGTCAGACTGAAGTTTTTTCCATTTGTAAATCTTACTGTATACTATTCTGGAGAGGCTTTTTTTAGAGGCTTTTTTAAAAATGAAAAGTAAGATAATCATTCTTCTGCCCTTGAACAGTTTTACCCTATTATAAATGATGAACTGCAATTTTTAGGAAGGGGTTTTGAATTTTTATTCAGGCTTTTCTGAATCTGTTGAGAGGCTGCTTAGAAATTCTATGAAATCTATCGAGATGGTCTCATTTTCTTGAATGATTCTTACATTTTCAGTAATTTTGGGAAACACACACATAAACTTCAGTCATGGTTTATGCTTTGTAGCTCCTGGAATCGTCCTTGTCACATAGGAGGTGCTCACTAATTAGTTAAAGAATGACAGTCCCTTAACATGAATGGGTTCCAGTAGATGACTGCTTATATGTAATCCTTCCCCCAAAGCTTGAACATTTATCGTTGTCATTACAGCACAAAATTCAGATAGCGTCTTGATCAAATGGTAATGAATAATACAGGCTTTTGTTTGACCTTTGGTCTCAGGATAAACGTTTGGTTCCCAAGTATTTCTTAGTTTTGAGTGCATTTGAAGAACTTTTTTTAAGTCAGTATTTCTGTGCAGGTGTCCTCAAACTAGTTCCAACAGCTCAGAAGCGGTATGCTTTCTAGTTTGCTTTCTTTTCATCTCTGATTAATAAGTTACCACATTCTTGGCTCCATTTGATTTTCCTATTTAAATTGAGTGCATTTCTCTTGCTCATCTATTCCCTGAGCAGCAGGAGGAGTTGTTTATTTTTTTAAGCTGGATCTTTCTTTTTGAAAACCAGGAAAGAAAATGGCCCGATGGAAAGATCTCAAAGGGTGGAAAAGCATTTGCACAGAGTGATAGAGGTGTGGCTTTGAGGTGAGGATGAGGAAGGAAGGTGATGGATGAAATAGTGCAAAACCCCAGATAGAGAACAAAGAAGATTTGAATGTGGAAGGGAAGGTGTCAGGAAAACATCAAGTTGATGTTTCAGGAAGGCATTGCCTGGTGGCAGTCCCTGGAATCGGAGGTCAGAGAATGGCCGCATTTGGTGCCTGAACTACCTGACCACCTGTCCCGGCTACTTTTCCAGGGCTGCCCTACACCCCTCTCTGTTCAGTGCTTCTGCTCCCTCATCAGCATCTCTGGGCCAAGGAGTCTGGTGTCGGTTCCCAGCTCCACCGAGGCAGGCTGTCTTGTTCTTCTAAGCATCAGCCCGTAGACCAGATTTTAGACTTTAGAAAAAGTCTTAAGCTCAAATATCTTTTATTTCCTATTTATTCTCAATTTGTGTGTGTGTGTGTGTTGTGGGTGAGGTACCAGGCACGTGGTTTGCGTGTGCCACAGAGGTGGGTGTCTTGGCTTGGTATATTTTGGAGTGAGGTAGTTCTTATTTGTCACCTCTCCAGTATAAGATCCATCTTGAACATAACCAGGTTATTTTTATGCTCAAACAGTCACTGTGTTTCCCTCTGTCTTTCAAGGATAAAATGAAGGGGGTGTGGAAGACTCCTTTTTGGCACATCCTGAGTTCAACTCATGGGACTCATTTGAGCCTCAGTTCCCACCCAGGTGTTTGCTCGTCTTAGAGGTACCTGAGCTGGAGACATTTGGGCTCCCAGCTCTGAAGCCCAAGTTGAACACTCTGTGGCACATGCCAGTCCTTTCCTGAAATCTGCTTGATGCTGTTTGAAAAGGCACTTACTTCTTGCCACATGGGGCTGAGGTAATGCTGTCTGTAGTTTAGGGTATGTTACGCACGTGTCCTGTGAACTGGGGACAGGCAGGGACTTGCCTGTCTGATGCTGATATCCCGGACTGCAGGGCTCTTGGCTTCTGGTGGTAGGAACAAGGAGGACTCCTAGCCCTGAGGAGGAGAAGGGAGGCAAACCACTGCTTCTCTTTGCCAGCCCTCGGAGACTGTTCATGCTCTGAGCCAAGCCTGGCCTCCTGCTCCGAGGCCTGCGGAGCTCTGAGCAAGGCCCCTTCCCAATCAGTGTGAGGCCCGGCCTTCTAACTACCGCCTGTTGACCCCACTGCCCTCGGGTACACCGTCCCTGGGAGCACTGCGCCTATACATGGAGTGGCCTTGTCTAAAGGGCACAGTTGCTACCCACCTTTAGCCGACTGCCCACATAGGCCCAGTGCTGTTAGTCTCATTTTTCACAGGAGGCAGGAAATCCATATTTTAAAATAAGTCTATTTTTAAAGCATTGGCAACTAATTTAAATAAACAAAATACTATGTGAACCACACCGTGCATACCTGCAGGCCCACCCTGGCCCATAGACCTCTAATCTACAACCCCTGCTTTAGACTCTAACTCCCTCCACGGGCTGAAATAGCTCCTGGAGGACTTAGGGAAGCACAAATCCGACCAGTTTTGCCCATGACCTGTGCTTGCATAGGCTCCAGCAGCCCCACTGAGCCATCTCTCCCCACAGCTGCTTTGTCCACCTCTATCCAGGAGCCCATGAGGGGAGGGTGTTAGCAACCCATCCAGCTCATGAGCCATTCACCCCTCCTCCTGTCCATGCTGAATGCTGATCCCTCAGTTCCCATTCTATTTTCTTCTATGAACCAACCCATCTGAAGAGCATGAAGACCTTGGGGTTAGATAGGCAAGCCAGGACCAGATGCTTTTAGCATGAGCCAGTCTACATGAGCAGCACATAGGTGATGGACACATTTAGGGTAACATGTTTTTGCAGCCCCCTGCGAGATTCAGGGGGGCAAGGGGGCACCTGTGAGCATCCCTCTGGACTGCCTCTGGAAGCACCTACCCAGGTATGGCCTCAGACTCCCTGAACAGGTGTGGATTTCCCAGGGAACCTTCTCCATCAGAGACATTTTCCAGGAAATCTGTAAGTGGGTCTTCAAGAGACCACAGCCTAGGTTTGTTTTCATAGGTCTGGGACAGTCTGGGTCTGGGTACAGAGCTCACAGGGCTGACCTTTGCCTTCCATATCCTAAGCAGGTCAAGGCATTGCCTACCAGCATCTCTGAGAGCTACACACACTGGGCTGTCTAGAATTAGTACCCTAGGAGTATAGCCATGGACCAGCCGCAGCCTTGTTATAACCAGCTCAGACTGTAATGGTGACAGAATCTATCCCACAGGGCAGGTTCTCCATGGCCCCATTGATACATTGAGGTCCCTGGTGGCTTTTTCTTAAGTGGCCTCTGGAGTTTGTCAGAGCCCTTGCACAGCAAGTTCCTCTGCTTCTGATCGTGGACACTTTTCCAGAGGATGATGACTTCAAGAAAGAAACTGATGCTACTTAGTGGATAATAGGCTTTACACAGAGCTGACAGCCAAATGGAGCACTTTGCAGAGATTAGCTGCATACAGATGTAATCAATGTCGAGAGCAGAAACAGTGTTCGGTGTCAAAAGAGGACAGGCTAGGGGAGCCAAATGGGGAGGAAGAAAGGATGCAAACCTCCTTGTGAGGATGCACCCAGGCTTCGGGGAAATCCTGAAGGACAACAGCCTCGATTCCCGTCCTCCCACCTGACCCTGAGCTGCAGGTGTTAGGCAACCTCATTGTTTTGGCTATCTTTCAGGTGAGGTGTGGAGACACCTATTCCATGGATTTGGAGTCAGTTGATGTGCCTTTCTGCTGATCCAGGAAAGCTGTCAAACCTGTGCTCTTATATGGCGAGAACAGGGATGATCATATGGGCTCTATACTGCCCACTTCTTAGTGCTGCAGTGTGATTATTTGAGTTTTGTTAAAACTGAACTCTCTCACAAGTCACCAGTGTTAAGACCTTGAGCATGTGGATTAGGGCCCTAAGATACCCAGTTCCTGCCTTTGAGTTGAGTGAAGGACAATGTGTCCAGGTGTATGAACTCAAAAGTGTCATCAGCACCTGGCAGATAAATTTCCTAAGAGCACCTTTAAAGAAATACCTCTTTAACAGAAAGAGATATTTTTTTTTAACAGAAACCTCTTGAAACAGAAATACCTGTTTCAAAAAGAGTAGTAAACAGACCTATGTACGTGTGATCCTTGGGAAGCATGAGTCTGTCTCAGAAGGTGGGACACCTGAGTTGTGACTGAAGAAAACTGGAATTTGCCAGTTCTTCCCTAAACCTGTCCCCCTGGGAGATGCATGAGCCAGAAATAACTGCTTTCCTCAAGTTGATCTTATTTGATGTTGAATCTCCATACCACTGTGCAAAGTAGGTGCCTTACCCTCTGTTCATGGATCAGGGGACTGAGGTTCAGAGAGATGGTTCCATTAGTGGGGACTGAGTCTGGACTCGAACCCAGATTGACAACAAGCCCCTCGCTGTAGTGTTACTCATGAAAGCACTGTCTGGCACAGCCTAGGCCTCTCACTTCAAAGAGCAAAGGGATGCATTTTTCCTTTCATGTATTTCCATGGCCCCTTCCTTCACTCTGGTTTCAGATTGCCAGTCTGGCTCCAATCCTCTGTCATTGGTCAGTAACTCCCTGGGTCATGTTCCACACTTAAATATGGAAGTAATTGCTTCAAGATGTGGCCCTTTTCGGAGAGAATAAATTGAAAGGCCACTACTTTTTATCAGCTCCAGTCTCAGACTGAGCTTTGGAAAAAGGAAATGATGATTTTCTCTGAGATGTAAGCTTTTTTTCCATCTCCAGGAAAGGAGATGTCTTTGGCCTTCTGGAAGAGGGTTGGTAGTGGTGAAGCAAGAGGGGTGAGTGATGATTTTGTTCATTGGTTTTTGTTTTTTTCCCTCTAAAGTTTCATTACTTAGTTTCATGATGGTTTGTAGTAATAAAAATCACCTGCTGCATGTACCACCCACTCCTGTTCCGTTGTGCTCTGTCCAGAGGCAACCTGGAAACAATTGGGAGAGCAGAAGCTAATGCAGCTTATGAAACCTGTCTCTCTTCTCTCCAGCCCCCTGCCTCCCTACATTATGGTAGGTGCATGATTCTGAGAGACTCCTAGCTAGATCTACCCTGTAGGTCAGACCAGGGACCAAATGGGCTGGATCCAGTTTTTAGGCTGAGAGCTAGGGATCCAACAACATTTCTCTTAAGGGGTGGACCTAGTAAAGGAAGCTAGCAAAGGAGATGGAAAGGAAAAAAAGATAGATCAGGAAATTGAAAGAAAGGATGGGACGGCAAGTGTTTTATTACACTTATGAGTGGATGAAGATTTAAGTGATTGAAAGCTGAGTACAGGTTGTGTCTGAAAGTTTGGACATTGTCCCCAGAACTAGAACTGTTTCTGTGCCCTACCAGGTGAAGGCAGAAGCTGGTTTGCAGGCATGTAGATATCTTGTTGAGAAGTGACAGGGAAGTGAGGAAGAAGAGGCAGCAAGGGTAGACTATTCTCTCTAGAGCTTTGCTGGGAAGGGGTGAGGGAGAGGATGAGGAGAGAGCACATTCACACAAACAATGCACACAGAACATGCATTTGCCTAGTGAAAGCACAAGAGAGTTGATGGTGGTTGCTTAAGAGGAAAGCAAGGTCAAGAGGGAAAGTTCTTTCGAATGTCAGAAATTTGATCATGTTTATAGCCTGAGGAATGGGAGCTGATGGTGAAAGAGATTAAATGCCTGTCAGAGTAGATGATTAATGGTCCTACCCTCCTGTAGCACAGACTGGGTGGGAACTTCCTCACAGGCAGGACAGAGGTGAGGGCGAGCTGAGGACCATGTGAGTAGTCATCCTCCGTCCTTCGGACTTACCGGCTGGAGGGAGAAACCAGACCAGAACTCAGAGATCACAGCCAAACACTAACGATTGACCAGGGAGGTAACTTGAAAATCTGAACATCAAGCTGTGTGGGGATGGCATGAAATCTAGAGACTGAAAGATAGTCAGCAACAGGAAGGCGGGTCAGGTGGGGTAATTCCAGAGCACACTATGGGATCCTTGTGTCCTTGAACAGATGCTTTCCATGTGCAACCTGGAAAATTACTAGGCTTGAGAGTGGTTCTTAAAGGTGAAAGATACATGGGCTTGCTTGCCTTAAGACATGGATTTAAAAGATGTGAATGAGAGATGATTCCAGGAGATTTTGAAACAGAAAGGATGTAAGTTCAATGAATGATCAGATTATTTTAAAATACCTTTCCAAGGGTGCCTGGGTAGCTCAGTCAGTTAAGCATCCAACTTCGGCTTAGGTCGTGATCTCATTTTTTGTAGGTTTGAGCCCTACATTGGGCTCTCCACTGTCAGAATAGAGCCTGCTTTGGATCTCTCGCTCTCTCTCTTTCTCTCTCTCTCTGCTCTTCCCTTGCTTTTGTATACATTCTCTCTCTCTCTCTCTCAAAGATAAATGTTTAAAATATCTTTTCAGTAAACAGGAGAGGTTATTTGAGAAGAGGAAGAAAGGTTGGGGTTTATGGCTGGAGGAGAATGGGAAAGTTTTGGAATAGTCTCTGAAAGGAACCAACCAGAGATGAACACAAGGGTGCCAGGTAGTATTGGAAGATCAGCTCTAATTAGATAGCATAAATTTATATGGAAACCAATTGGCATCATCAAGTGTCTTTTACCAGCAATTTTTAGGCCACGGGGAGTAGAAACATAGACAAAAGACCTTGAGGTTTGGCATGGACTGAGCTCTGGTAAAGCAAATGCACTTTAGCTCTAAGGGCAGGGATGAACTGGAATGAGGAATTTTCTGGTCCAGATATGATACAGTTGAAATGACCTCAAGATATGGAATGGATAAGGAGGCAAATATTACTTAAGGGAAGGTTATAAACTAGGAAAACAGGTAAGTAACGGCCACAGAAGAAGAAATGAAAGTTAGTAAATTTGAGTCAGTAAATGGGAAAGTTGAAAGGTCAGAGGACTGTGGCTAGAGGAGACTGTATCACAGCTAAAGACTTTAGAATCAGAGCAAATGCATTCTGGATAAATATGATGGCTGAGTTGTGGCCATCCTGCTGAGAAACTGACACAACGTGGAAGCAAAACCTGTTGGCGTGTGCTCAAGAAAGGTGAAACAAGAGTGGATATTGGAAGACTAACAGGGAAGAAACCAGGATGTTGAAGTTACTGAGGAGATGGAATGTGCCCAAACTAGGTAGAGAAACCATTGCTCAAAAGACAAAAGCCCTGAGGAAAATGAGAGACTGTCTTGGGTTCTGGAATGTGCTATAACTGAATGGCACCATCTTAGGAGGGCAGATGGAGATGATCAGTAGGACAGTAAGGGTCTGGAAGCGTGTCCAGTAAAAGTTGGATTGTCAGAGCAGGATGGACTCCACTTGAGATGACTGGGAAGGATAGGTGATAGGCTGCAAAAGTCAGGATTCAGTTTATGCTGAAAGGAGAAGAAACAATTGAAAATGTAGGGTAAACCCTCTTAAGACACGCATGATAAAGAATATAGCAAGTAATAGTGGCTGGGGGCCATGTGCACCTGGAGATGAGAAGTGGAGCTGGACTGGATGAGCTTGTTGAAGGCTGATTTTGAATTCAGGGAGTAGGACAGTACTTACTGATGACAAGGATGAAGGGTAATGACAATGAAAGGCAGAGGTATTTGCTAATAGGTATAATAGCTGGAATATAATCACTAATAACTGGAATGCCCACTTGGGATATTAGTGTGACCAATTGGCACCCTGGTGTGACCAATTGGAATGGCTATTGGAACATTAGTACAACCAATTAAAATATTATATTTGTCAGCTGGAACATTGGTGTGACCAATGACAACCTGGCAGCCTATGACAGCTAGAGGGATTTTGGTAATAACAGAAGTAGACTAGAGTCCTAGTTTTCAAGAGAGATGCATTCTGAGGCTTTTTTTAATCCCACCAAGGCAGTATTGTGAATGCTGGTTAGTGGAAAAACTGCATCCAAGATAGTCAAGCACTCAATGGGCTGCGTTTTAACAATCGTATCCCTAGGCCTTGACATCTAGTAGGTACTTAAAAACATATTTGTTGAGTAAATGATTAAAGTCTGGAATGGAATGGGACATTTTCTCAATTGTCCATACTCCAAAGCAATTGTTACTATCTGATTTATAGAATAGCTCCTCTTTCCCTTTGCGTTGGTGGCTTGGAAAACTCACATACACAGTACAGTCCATCTCTGGCAGCCCACAGAACTTTAGGGTAGGAGTTTTATACCAACTATGGCTCTGGCCTCAAATACTCTGCCTACCTGCTCTGACTTTTATGATTTTACATTTTAACTTAAAATGTCCATTTTTCAAACTGCCTCAAATCATTTGTGGAACAAAACAGGTAGATGAAAGGATGGAGACAGACACGTAGAATGAGATGGTGGAACAGAGGGGAAGGTAAGGAAGAGGAAGGAGGTGGAAGTGAGTAGGTGGTGTCAGGGAGGATAATATCTTCAGAGAACCTCAGCGCCAGGCCCTGGTAGAGAGTGTGTGCTCGACAAAATCTTGACAATTTGAGTGGCTATTTACTGGTCTCCATCAATATTTGTTCATCGGCTTTTTTTCAGCATGTATTTTTTTTCTTTTATTTGCCTTAAAATTATTGGACTTCTTCCTTTGGGAAACAGTGTGATACATTAGACAGAAATAAGTTTTGGAATCAAACGGACTTTGGTTTGCATACTAACTCACTCTGCTATTGTTGATTGGCACGTGTCTTTGGTCAGAACAAGGCCAGTCTCTGGTCCGGGTTGCTCATGTGTTAAGTCAGGATAATATTTACTGTCAAATCACCAGGAAGGTTTATTGAAAACATATATGTAAAGTGCCCCGTGGGGCCTGGCACAGAGGAGGCACTCATTGAATCTGTGTGTCTTCTCTCCTCTCCCACCTCCACCATTACACACATTAATCTGGCCGACTCCTCATGACCAAGTAGCCTGTGGTCCTCACATGGCAGTGTTATTGTCTCTGCACTATAAGTTAGCTTCAAGTCTAGCTGAAACAGGCAGAGCTGGCCTCTTTTGCCCAGTGCTCCGTGAGCTCATTCTGCTGAACTTCTAGGTACTCATCCCTTCAGATTAGCAGATGGACAGTTTGTAGCCTGGCTTTCTGAGACACTGAGGGCCTTGGCCTAGGGAATTCTGTTTTCCCCCATTAAAATCTGTGTCCTGTGTGATTTGGTTTATAGTCTGAGGACCGTTCAGAAAATGTGAAATCATAGCTGTTGGTCAGAATGTTGGTCACCCTTCTTGTATGAGGATTAGGTTGTCCAACATAATATAGAAAGTTCATGCTGAGATGGGATAGTGTATCTTTTCTGTCTGCTCAGTTGGCTGCTCACTCCCCTAATGGCCATACTAGAGTCTCCTTGTTGGGAACCACGTCCCCCATGTGCCAGGACTCTGGAGGTCATGTACCATGGCCTTTGGCCAATGGAGAAGTGTTGCCCCTGGACCAGGAAGGGCTCCTGGTGTTTGAGGTCCTTCATAATCCCTAGTAGTTCCTAGCAGGTATCTTGTCAATCACCTTTGGTTTTTGTCTTATTTATGCTTATTAAGTATATATATTAATAGCAGTCTATTTTCTACTGTCTTGTTATAGCAGGACTGATAAGCTCCCTGAGTCCAGCCTTACAGTAAGGAAAGAACAACTTTCTTACTTAGATCCCATAGTGGCTAGAAATGATCCATTATCACATAGACTAGGAAAAACCTGTATCACATAAATAGGATCCTATCATTCAATAATTACTCATTGAATATCTGCTTTATGCTCTAGTTCTCTCCTAGGCTTGATGCAGTGAGACCTTACAATGAAATTTTTTTGAAGATGTGGGCTGAACATTGAGCCAAGGAGGTGATTTGGAATCTTGGTTTTAAAAAATATATTGTTAAGCTTGGGTTTGTTTGTGGTTTTTGTTTGTTTGTTTGTTTGTTTGTTTTGGTTGATAGGACCTGCTGCTTTTCATTAAAAATAGAGATGGAGAAATTTAGTTCTTTGAACAAAACTGTCCATTTTTCTGTACTTGGAAATAATGGTTTCTATAGGCAAATGTGGTTTTTTTCCCACATGTTCTTTTAAAAAATTGTTTTATTATAGTTTATTGTCAAGTTGGTTTCCATATAACACCCAATGGACATCCCAATAAGTGCCCTCCTCCATGCCCATCACCCATTTTCCCCTCTTTCCCACCTGCCATCCACCCTCAGTTTGTTCTCCGTATTTAAGAGTCTCTTATGGTTTGCCTCTCTCGCTCTCCTTAACTATTTTTCCCCTTCCCCTCCCTTATGGTCTTTTGTTAAGTTTCTCCTGTTCCCCATATGAGTGAAAACATCTGGTATCTGTCTTTCTCTGCCTGATTTATCTCACTTAGCATAACACCCTCGAGTTCCATCCACATTGCTACAAATGGCCAGATTTCATTCTTTCTCCTTGCCATGTAGTAGTCCATTGTATAGATGAACCACATCTTCTTGATCCATTTTTCAGTTGATGGACATTTAGACTCTTTCCATGATTTGGCTATTGCTGAAAGTGCTGCTGTGAACACTGGGGTACATGTGCCCCTATGCATCAGCACTCCTGTATCCCTTGGGTAAATTCCTAGTAGTGCTATTGCTGGGTCACAGAGGAGTTCTATTGACAAACATGTTTTTTCAGAGCTATAGTTCACATTGTTTCTCAGAGTACAATGGGTAGTGGCAGGGGCTGTGCTCTCCCTGAGTAACCCAGTGTTGGCCAAGGCCTCTCACTAATAAACCTATCACTCATATGCAGCAGTCTCAGCTCTGTTGTCTGACACACACCTTAGAGATTGCCTTATGTGCTCTGGATGGAGCTACAGTTGTCCTTGTTGCCATGGAGCCTACGATTTTGAGATCTGGTTTTGCTTGCAGGAGCTGCTAAGTCGCACATCTCTTGAGACCCAGAAGCTCGATCTGATGACTGAAGTTTCTGAGCTGAAGCTCAAGCTGGTTGGCATGGAGAAGGAGCAAAGAGAGCAGGAGGAGAAGCAGAGAAAAGCAGAGGTGAGTGTGATACACCAAATTCTGGGGTAATCCAAAAAGTCCTAAACTCAGAGCAGGGGAAACTAGCCTAATGTGGGTCCTGGCCATCTGGTCAACCCCAAGCCTGGCAGCCCCTGGGCGCCAAGAGCATCTATCTATGCACTAGAGATGCAATGATCTGTTAATACCAAGTTATCAGGTTTTGCTGTGGCTGCAGATTTCAGCAATGCCCAAACCACCCAGTTTTGGCTCTAAGGCTTTATCCTCCCTCAAGCTGCTGACAGGGATAGAAAGGGAAGCAGTAGAGGGGGAAGGATCAGGCAAGATGTGAAAGGACCCAAGATGTCCTCTGTGAGAGCCAATGATGATGTACTGGGATGAAGTCAGCTGCCCAGTAGGCCACCATCACTATATTCAAGGAATCTGGAGACATTCTTTGATGTGCCTTTCACTGACCTAAATGGAACCCTTAGATTATGTGTTTCTTTTCTCCTGATAGGTCATAGGAGGGAGCCTATGTACAGGCTTTCTGTTAATGTTTTCCTGCATTGTTTGTGTTTTTGTTTTACGCTTCATAATGCCATTGGCCAGAACATGCCAGACTCCCTTTTGGGACAAATGTTTTGTGTAAATTTCAGGCTTGGAGTTGCTTTTGATGAGAGAGAATATCCTGTTTTAACCTTAGATAACCGCTTTCCATGTGTCTCTACCTACAAGTCCCCATATTTGCAGCTGGCATGTAAGATGTAAAAAGAAGATAGGCTTTAGGTTTAGAAGCACATTGGTTCAATCACTGACCTAACTGCTTAACAGGTCTTTGAACTTCATTGAACAAGTTGACTGCTTAATTTCTTTGAACTGTCTTTATCTGTAAAATGGGTAACTGTGTGAAGTCCGAATAAAATCACAAAAGTCCCTATCATAGTATCTGGGACCCTGAAGGTACTGGGTTTATATACACTTCCTTGCTACATTTAGCTATCTCCAAAATGTGAAAATGGATATCGTTCCTTTCTATTAAGCACCACCATTATTGTGCATGGAAACCTGCCCTATTGCTATGTTTACTGGGTGGTAAACACTGGTGACTGAGACACTTAAAATACGTGGTCAATTCCACGCATTTTGAGAAGCTGCTTTATGGTGAGTAGAGTTGCCAAAAGAAGATCTCTCCATGAGCTAGAGATGCCACGTCTTGTAGTGATGAAGAGGGCAGGCCCTTGCATCCCACTGTGATGCAAGCTGAGCTGCTCATTAGCTTTGTGATCTTAGGCATAATGCAACCTCTGTTTCTTCCTCTATAAAATGGAGACAGTAACCCTTCCTGTTTTCTGGGTGGTTCTGAGGAGGGAATGAGACAATGCATATATAGTCCTTAGCATAGTGCTGGACACATAGTAACAGCTAGCCTTAACCATTCTTACTGATGGTGTCATGAAGCTGCTGCAAATGGACATGTAGAGTAAGGTACATTTACAAACTGCAAAGGTCATGTCAAGTGAAAGCTTATCCCTGTGAAGAGTTAGTTAAATAGACTTTGCTTTTTTTTTTTTAATAAATTTCTTTTACTGTTTATTTTTGAGAGCATGAGCAGGGGAGGGGCAGAGAGAAAGGGAAACGCAGAACCTGAAGCAGGCTCCAGGCTCCAAGCTGTCAGCACAGAGCCCGACATGGGGCTTGAACCCATGAACCTCAGGATCATGACCTGAGCTGAAGTCGGATGCTTAACCGACTGGACTTTGCTTTTTAAATGTTCAGAAAGAAGCAACTGAATTTTCTCCAGGTTTGGAGTTGTGTGGTTTGTTTGTTTGTTTGTGTTTTTTGGGTTTTTTTAACCAATGTTTCAAGATGTGTGATGACATGTGAACGTAGGTTAGGGCTCTGGTGGCAGAATTCAGTAAACTCGAAGAAGCCTTAAAGTGATAGAGACAACTCAAAACCACTTAAATTTTTAAAAAGTGATAGGTGGGAGATTATTAGGTCACATAGCTTGAAGAGTCCAGAGTTTAAAGTCCAGTATCACAACATCCAGGTGACCTCACACTGTCATTAAAAATCACCCTTAGAGTATTGTCTTGGTTCTGATTTAGCCTTATTGTCAGGAAGGGTTTCTGCACTACCTCCTATCAGTCTGGAAACCCCTGCAGAGAGAGCATCTTTTTCTCAAAGTTTCCAGCAAAAGCCCTGGGATTGCATCTCCCTGGGCCAGTTTGGGTCACATGTCTGGTTCTGAACCAGCCAGCCACTAGGGAGCATATGGGGGTGTGGGAGTGAGTCCATCTGGGAAAGAACGCAGAGTTAGTATCAAGCTGAGCCAGCTCCGTTCCTTTCTTGGGAAGATGGAATGGAAGGAGAGCTCCCACTCTTGGGCCAAGTATAACGAAAGCAGTCATTTTGCTGTTTGCTTTATTTTTCCTTTTCTGAGGGATTGTGTTTCAATCTGAATTTTTTTGTTTTTGTTTGCCATTAGGCTATTCATGCATGAGGCAACATAGACCCTGAGCTGCTGGCCTCGTTCCTACCAGATAACGGCCCTTCCCAGTTGCTAGTACAAACATTAGGTTTTTACATGGAGGAAGTCTTTTAGGCTATTCCAACCTGTGATACTCTGTGCATTTCTGAAATGCATTTCTCCTTCTTGTAATTGAACATTATTTTTGCTGGTATGCTTACAGGCTCTGCCGCTATTTGCAATTATGTGGAGCACCAGAGGCTTAAAGCCATGGAGAGTACTGTGGTGGGGGCTCCATTGTCCTGTGCATGGACGTGTGCGAGTGCAGCACTGAGCTCAGGTCACCAGAGGTTGTACTTCCATGAACAGGACGAATGCGGCTTCCCAGCCTGCATTGCTGCTGGGTTTTTTCCAGTGAATATACTTAGCCTGAGGCCTATTGCTTGTGGTTTGGAAAGGCAGGATCTTTCTCTGTTTTGTTTGTTTTCTGGGGTAGCTGGATCTGAACTTTCTTCTCCGTAGCTCAGGCTTTATCCTCAAATTCCATTTTATGTTTCAGTGAAAAAAAAAAGAAAAAAGAAAAGAAAAGAAAAGAAAAGAAAAGAAAAGAAAAGAAAAGAAAAGAAAAGAAAAGAAAAAGAACTGTTACTGCTCTACTGTTAACAAGAGCATTGCAGGCTTTTCTTTCTGTCAGACTCTGATCCCCCCGAAGCTTGAATCCTGCTGCCTGTAGAAGGTTATGGACATGATTATACATGGTTGTCTATAAACCTAAGGATGTCAAGGTGCAGGTTTCTTGTCAAATGGAGACCATCCTGACAGCCAGCCTCGCGCAGGAGTCTGGTATTGAGGTGTGGGTGAATACAGGGTTTCCTGTTTACCTTTTCTCCTGAGTCTCTTGCAGTGGCTCTGGGTCATTCCAGGAGACCCAAGGTTAGGTCAGTTAGGTTTACTCCTGAGAAGCAGGACTGCAGAGGAGTGGCTGACATGGAAAATAAATATGAGAATTAGGAGGCAAAGGAAAACTTCTGGGTGGCATACCATAGCACAGGCATGTCCCTCAGAGGGTTTTCCTTGGAGAGGAGTCTGGTTTCCCCGAGCCCTGGGGATGCAGGGGGCCCCACAGCTGGATCCCTTTATGGGATTAAAGAGCTCTGCTTGTAATAACCAGAGCATCCTGTAAAGAAGGAGCAGGAATCCAGCATGTCCCGGAAAGTGGAGTCAGCCCAGTTAATCAGGGGTATACTCAAATATGAAGAAGAGAACCAGAAAGAGTCTTCAGGATTTCTGGCAGGAAATGGACTGTCTCACAGCACGGGTGGTGCTGACTTCCCTCTTCCTTCCTGTGGTTAGCACCTTGGAAGGAAAGGATTCGGATTTCTGAACTGGGGCAACCAGAATGATGGACATAGAGCACAGAGCAGGGACTGGGAAGATTGTGTTTGTTCAGAGAAGTTGACTGGGAGATTCTTACTGTTTTTATTTTATTTTGTTTTATTTACTGATTTTTATTAGCCTAGGAAGTCTCCAGCAGCTCAAAAACTAAAATTTCATAAAGGTATATGCAGCAAAAAGTCTCCTTCCTTGTACCCCCCTCAGGCTCACTGTCAGGAACAACCATGATCTGTTCATTTGCATCCTCCCAGAGTTATGCCTGGACAAGCAAATTTATGTAGAAAGATACATATGCACATGTGCACACCCATTCTTTCCCTCATTTTTGTACAAATGTACACTATTTGAGACCTTCTAATTTAACATGCTGGGAGTTTATTTCATACCAAGTGCATTAAAAAAAAACTTATATTATAGAAATATCTGTTATTTCATTATCTGACCATACCTTAATTTGTTTAACCTGTCCTCTCTTGATGGCCATGTAAGTGGTTTCCAAGTGTTTGCTATTACGAATAATGCTGCTGTGAATGATCTTGCACAGGTGTGGGGATACTAAAGTGGGATCAATGGGCAAATGGTACATGCACTTGAGATTTTGACAGGTATTTCCACTTTGTCCTTTGCAAGAGGTTATGTTCGCATCAGTGACGTGTAAGGGTGCCGGGCAAGTATTAAACAGAGCATGAAGGGAGAGGGAGAGAAAGAACTAAGTAATGTTGTAAACAACTTTAACAGGTAGGAGGGAGTGGGAAAGACCATGGTTATGGGAGGTGCCCTGTGGTTTCACATAGAAAAGAACCATAAAGATGAACGTTGATAGTTAGTGAAGCAGGAGTCATAAAGCCAGCTGAGATTACAACACAGAGTGGCATTTCAAGCCTCATAAATGTCATCTGGACTTCATGATAGGGGACCCAGGAATGGGACACAGCTACATAAGGGTCTGCCTTTATGGAGGAGAGACAGACCTGTTAAGAGGCGAGGTGGACCAGCCCTGGAAGGAACAAAGTATAAAAGAAAGTTGACATGCCGAGCCTGAGGATGGACATCCTGGAAAATAACACATAGTTTGGGAGAACAAGAGGGGAGTGTCCCTGAAATATTGGGATGTACCACATAGTCACCCCGAGCAGAGGAGGAAAATAGATGCACTCCCGTTCAGGTCCGCAGACAGATGGAAGCAGACAAGGGGCTGTAACAGAAGGGGGCAGCGGTTTGGACGGCTCCTAAAAGTCTCCTCCAGCTTAACACTTCCATATTTGAGAGGTTGGCTCTTGGTGCCCACTCCCTATTTGTTTCTACCCAGGGGGCAGAGAAAGAAACTGGGAAACTGCTTCTCTGGCTGTAACATTGAAACAAAGGAAAGACTAGTTTAGGAGGGAAAAGTGACAGGTAGCTTGAGAGAGAGCAGCTATTGTTCTGTGAGCCCATGAGAGTGGGGGCCCGGAAGCCAGGCACAGACAGACAGGCACTGTGGACTTTCATGAATCACACCTTGGAAAGTTCAGAAATGACACAGAAGGCGACTCAAGAATATTGAACTAAAAAATAACGTAACTTTGTGCAATCTCACAAATAATACTGATAAAAAAGAGTAGCTTAGAGGTGCCCTGAGAGAAACTTGTTTTCAAAAGGGCTCATAGAAAAGAAAGGACAGGGGCGCCTGTGTGGCTCAGTTGGTAAAGCGTTCAACTTTGGCTCAGGTCATGCTCTCATGGTTTGGGAGTTTGAGCCCTGTGTTGGGCTCTGTGCTAATAGCCCAGAACCTGGAGCCTGCTTCAGATTCTGTGTCTCCCTCTCTTTCTTCCCCTTGCCACTCACACACACACACACACTCTCTCTCTCTCTCTCTCTCTCTCTCTCTCTCTCTCTCTCACTCTCTCTCTCTCTCTTAAAAATAAACATTAAAAAATAATAAAATATAGAAAGGATGAAACAAAGTGCACCCACAGGAGCAGCAGCATCAGGGGCAAACCCCGAACAAAAGGACAATGCTGAGGACAGGAGAGAGACTTGTTACAGTTATGTTCTCCATAAGAAGATCAAAGAAAGAATGGGCTCTATTCCACTGATGCCTCAGGCACAAAGAACGTAGGACAGTGGCCCCCAAACTGTTTGTTATAAGTGAATTTTAAGGTATCAGAGAAATAGGGTGAGTTGCTAGCAAACTGGAAGTGAACTGTTTCTTCCCCCCCCCACCCCAGATGGCAAAGAAAGTTAGATGCGCTCCATAAAGTTTAGTCTATCGAGGCTGGGGTCAAGCCCATGATGGTTTGCGGGAGGCCAGAAGATGAAGGAGGAATTGTGTTCATTAAGAGTGAGTTACATTGTGGTGTCTGAGTGGCTTCGTCAGTCAAGCGTCCAACTCTGATTTTGGCCTAGGTCATGATCTCGCAGTTTCTGTGTTCAAGCCCCATATTGGACTCTGTGCTCTCAGGGCAGAGCCTACTTTGGATCTTCTGTTTCCCTGTCTGTCTGCCTCTCTCTTGCTCATGGGCTCTTAATCTCTCTCTCAAAAATTTAAAAAAGAAAGTGAGTTACATCAGCTTGACCTCCTGTATCTGGCCAGGAACATGTTGGTGGGATAGACCTGGTAAATGCACACTTCTGTGAGGCATCACGCGAACCCTGCTTGGGGAATCTTGTGGATAAGCTAGAAGATTATAGGATGGATACTAAGATGGGCATATTGATACCCCCATGATAATAGCATCTACAGACCATCTCTAGGAAGGTTTAATGTAGGGGGTGAGAGTCCTCTGCCTTTACCCCTCCTGCCAATTGAGCATTTTATTTTTATTTTTTTAATGTTTATTTATTTTTGAGAGAGACAGAGACAGAGACATAGTGTGAGTAGGGAGGGGTCAGAGAGATGGAGACAGACTCTGAAGCAGGCTCCAGGCTCCGAGCTGTCAGCACAGAGCCTGACATGGGGCTGGAACCCATGAACCACAAGATCAAGACCTAGGCTGAAGTCAGACGCTTAACCAACTGAGCCACCCAGGCACCCCTAATTGAACATTTTTAATGTATAATGGGGACACCAATCTAGAAGGTCTTAAAACAGTGATCACATGAAGTCAATGAAAAATCAACTGGACCAGCCGGCATTGGGATCCATAAAAACTTAGACAGACTGGAGTGATAGCTCGGTTGTCAGAAAAGGGGTAAAAGAGGTCAGAAGAATCTGAGTGGTAGAAGATCACTAAACGTAGGGAAGGAAACACTTCAAGAGGGAGGCAAGCAGCTTGAGGACAGGAGCATGCCTGTAATTTAACCAAGAAGAGGGTCCTGGAGTCGTGGGGAAGAGCCCTGCCCCTCATCAGTCAGTCCTGGAGACAGAGGCTGCTGGTGCAGGGGGAGGGAAGGAATGGATGGGATGATGAAACCAGGCAGCAAGTTTAGACTCCTCATTTGAGAGGGTTACCATTTGAGGAAAGCTTCTATAGAGAGAGACAAGCAGGTCTGAAAACCAGCAAGGCCAGTGGACTAGGGACTAAAGGTTCTGGAAAAGAGTGGCCAATAAGGTGAGTGTGCCCAGAGAGTGTGGAGCTGCTGGGCTTTTGTTGTCAGCCACCGATGTCACGTGAGCCTTAACTGTGTCACCATTGGGTGTTTTCTGTTCTCCCAGTTTGGTTCATTTCTTATGGATCAAACACCTGCAAAGAACAGCAGTGGGGGAAGCAAACTCCCATTTGTCGGATGCCTCCTGTGTGACAGGCTCCGTGCTGGGTGCTTGGCCTAAGGCTCCCCGGCTAACCCCTCGCGGTAACCTGTGGAGATAGACCCTCATTCTACAAAAGTGAAAACGAGTCTGCAGTTGCCCGCATGCTTCAAGCGCATTGTGCCTTTGCCCATCATGGTTTCACCACCCCTAGCAGGCTGACCTCCCTCTTTGGGGAGGGAAATGCCAATCTTTTACCTTGAGGGATTGCTTTTAGCTTCATCCTTGATTAACTTGCCATCCTTCCCTCTGCCCCAGGGCTCTTGGTTAGAGGGTTAGATAATTTTTTTTTAATTGCCGCCATGCTAATGAATTCCCAGCTGCATCTTCCCCTTTCCTTAGTCTTGCTTTAATCCACACCTACCTTTCCTCTTCTCATGCCTACACATTCTAAACCTGTACCTCCTTTTGTTTCACTGCTGTGCCCTTTGAGAGGACAACCTTACTTATCTACTTGACAAAGATCAAGGCCATTGGAAAGATCTCCCTTAACTTGCTGTTGCTCATCTAGAAACTACCTGAACCCCCAACATGCCCTTTGTGCTTAGCTAACCCCCCCAACCTTCCCCCTTGGGCTTCCAATTCCAACTCCTTTCCTCCCTTATTTCGTCCCACCCAGCAGGTATGCTAAGTAGTTAAAGTGCCAAAAGACCCCGAGACTTTCCAGATGAAAAAGCATGAACAAACTGAATGTAGATCGTCATTCCTCCATTTAACACCTCCCTGTGTGGCAAGTTCATGGCAGTAGAGAGAGAGCTGAACTGTGATGCCTGGTAGCTCAGGCCAGTCAGGCGGGAATCTTCTACCCTTGTCAGGCATGTGCGCTAAGCCAGCAAGGGCCTTGGAACCCATTGCACAGAGAACAAAAGCCACCCACGTCAGAGCCCAGTGTCTGCACTAGGGCTGCAGATAAGAACACAGATGGCAGGTATGGCCCCAGCCCATTGGTAAGTGGCCTATCAGGGTGCAGGGACCGGTAACAAGCTGGGTAGAGATCTGAGGTCCAGGGCACTCAGGCCCATAAAGGCCACCCTGACTTCTCAGCCCAGTCCTCTCATCTTGGTAGGAAAATGCCTTGTAAAACAGATGACCCTGGAAGAAGACAGCCTGTGCTGTCTGTGGGCCAGTTCAGGTGAGATAGCTCAAAGGGCGAGTGGCTGGGAGGACCCAGGCCTGCTGATGACAGCGAGGACTGCCCTGCAGCTCTGAGTCCAAATGGTATCACCGGACAGGAGGGCGGGCACCTTTGCCCAGCTCCCTTTCAGCCCCAAACTGCCACTCAGATCCCGTTTCCCTTCTGCACTGGAGAAGGGGTTTCTAAGACCAGATACGGGATAGGAGTTTTTCTTCTTAGACCCCACTGTGGCTACTGGAGATGGGCAATTTCTTTCTAGCACTCCTGGACAGTTCCCACAGTGCCCGTGACTGACCCCGGTACCAGATGCCAGTGCTTAGAATATCAGTGAAAGTGGACAAGGAGGCCTAACAGGTTCACTGTCCCCCTAGGTCTCTGTTCTGCTCTGTTGTGGTGTTTTCTTAAGTCCACATCCCTGCCCCATGGGCTGCTCATAGCTTCCCCCAGCCTCTCGGGTTTCTTGCTGCCAAGTGGCACCATCACGTACCATGTTCCCCGGCACATGGCACTTTCTCTCCTTTACCCCCACCCTCAGGCAAGGGGTCCGGCATGTGCCTGCTTGACATCACCTAGACTCATGCCGTCCCTTCCTCTAGATTCTCACAGAACTAGACACTTGCTGCTTCCTGGAAGCGCCATGGTTTTCTGGACGGTGGCATTTACAGCCTGTCGTGATTACGTTTGTGTCTCTGCATGGTGACTGAATGTCTGTGGAGTAGAAAAGGAGAGCCCAGCAGACCTGTGGGCGAGAGGGACTCAGAACTGAATAGGCATCCGTTCCAGGGGCTGCAGCTATCTTTCAAAGTGGCCGTGAAAGGGCCAAAATGTTCTCTAGGCTACAGAGGAGGTCTGGTTTGGAGTGGGAGGTGAAGGAGTAAGGTCTGGTGTAGGGTGTGAGGGAGGGTTTAGAGTTGGGGACGTACTAGCGTGCCCAAGTGTGGTGTATGCTGCACATCACGTGCAGGTGGGTGTTGGCGTGTTTGGGGGGCATCTGCACACAGGTGTGTGTAAGAGGGGACGTGTCTGTCTGCGTGCGTGTCTCTGCTGCTGCCACAGGGCCCTGTGCCTCGTTGATGTGCAAGGATGTCCCCCACGCCACCCCCACCGCGTGGCACAGAGGAGCTGCTGGGGGTTTGTTCACACTGCAGGACCACCCGTAGAGGGGGCGAGTCTCCGGAAAAATGCCATGTCTTTTCATTCCCTTGAAGAGAGTGGGTGGTCACCTCTAGCTTGCAGCCTGCAGCTCGCCCCCTGCATGCTTCTGTCTCTCTGGGCTGCTCTCCTGGGAAGCTCTGTGTCTGAGAGCTGACTGATCCTGAGTGCTCTTTTCTCCTCTCTCTTCCTTCCTGCAGTCGGTTCTGAATGTGATCAGTGAGCTGCAGGAGCAGATGTGTAGGCTGCAGCTGGACATCCACAGGCAGATTCAAGAGCGCCTCTCACTCAGTAGGGGCTGCCCTGAGGAGGTGGCGGCCAGTGACAGGGCAGCCAAGCCCTCGCCCTGCGGCCAGGACTGTGCCTGTTGGGAGGGGTCACCTGTAGGAACCACACTTAAGTATATCAGAGCATGCGTGTGGGGACATTTCACTGGTGGAGGGGCCGGGGTTTCTCCTAACCACAAATGAGTGCAGTGGCTTGAACATGGCTCTATTGTTAACTTCCGGGCAGAGCTTGGGACACACATTCCCCTCGGGGTGTGAGCTGAGCTCTGCGACACTCACCCTTCCGGAGCAGGGTCTGAGGGGGTGAGGCCAACCCTTGGCCAGGCGGTGGCACTGGCCTTCCTCAGGGCTGGGAATGAGGTGTGTCAGGTGCCCTGAGGGATAGGTCATTCACGCAAAAGACAGCCTCAAGATTCCCCTTCCCAGGTACCATTCAGACACTGATTTTCCTCCTGGGCTAGGAGATTAAATGACATTTTATCTCATGTTATTTTTTTTTTTTTTAAGAAAAAATAGCACCATGAAAGAATCCTTTCAAGTTTATTTTTAAAGAAGTTAATCCCTAGTGAGAAAATAGAACATCAGTTTCCTTTTGCTATGACAATTAGGTCATCATCTGAATTTCTAGGAAAAATTCCCCACCTAATCGCCTTAGAGGGATATCATGACCTCTGGACCCTGTGGGGTATATCTGACTGGTGTTCTTGACTTGGCCCTTCATCCTGGTGGGACCAGGGCCTGTGTGACCTGACTGGACCTGGTGATGGCAGTTGCATAGAGATGAGTCTCTGCCTCTAAGACCCACTATCAAAGAGAATGAGGTGGGGACATTTTCTCCTACATTAAATGACAAGGGGGAAAAATGAGAGTCCAGAGGTAACTGTGGATTTGAATAGGGAAGTGCTGGGTGCGCCCCATGTTGAGTGAGTCAACCCAGAAAGACGTCTAAAAGAGGCTAACATTTGCACCAGTGTTTATAGGTGATGATGGGCAACACAGACAACCTAGAAAGAGGAGGATGTGCCAAAGGTCATCAGAGCCTGGCCATCATTATGCTCTGTGTCCCCGTGGTGGCGGCCTCTCAGGCAGGGCCACAGACATTCTCAGAAAACCATCCTGGGTCGGCTGCAACTCCCACCAGGCCTTAAAATCTAATGCTGCAGGTCAAGGGTGCAATGACCTTAGCTTGGAAGACCATTTTTAAAAAGGGGCATCAACAAATGTTTACCTTGGCTGTAAGGAAACCTTAGTGAATTATCCTACAAAGTTCGGGTGTAAGCAGTAAGCAGTGTAACTTTCTGGCATACTATCTCAGAACACAAAGAGTTCTAGGCCAGTTAAATGATGAATTGAATTTCCTATGTTAATTCATTGGGAACTATGCACACCTACCATGTTCCAGAGGTGAGCAAAACAGACTTGGAGTTAGCCAAACCCCTCATGGAGTTCACACAGGAGGAAACTAGCCATTAGCAATCAGACCAATAAGTATGGCAAATGACGTAGGAGAGATACAGGGTACCACACCAGAGGACGGAAAGGGGACCTGAATATGGTGTAGAGGTCAGGACAGCTTATCTGTGGAGGCCTGAGGAAGGACTGGTGGGAATTCACCTGGCAGACCACTCCAGACAAGAGGGAGAAGTGTGTGTAAGGGCCATAGTAGAAAGGGGAACTAAAAGGTATCCAGTTTGGTTGGAACATCACTGGGGAGAGAGAGTGATCCAAGTGGCAGGCAGGACACTGGGTCAGGCCAGGCAGTGCTGGTGGGGCATATGAGTTTTGAGGAGCAGGGGGAGCACCAGGATCAGATTTGTCCTTTAATTGTATTGTTCCCCTAGATGCCGTGGGGGACAGTGGCTTCAAGAAGGGCAAGACAACAGAGGAGCAACCCCTGGAGAGACTGCCCAGGCTGTTGTCATGAACCACTAGATCAGAGTAGTGGTGGTTGAGTTGGAGAGAAAGGAGAGATCCATTTCCTTGGAGGTAGAATTAACAAGGCTTGGGGATGGATTGCATCTGTGGGAAGAGGAAGATGCTAAGGATGGACCCCAGGTTTCTGGCACAGGGAGGTAGGTGGAGGGAGCTGCCATTGGGTGAGGTTGGAATGTCTAAAAGGGGGAGTTAAGCATTCTACTTGGGCCATGACAGCCGTGAGATCCCTGCCTGGAGAGGTTAGGTTGGGAGTCTGTGGGAATCTGGAGTTCAAAAACTCTGGAAGTGATCACTTTCACACTAATTTTTCTGATAGGAGCCAGCTGGCTGGACCAATTGTCCATTAAAGGAAACTTGGTTTGGGACAGGGGTGCTCAGGGTATCATCTTTGCTGAAGGAGTAGTTTAGGGAGCAAGGGTTCTGTAGTCAGAAGAAACAAACCTGACTTCCACCTCACCATGCGCCAGTTGTTCAACCATCCCTTCCTCATTCAGCAACCTTCAGTGGCTCCCTACTGCCAAAGAATGGCCTCGGAGCTCCTCGTATTTTCATCCAAAGCCCTTCTTCCTTTCTGGCCCCACCCCCAATCGTGCCACCTGTCCTCTGCCCTAGCCCAACAGATGGTCTCCCTTTCTGCCTCCTGTATCTGCCCTCTGCCGGGATGCCTTCTCCTTCCCTCCTTTCTTCAAGCCGACCCCCGCCCCTGGGCCAGAACACTCAGACTGGATCTGCAGTTGGCATTTGGCATTTGTTATCTTAGTGTTTTGTGTCCTGCTGGCTGTCCCTTCCTCTCCGGAGCCTTCCAGGATCACATGCTCCTCTTGGGGTTCCTTGCCTGCCCCCCAGCACAGAGAGGTGCTCCCACCTAGCTTGCTTTCTGCTACTTTGTCTGTAAGAAGCTGCTTCATTTTTGCATCTCTGTTCCTCTTGCTCCCAAGTCCTCTTTGTCCTGCCCTCCCCCCACCCCACATTTGTCCATGATTTGGGCACACCCCACAGAGGACGTGGATGTCAGAAAGGGGCAGCCATTGAGGAACTTAACTGAGGACCATGGGGGAGAAGAAGGGGGAAAATGGTGGGGGAAAGGGAGAGAGGCAAACCATGAGAGACTCTTGAATGCTGAGAAACAAACTGAGGACTGATGGATGTGGGGGGGGAGGGAGGAGATGGGCATGGAGGAGGGCACTTGTGGGGATGAGCACTGGGTGTTATACGGAAACCAATTTCACAATAAACTATTTATAAAAAAGAAAGGAAGGAAGGAAGGGAGGGAGGGAGGGAGGGGCAGGCAGAACAGGTTCTAAGAAAAAAGAAAAAAGAAAAAAAAGGTTTTCTCTTCCTATGCCTGGAACCGCCTGGCTTCTGTTTTCTAATGGCCCCAGAGGAAGGAAGGGAGGGAGGGAGGGAGGGAGGGAGGAAGGAAGGAAGGAAGGAAGGAAGGAAGGAAGGAAGGAAGGAAGGAAGGAAGGAAGGAAGGAAGGGGCAGGCAGAACAGGTTCTAAGAAAAAAGAAAAAAGTAAAAAAAGGTTTTCTCTTCCTATGCCTGGAACCACCTGGCTTCTGTTTTCTAATGGCCCCGGCAACTTTTGCTGAAACGGGACCATGTTTAAAGATTCAAGCTGTAGTGTTGAACGTGACGCAGAAGCCCCCTGCCCCCAGCCTCCCCTGCATGTGCCTAACCAGGGTTGTAGATCCAGAGAACATCATGCTCTGTAACCATCAGAACTTTGTTGTTCTCCCTTATCCCTCTAGGAATTACTGCAAGAGCTCAGGCACCTCAAAATCAAGGTGGAAGAGTTGGAGAATGAACGGAATCAGTATGAATGGAAGCTGAAGGCCACAAAGGTAAAAGGCAGTTCTTACACTTACAGAGAGGTGCTGAGGCCCGGTGGGGAGGGTCTGTGTTCAGGCTCGGGGTTTGAGTTGGAAAAGTACGGATAGACCCTACTGTGTACACACACAACAGTGCACAGATTGTGCAAGTAAACAGCTTTGATCCAGGAAGGCTCTTCTCCTAGGAATAGCCCCGTGGGATCATGTGCTGCTGGAATAACTGAGTCTCCTTCATCTTACCGTGTCCCCGAGCGTCCCTTAGCCGACACGGGACCAGAAAGGCAGGGGCTGTAAGCAAGTGAAAAGTCTTAAGTCAGATGAATGCCAATGTTATACTGGCTGCATCACTTTAAATTTAATGGTCCCTTTTATTTATTTTGTTTTTAATTTTTTAATGTTTATTTTTGAGAGAGAGACAGAGACAGAGACAGAGCATGAGTGGCAGAGAGAGAGGGAGAAACAGAATCTGAAGCAGGCTCCAGGCTCTGAGCTGTCAGCACAGAGCCTGATGCAGGGCTCGAACCCATGAACCGTGAGATCGTGACCTGAGCTGAAGTCCAGTGCTTAACTGACTGAGCCACTCAGGTGCCCCTATCTGCCCCTTTTAATAATCAGTTGGTTTAAATAAGCATGCTTTATTTTTAACATTGAATGCATTCCATATATGTATACTTTGACTGTTGTTTTAACTAAATCATGTTTCTATTGAACTGGGGAGGTAGGCAGTCTGGGCTGGGGAAGGAATAGCCCTGGAGGAGCTTTCCTGGTTGAGGGAGCCTGGGCCAGGTAGCCTCCTGAATGCACACCTGCTATTTCACTAAGGTCTCTGCAGTGCCACCGACAGATGTTACTGGATTTTCACTTTTATTCCTTACTCGAGTTTTAAAAAGTGCTTAAGAGTTTTCTTAACTTCTAGTTTATACTTTTTTTTCTGTAAGTTAACTTTTAATGATTATAAAAACAATACTCATTATAATCTTTAAACCATGAAAAATGGATAACAGTCACTCCTATACCACCCTGGAGCTACCACTATTAATATTTCCTTCTAGGAATTTCTCTTTTGGGGGGAGTCTCGCTTACTCTTTCTCCCAATTTCTAGCATTGATAATTTCTATGCAATTTATGTCATGCTATTAAAACCCCGAACATGATATTGATGTCTGTATAATCCCTTGTATAAAGTGATTTTCTTAACCGTTTTACTGACAGGGAAGCTGAGACACAGGGCGGTTCAGTAACTTTCCCGAGAGCTCACCAAGTCAGCACCAACCCTAGGCAATCCCAGCCCTTTATCTCCCGCTCTGTTTTTATCTAAGTGGACCCTTGTGTGTACTGTGCTGTATCCGTCCAGCAGCAGTGATTTTCTCGAATAGCTCAGAACCTTCTGTCACAGCGCTCCACTGGAGCGAATCCTGTCTTGGGAAAGCCTTTGTAGTTGTACACACCACGTATCATAAAACCAAACAACTCTTTACGTCACCTGATCTCTTTGCCTTGGCACAGAAAGCTTTGAGATACTACAGGTTACTTAGTAACTATTGGGTGTGGGGCGCCTCCTATGTGTCCGAGAGCCTCAAGCCCTTTGCCTACATTTTCTCCTCTGTTCCATAAAATAACCAGTGAGGTCCATTGATTTATTATCCCCATTTCAGTGGCTAGAAAACTGAGGCCCAGGGTGGCCAAGGTGAGATCCAGACCTGGATCTGTGTCATTCCAAAAACCATGGCCTTTTTCTTATAAAATCCTGATTCCCTGCAAGTAAAAGCCTGTACTGTTCTCAAAAGTTCTTTAGTTTTCTGTGTAAAGCTTGTCAGCCCCTGAAGGTGATTCATCTTCCATGGCAGCAGCAGTCAGGGGTGCTCCCTGGGGTTAACGAGGCCAAGTACTTGCAGGGAGCTGGGAGCACCCTTCTCCTTGGCGCCAGTCTGCACACCTTTGCCTCAGACCTTTTGCCACGCAGCTCCAGCCTCTGTGGCCATGGCAGTGGCACACTTTGCCCTCATGGTCAGGTAGAGGGCTTGTAGCCTGTTGTAGACTTCCCAGCTATGGGGACAGGCATTATGCTAAGCACAACAGAGCACCTGTCATTTTTGGCCTATTCTCTGGAAATTGACACATGGGACATGGGGCCCAGACATTTAGTTTATTTTTTTAATTATTTTTATGTTTTATTTTTGAGAGAGAGAAAGAGACAGAGTGTGAGTGGAAGAGGGGCAGGGAAAGAGGCAGAATCTGAAGCAGGCTCCAAGCTCTGAGCTGTTGGCACAGAATTCCATACGGGGCTCAAACTCATGAACCTGTGAGAGTATGACTGAGCTGAAGTTAGCGCTTAACAGACTGAGCCACCCAGGGGCCCCTAGTCTATAGGGTTTTAAATAGATCATGTCTCCCAGAGGCAGGCCTCAGAGAGAAGAGACCTCATCGAGCTGGGTTCTGCCTTGCCCAAATCACTGAGATCCACTGTGGGTCCCAGAGCCAAGAATTGGGCATGCAGATTCCTAACAGAGACCAGCTCTCACTCAGGCTGCAAAGAAAGGGAAAAATGGTCGTTGAAGGTCCAAGAAAGGTTAGGAGAAGATCTTCTAAGAGTAGCATGGTCCTTTTGTAGAAATGAGAGGCATTTGGACTGAAAGGCTCAAAGCTAAGGTTTTCACAAGCAACTGAGGCTGTTGTTTGTAGGCCCACAGGCACAGAGGCCCCGAGTGAGCTAGGAGACAGCGCTGTGTGGCCACAGGTCTCAGCGAGCAGCTTGACACCGCTGGGCTTGCTCTCCAGCCTCTGTGGGTGGATGCCACAGCACAGAGGCACAGGGCTCCATAGGGCCCTTCAGAGGAAGGAGAGCCTACCCTTGCCACTTCTTTTTTCTTTACATGGCCCTCTCTTTTCCCATTGGGGGATGTTAGGGAAGCTTCATTCAGAAACCCTGAGGTGGGCTCAGAGAGATCTCGGCTCATGATAGTGGCCTTCGTCTGTGCTGTTGACTCAGAAGCTGGCTCCTGAGCAGATGGGGTTTGCATCCTGGTCACCGAGTGGCCCTGTGACTTGGACATCGAATCCTGCACTCTTCCTGGTGTCTCCCCAGTAGCAACACGCAGCGATGTTGCTTCCTCCCATGGGTTCCTATGAGGATCAAGTGAGGTTTGACATAAGAAATCAGAGAGCACTGGGGCTGAGGCAGAGTGGGTGCTCAGTCAGTGTGCCTGACTGACTGTAAGGCCTGTTGGCAGAGGAGCTGCCAATGGGCTCAGTACTCATTTGGTTACTTGAAATTGTTCGAAGGTTAACTCTGGCATCTGTGGGAAAGGACATTCCATTCTATGACCTTGAGGAAAGAAGAGGGGATGTGATTGGGTTACCACATGGGGAGGGATGGCCAGAGTTCACGCTTTTGCTGTATGCCAGCTGCCTCCTGAGTTAGTTCTCACCCCCTTTCTTTGTCTGGTTTGGTGCTCAGAGGACTACCTGGTTATCCATTAGGAAAGGAACAAGATGAGAGGAGCAAGAATAGCAGCATTTATTGAGCCCTTACTATGTAACAAGCATTAGGCTAAGTTGTCCATGACCATTATCTTATTTATCTTATTTAATCTTCCCCACAGCCCTTTGAGGTAAATGCTATTTTCCCTGTTTTAGAGATGAAGCAAGACTCAGAAGTTAACTTGGAAAGGTTAACTTGCCTAAAGTCATCCAACTAGGAAATGAGGGAATCCAAGTTTATTTGGCTCCAAAGCCAATGTGCCCCTTGGGATGGAAACTACACGGTTCTGATCTTCTCATGAGCACGGGAAGGCATGGACAGTCACACTTACCTTTATGTGTGAGATTTAAACTGCTGTGCTTAGTAGAGATGTATGAACCACCCAGCACAACTGCCCATGCATGTCTACGTATGAATATATGTATAACATTTGTGGCTGTACTTATATACTTTATCTGCAAAAGTGTATCTGCTCAGCACATCTGAACACTTGTATATAGGTACATGTGTGTGAGCATGCACAGGTGCCTGGAGGCTGGGCAGAGGCCATGGCCGTGCATGAAGGCTGAGAGAGTACATGAGGGAGGTATTCTTGGCTCACCCTCTGTCTACCAGTAGTGATTTGATTTCCACTGATATTCCTGTATGGGTGCAGATAAATGAAAGATGAATGTACTTGTTACAATGATGTACATACGTGCTGTTGTGTGAATACCTTGGGAGAAGGAAACCACATCCAGAAAGAGAATGTGCATCAGCAGCTCTCCCATTGAGCACAGTCCCAGCGCCTCAGGCCTCAGCATTGGGTGATTGGGCCTCAGAGGGCAGGGGAAGAAAGAGCCTGGTCGGGTAGGAGGATGCAGGTGAACAGAGGGAGCTGAGGGCAGGGCCAGATTGGCCAGGGAGAAAGAGTTGAATTAGCAGAGCTCCATGTTGTGGGGACGGCAGTAAGCACCTCTAATGGCTCACCTCTGGCACCTTTGCTCCTGACTTCCCAGCATGTTCTGGAACCCATTGGTCCCAGGCTGTGAATGACTTGAGGCACATCGTCACAGTCTGGTAGTCCCCCTGAGCTGGCGGGGGATCCTCTGTTGCTCTTTCAGGCTGAGGTAGCCCAACTGCAAGAACAGGTGGCCCTGAAGGATGCAGAAATTGAGCGCCTGCACAGCCAGCTCTCCCGGACTGCAGCCCTGCACAGTGACCACACAGAGAAAGGTAACTGGCTTGACTGGGAGAGAGTGCAGTTGCCCCCGGGCCCGCTCTTGTAAGTGGGCATGTGTGTCTGTGCATGAGCGTGTGTATGCCTGTGTGAGTAGGCTTGCTGATGTGCACATATGTCCTGTGTACACTAACATGTCCAAGTGAACAGGTGCATGTGTGAGTGCATGAACGGGCCTAGAACGCACAGCTCTACTGTGGAACCATTGCTGTGAACCCCTCCCCTGTCCAGAAGACTCCACCCCGAAGGCTTTTCTCACTTGTAGTCTGATCATTCAGCTCTGTGCAGCCACCTCAGGAGCTTTTCCTTGCACGTGACTGGAAGGACTTGTCTTTTTGTCATTCCCACAGGGGAAGCTTTAGCAATCTATTTACTCCTTGAATGGATACCTGCCTGATACTCCTACAAGGCCCTGAGGATACAGAAACAAATCCGTTATTTCTCCTCCTCAGATTTCAGATGCTACCTCTCAGAAAGGCCTTTTCTGGCCACTCTCCCTCAACCAGATGCCCCCGGTCTTATTTTTCCCTAGCTCAGCATTCTTTTTGTTTCCCTCATAGCACTTAAAACTCATCAGGGTTGCATTTGGGGAGGTCTCTGTGTAATTATTCTCCTCACCATGGGGCAAGGACTGTGTCTGTCCTATTTAAGACCATATCCCCAGAGCTTTGCACAGCATGCAGCCATGGTAGTCTCCTAAGAAATACTGGCTAAATGAAATGAAGGTGAATGATCCCTTATCAGTTCAAGTCTGCTGATTAAAAAGAGGATGAATCCTCAAATACTCTTATTAACACATATTTAATATTGACAGTGATTCACCTTGTATTCAAAATGATCACATACCTTCCAGTTTCTCCTCTTAGCCACCAGGCAGCAGAATGATCCTGGAGGAGGTCCTGTAGCCCTGTGGATTGGCCCCACTACCAGGGCCCTCTCAGCCTCAGCACTGCTTAGCTTGGGTCCCTGACTGGGGTGGGAAGCTGAGCGGCCATGAAACAATGGCTTAGGCTGGAGAAGTAAATTAGTGACCAATATGTTCATGCCTCCCCTAGTCTTTCTTGGTGTCTTCCTAAGCCTTTGATTGTGTCACCACCCTGCCAAGGCTCAAGGCGGAGGCTGGGGCCATCACTCTCTGTGATATTGAATCTGGACAGAGTGCTTCCTGTGCCTTGATCCTAGGCCAGGTAGCCTTTCCCCCTCCACGCTATGCTTCTAGAGTCCGGGGCTTCCAATCCATCATCTGGTAACTCTTGGAGTTACCTTTGGTCATATGTTGCTCAAATTGTGTTCTGCCACAAAAGCACTGAGGTTTGCCAGTCTTCATATGAAGCTTACCACCCTCCTCCCACAGACAGGGCTGCGGAGTTGATCTTCAGCTGCCAAGAGCCTAAGATAGTGAGCAAGCACTCTGTATTGTCCTCTGAAAATGAATACCCAAGTCTACTCTTCCTTGTTGCAAATGGGATGACTTTGGTTCCCTTGTCTCCTGGGCTTTTCTCATATACACACCCCCTCTTCCTTTCGCAGGAATCACTTTAGGAATGAGGATATTTCCTTGTTTTGAAAATGCAACTATGTGCCACTCCCTAGACCTAAATATCTAGCAGACTGACCTCCAGCTCCGTTAGGCATTGGCCATTGACCTCGCCCTCCAGACAAGTTTGGGAAGAAATCAGGAGTCCCTATTAAGTCCAGAGTGATAGCAGGCCTTAGGTTGTTCACCACAGACTGACACAAGTGCCTTGGCCCATAGAGAGATTCTATAGGTTTCTGAAATAAGATAGTTTCCCCTAACTGTGGAATTTGTTTTTATATATTTATAGATGTGTCTAAATATTCTTTAGTCAATTCTGACTATAGCATTTTAAATTAAGCCGAGTACCCAGTTCTTTTACATAATCATTTTTTTCTTGTCTTCATTCAGCTGTAGACTTTTTTTTATCTTTCTTATTTTAAATTCTCCTTTGCTATAATCCATGGGACTGTATGATTTTCTCCAAAACTAGTTATAACCCAGGTACATGCCCACTCAAGTAATAATGTCTGTATTCTCCTGAGATGGTTTTTAAAGGTTTTTGGTTCCATTTACTCAAAATGGAATTTTTATTTTCTCCACTATTCTCTACAAAGAGAAAATGAAATACTAGTTTCACTCATTCATTTAGTAGTCCAACAAATACTTAATGAGAATGACTATACCAGACACCATCATGGGCTCTGCAATTTATTCACAAGGAAAGTCTTAGCATCTTAGCATGTGTGGGTAGCTGTCTATGTGTAAATAATTCTTCCTACATCTAAATTCTTTTAGACCAAGAAATTCAACGTCTGAAAATGGGGATGGAAACTTTGCTTGTTGCCAATGAAGACAAGGTAAGATGGTTCCATCAAGGCAGCCCTGTTCTTCCTCTGCTGACAGGCTGTTTCATCCCTACTAGTCTCTGATATTCTGGGCAGGGCCATGCCCATCAGGCCAGTGACCCAGGGAGATGTCAGGAGAATGGCTTCTGCCTTTTGGAGACTGAGCCACAGCCATTTGTTTTTGGCTTTGATGCCTGGGTACTTTGCCTAAGTGAAGTCTCCCAAAGGCAGACTAAAGTCATATCTGTTCGTGCTGGCATAAGGACAAAAAATACCACTGTGGTTGCTGCCAAATTCCATAACTGCTGCTTAGACTCCTGGCAAAGCTTGAAAGCAGTCCACCAATCTACTTGCATGATCTGGTGATAGACCCATCACGGAGACACTAGGCAGCACTCAATGTGTTTACCCCACCCGCCTTCCATTCTTCACATCTGATCACCTGCATAATCCTAGGGTAGCCACCTCTGTAATTATAGAGCATGAGCACTTACCCGGGATGGCCATCACCTCTGAGGATCACAACCCTGCATTTTACAGATAAGGAAACTGACATTCAAAGTACTTGAATAGTTTTGTCCAAGGTCTGTTAACAGTAGGGAGTGGAGCCAGGGTTCACACCCAAGCCTGTCTAATGCCCAAATCTGTGTGGCCTCCCAAGCTTCCAGGCCTTTGCCGAATGAATTGTTCTCCTCTGAGAATTTTACCTGTTGTACAAGGAATCTCAGTCTCCTAAGGAACAGGTTGAGGGTATTGGGGATAAATAGAACAGTTTTATTTTAATCTTTCTTTGCATGCAGCTTCAGAGGACAACGTGTGAACCAAAGGCTATCTCAGGAAGGTAGGGAGATAGTTTTCCTATTTCTGGAAGTGTTTGAGCCCCTAGATAGCTGTGTCAAGAAAGAACTGTTTTATGGCTAGAGATTGGACTCCTAACCTTTGGGTAGAGGCAAGAATGTTTGCAGCTGCCTTAGAGGCAGACAATGGAAACCTAGGCTCTGTGGGAAGAAGGCTGGACACTGGGCTTCCCGTCCAAGTGCTCCTTGGTTTCCACATAGCATCCCTTCCCAGTGTGCCCAGAATGTAGTCTGAGCCCCCAAATGAAATCTTCCAAGAGGCCAGCGGTGGTGTTTACATATTGTCTGCTCTCACACTATGACAGGACCGTCGGATAGAGGAGCTCACGGGGCTGTTAAACCAGTATCGGAGGGTGAAAGAGATCGTGATGGCAACTCAAGGTGAGGGCAAGGAGGATTCTGCTCTTTTCTCCCAGAAGTATTCCATCTACTGTGTTAAATCCAGTGGCATTTTGCTACAAAGTTCTTAATCTTCATTTGGAGAAGATCCTCCGCTGGATAATGGAACTGATTAGACTGTCCTGGATGGCGGGAATTGGCAGCTATTGATTTCTAGAAAATGTCTAGAAAAAAATGTCTAATGATAGGCCAGAGCTCCCATGGACTAAGCAGATTATCAAGAAAATAGAGCCTTCAATGTGGGCCCTTGGGAATATGCATCCTTGGGGATCTCCTGTGTGTCCTTTCCAGGATACCTCTTAGAGGCAGTGAGTGCAGTCAAACCTGGACCAAAAACCAGTTTGATACCCTCATTTAGGATTTGAGTGTGTCCACCTCCTGAGAACCTAAAAGCTCCCCCAGCAGATTTCCAGGGCACGGTGGGAGCCTTCTTTGAGTCTCTGGGTACCTGGGCTCCTGTAAGAATACATGGGGCAGGGAGGGTGCTTTATGTTTCCTACTTGCTGTGCGGGCTGAATGCCACATGCAGACAGCATTAGTGTCCGAGTAAGCACAGTGGGCCATTGACCTGGGCTCCTGTCACTGACCTCTGGAAAGCAGCTGCTTCACTGGAGAGGGCTGCTTCGAGGGTGTTCAGGGACTTCATGCTGGCGAGCTCCTGCTGGTCCTGTGCATGTATCACAGCCCTGTTTTGCCTCCTCCTCTGTTATTTGGGGGCAGAGTCAGAACATCATTGCCCTTGGCCAAGGAATGAGAAGCTTAGGGAGGAATATTAAGGGTTGCCTTCTCTCTCTTCCTCCTATGAGCTTTGACCTTGAGATGACCCTCAGGACAGCCCTTCTTCAGGTTCCCCGAAGAATCTTATAAATTAGACCCATAATGTCCCTTTATATATTTCTTAGTCTTTCCAGATGAAGGAGAAACACTGTTAGAAATGTGTGGTATAATCAGTTTTCAGACGAATCCCTCAGGAATGATCCCTTCTTCTGCATTACTGCTTCCAGGGCCTGCAGACAGAACTCTCTCAATCAATGAAGAAGAACTTGAGGGAAGTTTCAGAAAGTGGAACAGTGCCAACAAAGGCCCGGAAGAATTATTTAAACCAGAGGTGCTGTGTTTCCATCTGTGATGTGGGGTTTCAGTGGGCCCTAGGAGCTTGCGCTGGGCTTGGGGGAGGATCGAATCAGGCACCTGTCAGGTAGAAACCTTGACAGGTGAGAAGTTCATTGGATGCAGTTGCCCCCGAGGCCTGAGGGAGTTCATCGAGAGTGGAGAGGGGCCCAGACCCGGGCCTGTGTTCTAAACGCTCCCCCAGCAGATTTCCAGGGCATGTTGGGAGCCACCTTTGAGTCTCTGGGTACCTGGGCGCCCGTAGGAAGCCACAGGGCAGAGAGGGCACTTTGTGTTCCTTATTTGCTGCGCAGGCTGAATGCCACATGCAAGTCAGCATTAGTATTTGTATGAGCACTAGAGGGACGCTAGTAGAAACTGGACTTTTCAAGGGTAGAAATTTTCTTTTCAATCCAGTTCCTTGTTTCTTTCTGTCTTTCCTCTCCGTGATGTAAGCTGAGACCAAAGGTGGTTTCATTTTCTTTCTCCCTGTTTCTCCAGTGTCTGTAATAATGCCTGATGCCCAGGAGAATGCAAATATTTGTTGAGTGAATGACTATGTCTTGGTTCACCCATTGCCGTGATACGTTCCTATTTCACAGACCTCCCCTTCAGCCCCTGTAACCAGCATGCAGATTTCCATTCTCTCTTGCTTGTTTAAAGTCTGGTCCTCTTATATGAACCTCTCTGCATTTAGACTGGACACAAATAAGCAAATCAACTCCTAAATCCAGATCTCAAGTGGAGAAGGGGCTTCGGCCCAGGACGTAAAAGGATCATGCAACTCTAGAATGGCCAAATTGAAAAGGGTCTCAGTGGTCTAGCTCAACTCTTTTAATTGAGGGAGGAGCAAAAGTGTCATCCAGTGACCGTGTTATCAAGTCAGATGAACATTCTAAAATGAGCTCATAATGAGCCTATTCTAGATTGCTGAGAATAATAAAATAGCAGTGATTAACACTCAGAACCTCTGTGTGCTCCCTGTAATGAGCACTGTACCTGACGCTCACCTCATTTCTCCTCATGACACCCCCTGGGATTCTTACTGTATTATGATGAAACTGAGGCTCAGAGAGGGTAAATATTCCACTTCAGGTCACACAGCAGGTAAATGGCAGAACCTGGAATTGAATCCACATCTATCTGACCAAAAATCCCAGGCTTTTAATAGCTGTATTATAATGCCAGGGTTCTCCTGCTAGCAGACCAAAAAGGTACTTCCTGGGCTCTAGAGAAAAGGCTGTCTTTGCACTTGGTACAATACCCAAGACATCAGACTGTGTTGTCCTTAGACACCACCATTAGCTCATGTTTGGTCCACCCATAATGCTCTTCCCTTTTTGCCTTCTCACTAAGCCCATTCCTGTTTCTCAGGTGTTCTCCCCTCTGAAGCCCTCTTCTGGAGTATCCCCTCCCTCACCTGTACCCCGATATTGCATTATAGGTATTAGTACCATAAGGATGTGCACGCTGATCTTTTATCCTAATGGCCTGCCCGTCTGATGTGGGGAGCACGTCCCCCACACCCCTGCAGGGCCGGGCCAGTGGTAGATGTTGCTCATAGCCAGTGTAGTGCTTCTCCAGGCAAGTCACAGATATCGACTCTGGCTAGCCTACGCCAAGGAGGCATGTTTTTTAAAGGGTGTGTGTGGGCTCCCTGAATGAAAGGAAAAGCTGAAGAACTGAGCTCAGAAAGGGCAGGAGCCGCAGGATCCCAGGGGTGCAGGCATCAGGACGCTACTGCAGGCATGTGGGTGTAGGTCCGGGAAGGAAGAACAGGTTTGGCCTAGGTTTTCAATACTCCTTTCTCCTTGGCATCTTGAAAGGGCAAGGCACCCGTATTGACACAGCCACCGTAGCTATACCCAAGGGAGGAAGTGCAACTCCCAAAGGGGGAATTCCCCAAAGAAGGGAAAGGTCTCCAGATAGTAACCATCCTCTACAGTGACTTATGTTTCTGGTGCAGATGCCTCCAAGATGCAGCTCTCCCACCGTGGGGCCACCTCCACTCCCGCAGAAATCACTGGAAACCAGGTAGGAGGCCTGATCATTTCTCCAGAGCTGCTGTGCCCTCACACCCCTTTGGGGGCTCCTGCATTGTAGGAACTGGCCATGTGTGGTCATGAGCACAGCCACCATGTCCTGGGCACACCTGCCCTTCCACTGTCAGAGCGGCAAGCCAGGCCCTGGAAGTAGCCACAATGTGGCCCAAGCCATGGAGCAGTCGTGAATTGTGCCTACCTCCTCTGGCCATGGAGGGGCTTCCCTTCCTGTGGGCTAAGGGTCTGGGCCATTGTCACTAAGAAAAGACCTGGCCAGGGGTTGGGTTCTCAAAGGAGAGGTGGCCGTGGGTCATCTGTGCCCTCCAGCAGCTCTTTGGGGCTGGGAGCATCCCGTCATGTGTGTCTCATTTTCATCAGGCTCTCTTGAAAGTCCATCCCACTCTCAGGAGTCCTGGAGCCCTGCAATAGTCCAGGCTCCCCAGGGAGAGCCATTTCTGCTGCAGGGAGGTTGGTCCAATTGCTTTGGGGAAGCTGCACATGGCAATGAGCTTATAATGGGCTGGCCTGTTGGATTATCTGTCTGCCACCTGCCTGGCTCCCTCCAAAATGAACCTATTTCTAGTTCCCTAGAAATTGTTGTGTTCAACAGTTGTTGTGTTTAACAATTTATAACACATTTCCAAGTTGGGCCCTATGTAATGGAGAGCTAGAGTCTGTACTGCCAAGAGCAGACCGTCTTTCAGCCAAGGTGTCTGGGGAAATTGGCCTTAAGTATGATGGAAGCTTCTCTAGAATGCTACTGAGTCTCCTGAACATACGTGTTCAGGACCCCACTTTCTAGAGAGTGATTGTTTGCCTCAGCCTTTAGCCCTAAAGAAAAATGTCAGTGTCAAAGATGGCAGTTGGCCAGTCAGTTTCTCACAGAAAGAAATTTAGTTTATGAGTTCACTTAGGAGAAAGTCAACACCAGTTAACTCACACTAACCCAGACTCACAAGATACCAGTGTACCAAGAGGTTCTGCTTTATTCACGTAAACTGAGAAATATCGCTGCTGAGGAGACTTACCACAAGGTAACCCTTGTGACCACCAGTGGCATTTACCTCTTCTCTATATAATTAGTCCCCTTCTCTGCAAAATAACCTCTGAGAAAACAAATTCCTCTGAGCAGACTAGTCAGGGCAGACAGAGCCAGAGCAAAGGGTGAGAAGGTGCTAGCATATGGAGCTGTGGCTGGGTAACGTGCTCGTCTTTAATGTGGCACAGCGCCTTCCTCCCTGGATTCCATCTTAGACTCACAGACAAAGCAGGATTGGCACCTTTCCTCTCTTTTGATTCTGCAGGTTGTCTTTTATAACCACATAACAGTTAGCTCCCATTGATGTAAAAGAATTGAGTGTATTCTAGATTTTCGAAGAATGCCACAGTCTTTTGATTTGGATTTAAATGATGCCCTTGTGCCCTCAGCAACACATTATCTGACCAGTCTATCCCCTGAAATGGGCCAGTCTCCTATGTAATGGTTATGATGAGAGGTTGGTTCTTCTTCCTGAACTTGACCCGAAACCCTCTTAACAGGACACTAGTAAAACACTTTAAATATCCTCCGCATAACTGACACCAGGCACTTCCTTCTCCAGTAACTCTTTCTTTGTTCGCTGTCTTTTGTGTTTTTTCCAGGGCTCAGAAAAAGCTCTCGTGTAGTCTAGAAGACCTGAGAAGTGAACCTGTGGACAAGGTCAGCCCATCAGTGTCTCCATAAAGACTCCTGGCTTACTACTTCTTACCCAGCAGTGCTGGGACATCTGGTCCCACTTGATAGAGGCCTTTCTAAAGCTGATGGGGATGAGCATTTTGAGAAAACCTGTCAGGAGTGGCCCAAGGCATCATAGAGGCAGGATAGGAATTGATGGAGATGTTGAGGTGTAGGGAGCAGGAAGATGTAAGTTTAGATCCATTGAGTCTGATCAAACCATAGAAGGTCTTGAATCCTGACCCTACATCCCCAGAGCCACTTGGGAGCATTACATAGATTTTAAATGAGGAAGTAATGTAAATAAAGTTGATAAGCCCAGGAGTGAGTTATGGAATAATTTAGAACACTGTAGAAGAAGCTTTTTTGAGTCTAGAAAGATATGAGGAGAGTTTTGTGGCCCCATATCTGAGGGTAGCCCTTGACCGTATGGGTGACCCTTATGCTGGAGGGATAGGTTGCAGGTTCTTGAGCAAGGTCACTGGAGACTAGGGGGTCCTCCTCTGACACAGCACCTTAATGGAGCCCTGCTGCATACAGTCCCTTGCTCTGAGCAGTGGACCAGAGCTGGTAATTAGAGTGGAAACCCATGAAGGCTGGAGCCAGCAGGAGCCACAGGGCCCATTCAGTGGCTCTGTTCCTGTGGTCCTGTGCCTCTTGCTCCTCCTAGTCAGATTGCTGGCAGCTGCCCAGAACATCTGTCCATGACTTGGACAGTGATCAGTGTTTCCTCCATGGGTGGTGATCACCTGACATATAGACGGGGAGGGAAGCAATGAGCCCTGCAGATGTAAGCATGCAGGTGGTCCTGAGTTGCTGTTTGCGACTAACACAGGTCTCTCTTTCTCCACATGCTTGAAATCCTTCTTTCTGCTGCAGTGTGTCGATGGGAACCAGCTCTCCCCAGTGATAGAGCCCAAGGTATATTAACTGCATGCCCCTGTCATGCATCTGTGATCGCCTGTCTGCTAGAGTGTTTTCATTTAGCAGGTTACGGCTTTTGTAACTGTAAAATCTGTTAATCATAATGGGTAAGAGTGCAGGAGGAAAGGCAAAGCTTCCTCCTCCATTTTCTGTTTATGTGCACCCCGCTGTGTAATGTGATTTCACCTCATTGACTGTGGGTAGGATTTATTATTATCTCCTCCATTTTACAGGCTCAGAAAAACCCATCTTTAACAAGGCGTCGTAGATAGGATTGCTAGGAAGGGGGAATGGTCAGACTGCCACATACAATCAGATGAGTGTGACAGCTCTCATCCTTTCTGTACTGATGTGTCATGGTTAGACACAGGGACACACTCAGCCACAGGTGCAAGCATCCTTCTATGGCATCCCCTAACACTGGTATCTGGCACTTGCTTTCTGTGACTGAGAGCTCATTTTATCATAAGACACATACATCCATATTCTTTCCCAGCTCTCTTAGATACATCTTCTGGACTTCCCTAGAATGTGCACCCGCTGATCCCACCTCTCCCCCTGGAGCTCATGGAATGAACCAGTGTCCCCTGCTGCTCCAGAATCAAAGTCCCTCAGGCCCTCTCTGACTTCAACACCCTCTCCTCATGTGTACAGATCACAAGCATTTAAAGTTCCTATTCCATCTCCTTAGGGTCAGCACTAGTTACTCTAGCTCGTGGTCTGGTCCACACTTGAGCGCCATATTCTAGATGGGGTCTGATTGGTGGCTTCCTTGAGCTGGGGACTGCTCTTTACGGTTACTGTTACTGTTGTCAGTGCAGGCCCCAGGCATGTGATAGTTTGTGTAGCTCTGTTTATATACTGTCCTGGTGTGCTCAGCCTGAGGCAGGAATTGTTGCCTATTTAGAAACAATAAAACAGGTTCTGGGAGGCTCAAGAGAAAGAGTTGCCTGAGTCCCGTCTGCTGCGAAGCCCGTGTTCCTGTCACTCTGGTGTGCTACCTCTCTGTTCTAACTTAAGGCAACTGAGCAATCAGTTATATACTGCTCCCTGTCTGGGATTTCCATTCCCCCAAAACCAGGCTTATTCTTCTGTTCCTTCTGTGTCCTATCCTGACTTTGACCTTCTCTGGCAACGAGTACTTCCTTCCCAGCTTTCATTCTTGGGTGAACGGAGCTGAGAGCCCTTTCCGTCACCCTCGGTTCCTTTTGTTGTCATTCTTATGGGTCTGGACGGCCCTTCCTCGAGTTAGGTTCTGTCCTTTTCCTCTTAGCTCCCCAGCAAGCACCCAGAGCAGCCCACATCCGTGGCTTTGGTCATCTCTGCCCTGTCTCTGGGGGCATGTGTGATGATGCAACCAGAAATTTGGCTTTGAGAGCCCTTCCCCGCTCCATATTTCCAGTGTGATGGGGACCTGGAGTCACAGTTCTCTAAACCTATCGAACATTGCCTTCCCCACAGTCTGTGGTTCCAGATTGTTCTCTGACTGTGTTATATCCTTCCTGACCAAATAAGTGCACTTCTGTCCCTTTACGTTATCTTGTTTCTTTGGGACCCTTTCTATGGCCAGAGTGTGTGTGCAAGCCTGTTGCACTGGAGCTGAACCTCATGCAAACTATGATCCTAAGATCCTGAGGGAATTGTTGGCATGTAGCCCCTGGTCTGTTTTCTCTCCTGAGTGTGAAAAAAGCGTACCTTCTTGCTTTGCCTTAACGGGCTATTTTTCAAAATAACTTATTGTAATGTATTAATATATATGCTCTATATCTTAAATACATATAATAAATAGGTATACCTTTTATTAGAATTTGGGTTTGCCTATTCAAGTGCCCAAAGGATAATTCACGGCTATAATTCGTTGAGCCTCCAAGCATTAGGCCAAATGCCGAAGCCCCCCTTTGTAAGATGCTTCCACTTCCTGTTTAGAATCCTCTGCAGTCAGCCCTGGATTTGGCCTTGACTCTGTTCCTGTCTCATCACATGGCCCTTTTGCAGAACTCTGGTCCCCCCTTTCTAGATCTTTGAAAGGTCTCTGAGTTGACCTGAGTGAAAAATGGCCCTTAGAAAGCCAAGCAGTGCCTGTATCCAGGGATTTCCTAACTGGATTTGATTTTGAGCCTGGTAAGCTGATTCAACACGTCTCTTTGTCTCCTTCCAATAGGACGGCCCTTTCCTGGTGGAGCACAAATATCCCACCTTACCCGGGAAGCTTTCAGGAGCTACGCCCAATGGAGAAGCTGCCAAGTCGACTCCCATGGCCTCCCAGCCTGACCCCACAGGGAGCAGCCTTCTGAGGCTGAGTGAGTGTCCAGGCCTTGAGGCTGGCGGCCCCGGGAGCTGGGGCCTTGTCACATTCCATTATGGCCCAAGGTCCCTGCGCCCACGGTTGGAGAATGTGGGGGCGGGGGTTGGGTGGACGAGATAAGTTGTCCCTCTGGGTGGCCTCCCTTGCAGAGACAATGGCTCCCTGTCTGGGTACACTGTTTCCTTTGGCTAACACTCTGCAGTGCCAGAAACCTAGGCTGCGAGCCCACCCTTTCTTTCCAGCCACACCCCACCCCTATTTTCCCTCTTCCAGTCCTCCTCTCTTGGCCTTTCTTATCCTTCCCATCATTCCTCTGTTCCCTCCCTCTTAGACCCCTTCTGCACCCTTCCTGTCCCTCACTCCAACCCCTCCTCCTCTGTCATCCTGATCTTCTCTCTCCTGTCTCTGCCTTCCTCTTGCAGCCTCCCTATTACCATTAGGATGATATTATGTGCTCTTCCAAGGGAGATTGTTTCCTTAGGGAAATGGAGTCAGTGGCCAATGGGCAAGGATGTCCATCCACAGGTACCCTTTTGGTGCTTAGGGCCTGGAACCAGAGGGGTCTTTGCTGCTTTTCATGCAGAGTAGGCCATCTTTCCTCAACAACAACAGATCAGTGGAGCCCAGGAGGAACGTTCTGGTCCCTACAGAGCTCTCCCTAGCCGACCTCTCACCTCTGGTTGTTACCTGAGCTAGCCCATGTGTCGGCTTCTGCCCTTGGCCAGTTCGGCCTCTGACTACAGGAACTCCAAATAAGCTCATGAATAAGTCTGTCCTAGTAATATGGAGACTCTCAACTTGGGAAGGCTTCGGGCCATTACAGTCTGATCTAAGTGAGCCCTGGCTCCCTCATAAGAGGTGCACGTGGCCCTGTATATCAACCCCTGCCGCTGTCCCTCCCTCTCCCTGCGTGTGTGTGGATACTTCAGCCTGCCAGGAAGTGGCCCCAGGAGTATTTGGCCCCTCATGTGAGGCCTCTGTTCACTGCCCTGAACCTGTGGGCCAAGTTCAGCCACCGTTCCCCACTTCTTTTCTCATGGGATTGTTTTTCTTTCTGTTTGATTTTTTCTCTCTTGCTCGATGACTCTTTTGTTTATTTCTTTGCTTCCCTATAACTCTGTTGGGCTGGACTTTGGCCTCTCTTGCTTCTTCATGTGGCTTCTCTGCTTCTTGATTGGCTGGAGATCGTGGCCGGAGTGTCAGTGCCCCCGTATTAGGTACTGTACCCTTCCAGGTGAGGTGGAGAGTGAGATGCCCTTGTTTCCCTACTCTGACACCCTCCCCTTCTGGAACATTCAGCCAAGTCCCCCTCCTGCTTGCATTCCTGCATCTCCCTCTGGAAAAAGAGGAAGCTCCTTGTTGGAGTTATCCACAAGTACTTAGACCTCAAAAACCTTTAGCACTTGAAGACATTAGCTTACCCAAATTTGAAACCTTAACTTCTCTAGTCCTCAGAGAACCTGGAGTGTGCCTGACCCCCCTGCTGGTCTCTGAGATCTAGATGTAAAGTTCTGCCCTGAAGGCAGAGCAGGGCAGACTTCCCCTCTCCCACTGAAGGATGCCCCGGGCCTGGGGAGGAGGTCTCCAGAGGTCCCGTTCCTTCCTCTCATTCATACGCCATTCTGTTCTTCCCATCTTAGGAGACACAGAAAGTGGTTGGGACGACACTGCTGTGGCCAATGACCTCTCATCCACATCATCGGGCACCGATTCAAGCCCCCAGTCTCCCCTGACACCAGATGGTAAACGGAGCCCCAAAGGCATCAGGAAATTCTGGGGAAAGTAAGTTGGTGGTGGTGATCATAATTATGTTGCTTAGAATCGGCATTCTTCTTGAATGGACAAAGAACTGTATAACCCCCTGTTTAATCAGATGTTGAAACAGCAGTAAAAACAGAATGGTCATTAGAAGGATTTGAATTATCTTGTAGGCCCTAGAGGAGAACTATGAAAACACTCATTAAATGTAACAGTTGCCTTACATGTCCTTCATTCCAGGCATCTGTCCATCCCACGAACCCTGAGTGCATTCTCTGTAGTACTCTGTAGCACCACAATGTACTTTGGGAGAGACACTTGGATGAGACCAATTTCTTCCTTCTGAGGGCTCAGTCTGTGTCCTAAGAAAGACTTGCTGGCCCAGTCGACCCATTCTGGGAAATGAGGCAGAAACTGGGGCCTCCTACCAGGCAGCATTCCTCACTTTGACTCCACACAGTCACACAGTGACTCCACACAGTGGATCTGTGTGCCTGTGTGTCCACGCAGTGCCCCAAACCCCAGAGGCAGAAAGAGAATGGAGGCTGGGTCTGGGGAGCTGTCACAGGTCATGATCCTTGACCTCTAGGGAGGCACTGGGAATCAGTGCTGTGGAGAGTCATGTGTCCAGCTGCTGTGGCCCTGTGCAGGGGGCTGATACAGTGACTCCATGCTCTTTGAACTTCCCCTGACAGCCTCCATGGATTCCTCTCCACACAGAATCCGAAGAACTCAGTCAGGAAATTTCAACACTGATGCTCCGGGGATGGCAGAGTTTCGACGCGGTGGGCTCAGGGCAACTGCAGGGCCAAGGCTCTCCAGGACCAGAGACTCCAAGGGTCAGAAAAGGTAAAGCTCCCTCTGGGGAGGGGTGGGAAGTGGTGAATGCTTCCAGAGATGGAAGGCAGGAGCTTCTAGTGCTAAGCTTCTCAAGCTTTCCCACTTGGCATGAGTAGACATTGCTCATGTTTTACAGACACACTGAGGTAAAGGCACGAGGCTCCCTGCAAGCCAAGGTGGGCAGTGGTCCCTATGGCCGTCCTGAGGACCCCAGCAGCTCTGTGCCTGTGCTTGCTGGCTTGAGAAGCTCGGGGGCAGCCATTGAGAGCACAGATTCTGGAACTGTAGACCTGAGTCAGAATGTCTGCTCAACTACTTCCTAGACGTGGGCCTTAAACCAAGTTGTATAACTTCTCTCTGCCTCAGTTTCTTCATTTGTGAACTGAGGAGTAAAAAAAAGTATTTTATTAAAGTTCTTATGAGGATTACATGCACTACTGCCCATCTAGCCCAGGAATCAGCGGTCTGCCATTCATGGGTCCACTTCCTCCAGGAAATGTGAGAAAGGGTGTTGTCTCCCATCACCCTGGATCAGTCCCCCTCCCGCACAGACCTCCACAGAAGGGTGTTGGCCTATTGCCATGGTCCCTCCTAAGACAAAGCACCACAGTTTGCTGAAGGGTGTGAGCTAAAGGGGATTGCAGAGGGTGTGTGGCCCTGGAATCAAAATGGGAACTTTGACATGACTCTTCCATTGTGCCCAAATGAAAAAGCATTAAAAGAAGTTAAACGTTTCCTGGACTGCCCTAGTAGATACCCTCCAGTTACTGGCTTTGCCCCCTTTCCTTAGGTCACCCTATTCTGAGAAAGCATGCCTCCCTTCAGACCTGCGCAGGCAAATCTTTGCTCCTGTGTTTTCGGAAAATCCCTTTCCACATCCTCTTTTCCCATCAGACAATTTCTATAGTACATTGTCTCCAGCAACGTTCTCCTAAAGTCTGAGTTATTCGGCCAAGATCAGGCTTCTGGGGGCCTTCTTCAAGACCAGATCGTGCCATTTTAAATCTGACCCAAGAGCAGAAAGTAACATTAACTCTCCTATTTAATCCCCCTGAGATTGCCACACACCAGTGCTGGTTAGTAAGAAGTGCTGAAATCAGGTCTCAGAAACAGTGCAGCCTGGAGCCCAATGGCGAGCGAAGAACGTTGCCCTAAAGCATCGTGTTGTTCGCAGACCTGCACCCCTGAAGAAGGGAACCCATGGATGCACACTACCCCCCTCTGCCCCCCTCAGGCTTCTAGGCTTTGCAAGTGAGCACGAGGCCTTTCCAGATCCACTTGCGCCTTGATGTTGTCCCCAGACATCCTCTCCAGGTGCCTAGCAGGCAATTTTTAAATGTAGACATTTCTGATTTTTCAGAGATGAAAAAAAATCTACAGTAAGCTTGAATGATTGACCTTGGCTCCAATTCTGGCAATTTCTTTAGCGTTGATTCTTGAAGGGGAATCACTGGCAGGGGCAGAAGACCTTTTCTAAGACCCTTCGGCCGTTTTTGCCCAGTGTAGGACTGCATGGTTAGGGGGCCCATTTTGCCATTCTGGGCAGCCATTTTGGGATGGGGTAACCAAAGTCAGGAACTTGCTCTGCTGAAAGAAAAACAGCATTTCCAGCCACAGAGCTGCTTTGTTTGAATGTCTTTGTGCTTTGTTAACCAGAACAGTGATGACGAAGGGAAAGAAAATGACATCCTAAGGAGACCGCTGCATTTATCCTAACAGTGCTGGTCCTAACAGCGTGTGTTTGCCGGTAGAAAAGAAAGGGCTTTATTACTCTTAAGCAGAAATTTGATATAACCTAAGGCTCTGGTATTTACAGATGTTTCAGTATAGGCTTACAAAATATCGCCGCCAATATCCCTGTAGGTAAAGCACTTTGTTACAGCGAGTCTCCGGGCCCAATCTTTTTCTTTTCTAATGAAATATTTATTTTTAAATGTCATATTTGATAATGACACTTCATAGAACTCCTCTCTGAGGTTATAGAAGAGGGAATTTTATTGTCTTTTTTTTCCTTTTTTACTCATTTGCATTCCAGGCGGCACTCCTGTACAGGGTGCCTGTCCCACCCACAAAATACTACATTTTTATTGTTAATTTTATTTGCATATGTTTGTCATTTTTAGTGAGTTGTCTGCATTTTTTTGCCCATTTTTGTTAATGTCTGTCTGACAAATTTTTATCTTCTCTCTCTATATTAAGGTATTAAACTATTTCTAATTGTGATAAATTATTTTTTAGGCTCCTCACAGAATTTTACTTTATTCTCTGACAGTTTGATATATGGAATTTTTGTTTCTGTATAATGAAGTTCGTGAACTTTTCCTTTGCAGTTTCTTCCATGTTAATTTTTTCTGACAATTTTCTTTCAAGTTCATTTATTTTGAGAAGGAGAGAGAGAGAGAAAGTGTAAGTGAGGGAGGGGCAGAGAGAGAAAGAGGGGGAGAGAGACAGAATCCCAAGCAGGCTCCATGCTGTCAACCTATGAACCAAGATCATGACCTGAGCTGAAGTTGGATGCTTAACTGAGCAAAAAACTTGTGTTCAAATCTTATACTTGGGGATTTATTTTGGCATGTGGTGAGGGGTAATTTTATTTTACCAAGAAAAAGCAGTAGTGTATAAGGTATAAATCAGGGAGACTCTATCACATGGTTGGATCTCATCTTTGTACAGGGATTTTCTGAGTTTGTCTCTGGAGTCAACTGCTGTTTGGAACTGTAGCTTTATGAGAGTCTCTAATCAGACTATTTTGTTGCCTTTCTTCCGTATTCATGGTCAGTGTCAGGTTTATCCTGAATGTGAGAAAGCCTAAGCTTGAAGGTCCTTTACTTGCACCTGAGTGTCTTCTAGGATCTAGACAGTGTCCAGTCAATGTGCTGGCATTGGCCATGGGTTTTGCAAAATTTTCCTAAGGTATTTTATTTAACACAACCAATTTTTGACTGCCGACTCTCTACTCCAGCCTTCCCTTTGTCTATACATTACCTTCTATCAGATGACTTTGGAGTAGCATGGGCATTTTAGGGAATCTGGCTAAGGGGAAATTTAAGTTTTGGGTATACATTTAGTTTGAGTTTGTTGGGATATGCATATGTGGTTTGCAGTCACTTCATGTTTAGTTGACTAGCTGTCCAATATAAAAATGGCTTCCAGGGTTACTGCTGCCTCCCAGTGTACCAGTTTGCCCAGCACTCTGATACAAAGATGCACAGCTGGAGATCATGTCCCAGTATGAATGTGCACTCTGATATAAAGAGGCAGAGTTGGAGATCGTGTCCCAGTATAAATGTGTCCTTTGGCACTCAGTAACAGAAGTATGGGGTGGTGGAGAAGAAACATTTCAAATGTGTAAAACCAGAAGCTATTCTGTGAAACCTTTTTCCAGTCGTTAGATCTGCAAAATCCCAGGCCAAGTGATTCAATTCTCTTGGATGCTTAGTTGAAACAGAAGTTCTGTCTCGGCAGAAATGCACTAACGAAGTGTATACAATTATAAATGTGCCATATGTACTCCCTCTTTCATGGGGATGGCGTATCTGATAACCTGTTACATCGTTTTAACTGCGATTTGGAAAGATGTTTTGGAACATGTCAGTAAAGCAAGGGGTTTGGCTGTGTCTGAAAGGTATCTTCTCTGTCCTCTCTAAATTGCTTAATAACACGTTCAGCTAAGGCCCTGGGCGACCTCGGAACTCAGAGAACCTGCTGGTGGGGGAGGGGCGGAGTAGCATGGCAGGAGGAAGAGGGTGAAGAAGCAGGGTCTGCTACTGTGGGAACAACCCAGGGGTGCGAGGGTGAAGAGCATTTACAAAGAAGGACATGGGAATTCTGCCGAACACAAGCACCAGAGCTCTAGACGGTTCTGAAAAGCTATACAAGACCAAGGTTTTCAAATTATCTCAAAAACACTTAATTTTTCCTTCAGAGCTGAAATACTCTTCTGATATATTGAATACCCATTTTTATCAATTTCCAGAAACAAGAAAAGGAATGAAATTAAAAACTAATATAATGTGAAATAAAAGTGATAACATGCACATTTGAAATTGAAAGTATTCTGAGGCGCCTGGGTGGCTCAGTCGGTTAGGCATCCGACTTCGGCTCAGGTCATGATCTCACAGTTTGTGGGTTCGAGCCCTGCGTCGGGCTCTGTGCTGACAGCCAGCTCAGAGCCTGGAGCCTGTTTCAGAATCTGTATCTCCCTCTCTCTCTGACCCTCCTCTGCTCATGCTGTCTGTCTGTCTGTCTGTCTATCTCTCTCTCTCTCTCTCTCAGAAATAAAACATTTTAAAAAATTAAAAAAGAAAGAAATTGAAAGTATTCTGACATTAACAATAAACAACACCAATAAAATTGCAGATCATACCAAAAGCGGTAATTCATTAAAAGTAAAAGATAAATTCTAAACAAAATCCACAAATAGATTCCTAGATTATTGTTCCTATTAAGTAATGAGTCATATGAGCACACTGGAAAACTGAAAATCTCTTGATTTTTACATGACGGAATACATCAACAAAGGTAACAAACTCATAATATGAGTTAATAAAAACATGTAGATTTCCATAAGGTTTTTCCGTTTCATTAAATTTGTAATTTTTTTGTGATTTCTCATTTTAAATGGGAATTGTTCCCCAATTTCATATTCAAATTTTGTACTTTTCTTAATCAGATGCCACCCCCCCCTCCAAATTTTGTAAGTTCTAGGTCTCACAAAACCTGGATCTATACCCACTCATGTTTCATTACGATCCAGGCTCCAGACTTCCAAGTGGCTGGCACTTACCCCAGGGCACCTAGAATCACATTTTCTTGTCATTCTGGTCTTCTAACTCTTTCACTTTAAGAATAACTCAGCCAGGCGTTCAACAATAATTTTTTTTAACCAGCATGTTGGGGGTTCTTCCCTGGAAGGGAAGAAACAGACTATCTGGTTTTCTACATGCCATAAATCCTGCTTTATTTTTTTCCAATGAACATAGAGTTGCTTTGTCAACCTCCCTCGCCCCAGACTCCATTGAGGTTTCGAGTGTACCATTATAGTCACACGTTAAATGAAAAATTAATGTCTTTAAGAACTGATGGCTTTGTAATACCCAGCCATCCTGTCTAGGAACACGATCTAGTTCTTCATTTATTCATGACTCGATGCTGCTCAGCGGAGTGTTACAGTTGCCACCTCTCCCTGCACTGACCCCTACCGCCCCCTTCTGAAACACAATAGCTACACATTGCTTGTAAAAGCAACTCCTGGACATTTTATCACTCTGGTTGCTATGAGTGGGAGTTTTAAATTATTTTAAGAGAAATGTTAGTATCTGTGCTATGGATTCTGTAAGTCCTGTAAATATCACATATGTGTCTTATAAGTAGCCACCTTACTACTGAGTTCTCTTGGCTTTTCCAGGTAGGCAGTTACGTCATCTGAGAAGAGTGGTGGCTTGCTTTCCCTTCTGCTTTCTGTCCTCCTCCTCTCTCTTCCTAAACCAGCTACACTCTCAGACCAGTGGGATTAGTCCTGATTAAAAATATTATTTTTATTGACTTTAATGTGAATGTCCCTAATGCTTCATTAATAAAGGATTAGCTGTTTAGAAGTTGTTTTTAATTTTTTTTTTAATGTTAGAGAACTGACTCCCTTCTCCTAGCTTTCTGTACATTTACCTAAAAACACTGTTGATCATCAAATCTTGTCAATGACATGATTAGTTGTAGAATGTCTTCCACATGGAGCGTGACTCTGGGCTTGTGGCACATGGTGCCTAGTAAGTGGACAGACTGCGCATGAACAGAGCCTCCTGGGGATCACAGAACCGCCTCCTGCTCTCAGTTGCTGCAGATTCTAAATTCAGACCAGGTGTTGTCACGGGAAACTCCAGAGTCTACCGCAAATGATTGTTAGAGTGGAATTTTGTACAACTAGATCCCATGATTTCGGGATGATTTAAAACATCGTTCCCTTTTTTATGAGGCTCTGTTGTGTTCAGATGCAGCCTCAGGCTCTCCCGCTAACCGAGACATGCTGTCTTCCTGCTTCCCAGTGACGCCGGGGCCCCCTTTGCCCAGTGGAGCACAGAGCGTGTGTGCACATGGCTGGAGGACTTCGGCCTGGGTCAGTACGTGATCTTTGCCAGGCAGTGGGTGACTTCTGGCCACACTTTACTGTCAGCAACCCCTCAGGACATGGAAAAGGTAAGAGCTGAGCCCTGGGAAGGATGTTCCCATTTCTCCTCAAACCAGTGTCTGGGGAGGTGAGGCCCCCATTCTCTATCCCCTGCCCTTACACACACACACACACACACACACACACACACACACAACACACACACAAGGGTGAATCAAAGAGGCTGAGGTTTCCTCTGTCACTGCAGGTTGGTCCCCTGCACTGTGCAGGGGACCCCTGCCACACCACCCAGACGTGACACCCTCTGAGGGGCAAAAGGCCAGCTGGAGTTCCACATCTGTCTTCATCTTTCCATTTCAGGAGTTAGGAATTAAGCAGCCTCTGCACCGGAAGAAGCTGGTTTTAGCAGTGAAAGCCATCAACACCAAGCAGGAGGAGAAGTCCGCACTGCTCGACCACATCTGGGTGACACGTAAGGACAGGCACTATATATAGTAATTTCTGGCAGCTCCTAAGGGGAAAGAAGCATTTCCCTGGGAGTATGTGCCTCACAGACTGTAGTCTGCTTAGGAAAGGCACATAGATTACTAGACCTTGTGGGGAATACAGCTGAACTTCAGGATGATGATTGGTTGTTTTCTGTTTATTTATTTGCATGTACAGTCTCTCATTCTTATGAGCCCTAACACACCCATTTCTTCTGGTTTCTGTAGGCTGGCTTGATGATATCGGCTTACCCCAATACAAAGATCAGTTTCATGAATCCAGAGTTGATGGGCGGATGCTACAATACCTGACTGTGGTGAGGATTTTCCCTTTCAGTGTTTCAGTTCTCCCTGTGAGCACTCAGCTCAGGTATTCCCACAGCAGTTACTTTAAAACTGGTTCCACCCCTTCCCTCACATTCTTGGGGTCTTTAAGTAGTATTCATCACATAAGAAGTCCGACGTAGCAGAGTATGAACACTGTGCTAAGAAAAGCTGGTGCGTCCACATACACCTTCCTGAGATGTGGTAGACTTGTCTGTGTGTGGTCTGGGAAGGAACCTTAAGGATCTTAGTCACTTTGGAAACTTGGATTTATTAACCAAAACATTCCTCTTCCAGAACGATCTCCTCTTCTTAAAAGTTACGAGCCAGCTACATCATCTCAGCATCAAATGTGCCATTCATGTGCTACATGTCAACAAGTTCAACCCCCACTGCCTACACCGGCGGCCAGCTGATGAGGTAAGGGCAGAACAGTACCTATCCTGGTAGCCCTGAGTCAGGACACGTGCAAGATTAGGTGTGAGAAAACAAGAATGACCTCAGCACAACATCATGGCTGCCCTTCGGACCAGGGTGCTTGGGATTCTTTCCTTTGCTAGTGCTTCATGGTGCCCCAAACACCCCTGTTGCCTGTATTTTGTCCCACAACAGACATCAGGCCTCTAAGCTCCCACCGCTCTTGAGGGAGACACATGCTCAGGGCCAGAGGCAATAACAGCAAGTCTTTCAAAGCCATTGCAGTGATCAAAGATGATGTGCAGGTGGAGCAAAGGAGAAGGAGGGAAAAACAAAGTAGACGGATGGGGTCAAAGTAGGCAGAGGAGAGAAGGAGCCAGACATTTCAGAACACGTCCCCCTACTTGTAGATACGAAATTAACTGACCTCCAGTCCTAGGTGCACAAGGGATCCCTGAGCAGGTTTTGCTAGAGAAGAAATCACATAGGTAAACACAGCAACCCTCATTCTGGAGAAGTGCCTGGTAATGTTCTACACACCTCAGAGCTTTTGTCGGGCCCCGTCTCCTGTATTCCTAGGATCTAGTGTAATGCTGCTGTGAGATTAACTCTACTTTCTGAGGGATTAAAAACTCCTCTACTTCTAACTTCCATTTCATTTTTTCCCTATTCAACAAATATGTTTTGAATGCCTTCTGTGTGTGAGGCACAGTGCTGGGCATTCTGAAGACCAAGATGCCACTTAGGTGTAAGTGTCTTAATGTGTGTTCCCCTGAAACATTTGTCCACACCATGGAGATCTTTTGTCGGTAAAACACTTGGCTCATAGCCCTCTTTAAAGTTCTGTGGAAGCATCGAAGGGATGACTCCATGCCTTCATTTACTAGTCCCAGTGTTAACCAGATGATGAGGTTGTCATGGGATTCTGTGTCATCAGCTATCTCTGTGTAGAAGATCTTGCAGGCTTCCATGAGAGCTCACTTCTTGGAAACTGGAAGGGCTCTCAGATGTCTGGGATGGCCACCTGGATCTTTGGGCATGAGGGCTGCCTTCTGGTCAGGCCTCTGGGGCAGGCTGATTTACATGGGCTGGCCCCAGAAAAGACCACAGCTAGGACCTATTAGACCTAATTGTTTCACTCTCCTTCTCCCTCTCACAGAGTAACCTTTCTCCTTCAGAAGTTGTGCAGTGGTCTAACCACAGGGTGATGGAGTGGTTGCGATCTGTGGACCTAGCGGAGTACGCGCCCAACCTTCGTGGGAGTGGAGTCCATGGAGGCCTCATTGTGAGTGGCTCTTCAGCCCATCTGCTTTGGCATAAACTGAGCTATTCAGAAACTTCTTTCTTAATGGCCAGATATAAATCCTAGTAAAAAATATAGTTCATCTGAAGCCCTTGCTTGCATCAACTGAAATCTCAAAATATTTGATAATTTGCAATTGGGAATTAACATGCCTCATGGAAACAAGATGGTTTCTGGAAGAACTTCCATAGCAACAGACCCAGAGGATTCCAGGACGAATGGGTTGCATGTCACACTGCACCTAGAGGAACACAGTGGCTGGGGAAGTGAGAGGCTGGCCACCAAAATGTAACTTCCTGTTTGCCACAATATGATCATGATTGTCCCTCACATCTGTCCTGTGGTAAAGCCAGTGGGGAAATGAAGGGATGGTTTGGATGTCAGAGTGGGAGACCGTCTTATCCCAAAAGTCACAGCTGTCGGCTGACCTGTGAAAATGAGGCTGTCAGTCAACAAATGGGTAGTGAGTACTCAGAGCCAGGCCCTGTGCCAGGTTAACAGAGGGGAGTGGGACACGGGACAAGTGGATGAGCTTCAGGCCCTGCTCTGGAGGCGCCCCTGGGCCCACGGAGGCCTGTTTCTCAGTGTTACCACCTAGAGCCATCGGTAGTCCTCACTGGGTGGCTCTGTCTGTGGTTTCTTCGTAGATCCTGGAGCCCCGCTTCACCGGGGACACCCTGGCTATGCTTCTCAATATTCCACCACAGAAGACGCTCCTCAGACGCCACCTAACCACCAAATTCAATGCCCTGATTGGTCCTGAGGCCGAACAGGAAAAGCGAGAGAAAATGGCCTCCCCAGCCTACACACCACTGACCACCACAGCCAAAGTCCGGGTGAGTTGCCAGACCCTCTCTGAGACGGTCTCAGGGGCCCGCCTTCTAGCGCTCATGTTATACTGAGTTTGACCCGGTGCCTGGAGCCAGGCCGGTGTGTGCTGTCTGGATGAGGAGGCTCTCTCAGTCCGGCCCCAAGAGCTCCGTCTCCTTGTCTGTGTTTGTTAGGCCAGTTCCCTGCCACACTTGGGTCCAAGGAAGAGAGGACAATTTTCTTTGCACAGACACCATGTCCAGGAAGCATCTATTCTCAGGCAGCTAGTGCTTGTCCACTATCCCGATGCAGCCTTGACTCCTCTTGCAAGTAGATGAATCCATGATTCTGAGTTCCCCTCAGTCAGGTACATCTGTGTGCTGTGATGCCCTGGGGGTCTTAGAACTGTCCTGGGGTGCCTGGGTGGCTCTGTCAGTTAAGCATCCAACTCCAGCTCTGGTCATGATCTCATAGTTCATGGGTTTGAGCACCGTATTGGGCTCTCTGCCGTCAGCACAGACCGTGCCTCAGATCCTCTGTCGCCTTCTCTCTCTGCCCCTCACCCCCCCCAAAATAAATCAAAACATTAACAAAGAAGAACAACAGCTGTGATGCCAACACAGAGAGTGCTGCTGTTCACAACCGGCCATGATTGCCTGTGCTGTGGAGGTGGCCAACACAGAGTGGTCCCAGGGGCCCGAGATGATACAAGCACCAGCACCACTCACTGGGGCCTCTGAATCCCACAAACCCTGTTAGAACTGCCTGAGCCACACTGTCCTCAGACTGTGTCCTTCTGAGACCGCAGGCCCCCAGACAGAACTTCCAGAGGCCAGGCTGGTCCCGTCCCCAGCAGCACAGCGATGCCTAGGTTTAGCTACAAGTCATGCATCGACCTCCTTCCCCAAGGGAGCAGGACCAGAAGTGTGTCTGGGGGACACCAGCAGAAATAGTGCTGGGTGAGACGAGAGCAAGCAGGAGGGGCCACCTGGGGCTCTCCAGTGTGGCCTCCCCAGGGCAGAAGGCGCCGCGAGTATCTGATATGGCAGCTGTGTGAGGCAGGTCCTCCACCCCAGCACCCTCTAGAAGCTCCTAGGCACCCCCTCCCACCCCGGGGGCAGAGGGGAAGTAGAACATCACTTGTGGGACAGAGGGGCGTGAGTTCCTCATACACAGTCTTGAAGGAGCAAGATTCTCCTTCCTTGTTCAAGATTACTAATCTGTCGCCTTTCCCTAGCCAGGAGCTCTATTTTGTTAAGGATTTTTCCTAGAAGTAGTTTGCCTCATTCCTCTCCTCATGGGCCTGCTCTTAACTATATTGTGAGTCCTGTCTGCACCCTGACCTGATAATCTTGCATTTGTTGTGTTTTAGCCAAGGAAGCTGGGATTTTCACATTTTGGAAACATAAGAAAAAAGAAATTCGATGAATCGACGGACTACATTTGCCCAATGGAGCCCAGCGACAGCGCTGGTGACAGTCACAGGGTCTACAGTGGCTACCGGAGCCTCAGCCCTCTCGATGCCCCTGAACTGGGTGGGCTGGACCAGGTGGGACAGAGTAGCTGATGGCCTTGTTACCTGTCTTCTCTGTGCACCCAGAGCTTCACAGTAACACTGTGTGTGTCACCATATAACTGCACCGCACCCCCTGCACCTGTGCATGCCTTGCAGAGAACATTCCGGCTATTGTGCACCCCAGACCAGTGTCTCTTTGAACTCGGAGGGTGGCCAGGGTATGGAGTGGCACTTTTGCTAAGGGGCCAGGCTTTGGGGACTGTTGCCAGAGGTGGACTTGGAAGGAAGGACACAAAGATGCTTGTATATTTTTGTAATTCTTCATGGCCATGTTCAGCACCGGTGGAAACACACGAACTTGGACACAGGTCCAGAGGTCATGGACGATCCCCAGAGGCTTGCTCTCAGGCCCCTCCACTGAGCTTCAGCTGAGGGGCAATCTCAAGTGCCTTAGGCCTGTGGCTGCAGAGTCTTGGCCGAGATCCAAGGGACAGCAGCAGGGATTTCTGCCACAGTGATGGTAACTGTGTTGTGCCTTACTACAGAGGTGGTTGCTTCTTTCTGGTAATAAAAACAATATTTATGTAGAAAGCAAACAGTGCCATGTAGCTCTAACCTCACTGGGGGAAGAGAGCTGGGCACAGCTGGAGAGGGAGTCCTGTGTACAGCACGGCCTGGGAGCTGGTGGCACCGTGTGGGTCTTTGGCCAGGTGTCACCTGACACTATGCCAAGTGTCATGGATGAGGGGGCTGGAGCAAGGAGGGACCCTGTATCCTTCAGAGGGGGTCCGTCTGCGGCCTCCTCACTTCAGGCTCCACCCACCTGCCTCTATGAAGCCAAGGGGAACCTTGTGTTCCCTGACCATAGGTCGCATCTGTCGTGCAGACCCCAAAATTGGTTTCTGTTTCAGAGACATGAGCCACCTAGGGGGTAACGGGGGAGACTAGAAAGTGGCCTTGCTGGTACTAGCCTCTTTTCTTTCGTGTGGTTTGTCAGCGTCTCCATTACTGGCCTGGCTGGGCCCATCACCATCGTGGGGGTTGGTCTGTCTGTTGGCAGAAACGGAACAGCCCTGTCCTCCTGATTTAGTCTGGCTAACTGATAATGGCTCTTCCAGATGGGCCTTGTCTGGATGGGGACTGAGGGAGAGACACGTCTTGCCAGTCTGGATTCCTGCTCATGAGATTCCAGTTTGCCCTGGGGCAGGGTTTGGCCCTGCTGGGTCCCCTGAACCTCGTCTGCAGAATAACAGTGGCATCGTGACTGTCTGGTGGCAGGGGCAGGGCTTGATGGCCCTGCAGAGGGCACTCTGCTTCTGTCCCAGATGGAGACATTGCTAAGGTTCGCTTCTTAAACTACCAGCAGCCCCAGAGAAGGCCGATAACCACAGGCCATGACCTCCTGCCCCACACTGCCCCCCCCCCACAGCCCCCTGCCTGCTGAAGTCAGCCAGTGAGAACTGGACAAACTCTCCAGCTGGCACAGCTCGTGCTTGATCCCAGTACCCAGGACACTAAATGACAGGCGCTCCTTAAGGGCCGGTACCTGGGCCTTGCTGTCATAGCCCCAGGGCAGGCTTGGGCGCTTCTTTTTTTTTTTTTTTTTTTTTTTAATTTTAATGTTTTATTTCTGAGAGAGAAACAGAGACAGAGACAGAGGCAGCGTGAGCAGGGGAGGGTTAGAGAGAGAGGGAGACAAAAAATCCAAAGCAGGCTCCAGGCTCTGAGCTGGCTGTCAGCACAGAGCCCAACACGAGGCTCGAACCACAAACTGTGAGATCATGACCTGAGCCAAAGTTGGACGTTTAACCGACTGAGCCACCCAGGCGCCCCAGGCTTGGGCCCTTCTCTCCTGTAGTCTCCTGGTGAGAGACTCTCTCCTTGTGCCTGCTATCAAACCCCATATGGATTGGGTCACTAAATCTCTGTGAGGCCTCAAGCAAGTCCTGTATCCCTTTGTCAGCCTCAATTTTCCCAACTAGAAAATGAGGGGCTGTACTTCCTCACAGGATGCCTCTAAATCTACAATATCTAAATGGGCTTAGGGAAGGAGCAGCCCAGCAGCACCTGAGGAGCCAGGGGTCAAGGGAGGCTCCTGGTAGTGAGCAGCTCCCTGAAAGTGCCCGCCTGTATGTACCTGCCCAGGGTCCTCTCAGCACCAGAAATTGTGGCTGTATTCAGCACCCGGAGGCCTTCATCCCCGCCACTCCCTGCTCCTGGAGCCAGCTGGAGCACCGAGCATGTGTGGAAGGGCTGCTTCTCACAGACCCTCTGTGCTCTGCCCGTGTGCCCACAGTGCTGGTGCCCGCGTGTGCGCATGGCAGTGTGGGAGACTGGAGGCTCCACCCTTCCCAAGGACAGAAATCGCATGTGCTCTGCCCTCCTGTCACTCCCCAGACCTGCCCCCCCACCCCCCAGGAAAGGACTTGCATGCCATGTCTGCGAACCACAAGCTGAGTCCACGTGTGCTGACCAGGCTGCCGCCCGTTTTACAGATGGCGCCTTCGGAAGGCACTGTGACGCAGATAGGGCTCCTCTCCCAAGACATTCACCGTCTCACGGTAGGATTCCCACCCTCTCCCCGCAGCAGGACGGGTGCCGGGGTGGCACCGCGAGTTTGGTGCAGCAGTGCACACGGCCTGAGACCCTACCCCACCCTGAACCTGTGTCATCAGTGCCTGCTAGGGATCTGAAGGATGGGGCTGGGCATGGTGGCCTGAGCTGGGGCCAGCTATGGTGGAAAGCAGTCCAGAAGCCTCCTCCACTGGCCTGCTGCCGGGCCTTGAACCGGCCCTTGAGCAGGGCCTTGAGCTGCTTGGGGCACTGAGACGGGTTCTGGGCCCTGAGCTGAAACCAGCCAAAGTGTGCCAGGTCTCGGTCATCTTCCCAGGCTCAGGAGGAAACAAACCACAGTGCTTGGCAGTTCTGGGCCACCTGCCCAGTCAGCCCGGTGCCCGGGCCTCATCCCAGACCTGTAGGACACTGTTCTGCCCTCTTACCCATGGCACATGTATTTCCTGTCATGCCTGTGACCTCGTGGACATCATGGGCATGTGTACACATGATATGCCTCACAAGGACAAGCTGCATCACAGGGAGGCAGCGTGTGTTGGGGGAGGAGCCACTTTGGAGTGAGGCCAATCTGGTTTAAGGCCCTGCTCTGTCTCTAACTAACTCTGGGACCTCAGGCAAGGCAGTCTCTCTCTGTGCCCCGGCTTAGTTATCTGTAGAGCGGGGCTCACAATGTCCTCCTTGCAAGGCTCCTAGGGAGGCTAGGGCTGGCAGTAAAAGACCAGCCACAGCAAAGATTCACATTTTTGAGGGCCTGTGCCTTCAACTGCCCATTAGTCCCTGGATGGTCCCCTCACTGAACCCATTGGCTGTAGTATCTGTTCACATTAAGGCTCCTGTCACTCCCTCACTTACTGATCTATTGAGGCACATTAAGAAGACTGTATCCAAGGGCAAGATGAAAGTGGAGGGGAGGCAGGGTGGTCTCCCTGAATCCAAATGGGACCATTTTTATTTAACTTTTTTTTTTTTTTGGCTTACATACTGAAATGAATGCACCCAACCTTGCCCTCATCACCACCAATAGGCCTTTAGTGGTCTTGAAATAGCAATTTTACCTCTAAGGTATGAGCAACATATGGTCTTGATAGTGCTGTCTCTTCTGATTCAATGTGTGGGGTCCCTGGAATCCCATGAACTTAGAGGTTGCTAGTGTCAGACAGGACCACTCCAGTGTCCCACTGCTTCCCAGGTAGCTGCCGCAGGGCAGCCTTGGCCAAAACCCTGGTCAACTACCCCTTGGGCCGTGTCCTTTCAGACCATGCTGAGCCAGGACCAGCTGCTGAACGACTCTCGCCCAGCCGCTCCCAACTCTGAGGACTGGAGATGACGTTCTTCATGGCCGAGAGGCCAGAGAGGCATGTGTGGGGACCCCGAGTCTCTGCTTCAAGGGGGTGCTGGCACAGCCGCCCGCAGAGCCCAGACGGGCTGGCAGGACATCTCGGACATGGGTGCTGACAGGAGCGAGCAGAGCGGTGAACAGACGTCCCGGAGGTGGCCCCAGGGGCCTTGTTGTTTCCAACCGTACTGTGCTCTTCACCACAGCTTTCCTACCTTTTATACTTTCATACATGGACTGTACCCCACGTATTGAGGTGGGAGGGCAGTGACACATCAGCACATCAGTACAGACTCGGTGGCTCATGCTCTTCCTGGTGACAGCTGGGAGGTTCTTACGCCAAAGGGAAAGGGCAATGAGTTCATAAAAGCCCTGCTGGAAGAACATTCTGAAAACAGTGTTCTGGCTGTCCAGGAGCGGCTGAGCTGGCTCGAATGACAGGGTCCTTCCTGGGCCGCTTCCACACACAGGGAGTACTTCATCCCCAGGAACGTGGCCGGGGCGTGGGTGTTCAGGGTGAGCGCAGGGAAGCAGGGATGGGGCTCTCTTCCTGCTGCCCTGACTGCCCTCATCCTACCCTCCTCTGCAACAGTTTCTGGTTGTCACCACCAGGCCGCCTCAGGTCTGAGCAAAGACAGCTCCCACACGCGCAGGCAGGCACTGGCACCCTCACCCCAGCTGACCTGACCAGCCGCACAGGCTCCAAAGTGCAGTTGTCTGATCAAATGGCTCCCCCCAGTGGACAGCACTTGCATACCCCAAAGCACCGCTTCCACCACGGCCCGCCATCGTCCCAGAACAGCCTGTTCTCTGGGAGAGGCCCCACGTGCCCCAGCCATACTGTCCCCCCCAACCAGTCTCCCCACTTGGGACAGTCCCACCCTTTTCCTCCCTGTGATGGCTCAGGTCTTCTCTCTCCTGATTTCCAAAGCTGGTCTCCTCCTTGGTCCATCACCTTCCCAGTTGGTCCCTCTACACTACCCCAGAATGGCCTTCCCAAAGCACTGTTTTGATCCTGTTACCTTTCTGCTAAGAAACACTTCAGTTCCAGAAGCCAGAGTAGAGGTCAAGAGCCTTTGCCAGCACCCAAGGCCGTTCAGAAGCCATTCTGTGGCCTGTGCCTTTCCCTCAACGTGGGACCTACTTTTCTCCCGATCCCCTTCACAAGGCCCAGCACGACACTGCTGCTTAGGAAGCCTCCACTGATACATTGGTTAGAGGTCCCTGTGTCCCACTGTGCAGTCTGCCCTTGAGCCTGAGCCCTTCCTGGCTCACCCTGAAGTAGTGTGTCCTTCTCCCTTTCTATAGCCTCTCAGCACAAACTCCCCAAGCAACCTGCTATGCGTGGGCTCTTGTACAACTAGAGTAAGAGCCAGTCCTGGTCCTCAGACTGCTCAGGGGCTCCACGCTGCCACGTTCCCCATCCACCCACCCCTTCATATGTGCAGGTTAAGCATGTTCCATGCCAGGCTAAGAAGGGCTACAGATACAGGCATGGATGTCAAGGTCTAAGGGTGCTGATGATCTAGTAGGGGGTACACATCTGTTTCAAACAGGCGTGTGCTGAAAGTTACAGATGCTCCAGTGGAAGTCTCTACAGCCTGGAAGAACAAGTTGTCATTTTAATGGAAAGCTGGGAGGAGAGGCCTGAAAGGGACTTGGATTTCAGAGATGAACCAGGTTCCCCAAGTGTGCCAGAGGGGAGAGGCACTCCAGGAAGATGGACTTGGACCATGCCAGCACATCCCAGGAAGTGCCCCAAGCTGCTAAGACCAGAGCAGTTTCTCAGCCTCTGCCCTGCCGTCACTTAGGGCTGAATAACGTGTGCTGGGGGCTGGTTTGTGTGTTGTAGGAGTTTCACACCATCCTCTACCCATGTCTGCCCACAGCACCCCTCCTCTGGTGTGACCACCAAAAAGGTCTTCAGACTTTGCCAAATGTTCTGTGGGGGGCAGAACTGCCCCTAGCTGAGAACCACTGGGCTACGGAATGGGGTAAAAGTGGGAGGCCCAGGGAAGGAAGAATCTGGTGAGGTCAGCCGGAGTCAGACCAGGAAAAGCCCTGTGAGCCAGGTCCCAGTGATTTATCTTAGAGACACAGGTGGCCAGGTGGGAACTGGGGAAAGCAGGGGACAAGCATGGGAAGGTGTGTGTTAGAGAAAAGTATCTGCGGGTAGGTTCTTCCTCATCCTATAGTGCCTGGCAGAGTATCTTTCTCCAAGTAGGGGATTCGCTGAGGGTGCACTGAACACATGGATGAGTGAAGGCTCACCGCCCACCACTGCCGCACCCCTATCAGCCCTCTGCAAGACCTTCCCTGTAGGCAGGGTTCAGCTGCACTTCAGTGAGATCTCTAGAGCCGTCTTCCCCTGTCCTCTACCCCTTACACACACACATACACTCTCTCTCTCTCTCTCTCTCTCACACACACACACGCACGCGCACACACACAGTGACACCAAGTTGCAACACCACAATCCGGTTTTTGCAGAAAGGGACTGTCTTGGAATTAAGCACAGCCAGGTCTGAAGCCCAGCTCTGCCACCGCCTGTTGGAATGACCTGGGGGCAAGAACTTCATCTTGGAGCCTCAGTTTTCTCATCTGTAACTTGGAGAATAACTTCCCCCCCACCAAGAATCTCTGGCTTCTTATGAGAACGATGAGAAATAAAGTGCAGAAAGGTTCTACCCACTCAGGTAACAGCAGCACATCAGCCTGGCCAGGAACAGCAGAGGCTGTCGTGGTCACTGTGATCATTTGGGTTTAGCAAAGTGTAGGATTTAAGGAGTAGCCCCTGGAGCCTAGTCCCATTTGCAAACTCAGAAGCTTCTGTACTAACCACCCTGGGGGCCACATCAGAACAGGATGGTAGGAAGACCACGGCCCTGACCTTCCTTTGTTGTACAAAGCTCAGGGAGTCCAGCCTTCCTGGAGTCTGCCTCCCCTGTGGATTTATGACTGCCCTAATACATTTGAACATCATTCCCACTTTGGGAATCTGCCACAAAGGAAAGAATAATCCACGTGGAGGGTACCTGGGCCCTCTCGTACAGAACACCCTGAAGAGGGGTGTTCAAGAGATTGGGAGCTGATGTGACTCCATTGGCTTCTTCTGGAATTCTGCCCCTGCACTTTTGCCAGTCCTGACCTCCTAGGGACAGACATGTAGGGCTGGCCAAGGCCATCTAACTGCCTAGCAGGTGCCCCAAAAGCCCTATTTCATGAGCTGTCTGCTTTGTACTGAAGCTTATTTCACTCACCTATGGGAAAAGCTACGAACTGAGCCTCCCAAGCAAGGCGGGCTCAGAAACCAGTTTGTCTCCCTCCTCTGAACGCTTCGTAGGCCCACACCCAGAAGAGGAGCGATGTGCACAAGGGTGCACTGCAGGCACTTGTGAACATGCACCACTTTAATGTGCTGATGTGGAGCTCACTCTGAAACACAGGAAAGGGACCAGGCAGAGGTGCTAAGAGCAAGGGCGCTATTAGTAAGTGAAAATCATGTCCTTGGTATAACCCAGTTTCTCCAGGTTCGGGTGAGCAGCCGTCTGGATCAGGGGCGGGGGTCCACACACCAGGATGAAGGTGGACTGCCCGGGAGGAGGGAGGTGCTCCTTGATCATGTTAGCGGTGATGTAGCCTGAACTGTACTTCCAGCCTGAGATGAAGCAGAAGTAGAAAAAAGCTGTGGGGGTTCCAGGTGGAGTCCCTGACCCCAAGCTACCTGCCCCCCTCCCTAAAGAGGGAAGCAAGGCTGCTCTCCAAGGCTCAGAAGCCTGCACTGCTGTTCTCTGTAGAGAAGCCACAAAGTTAAGGACGTGGTAGGCTCAGGCAGCCCTCAGATTTATCCACCCCAGATCCCAGGCTCACTGTGGGGACCCTGAGGCCCCCAGCAGGTGTCTGATGCTGCCTGCACTGTCAGGGATGGAGAACACAATAGCAAGGTGTGGTCTGAATCAAGGTCCATGATCTGGGACCTTGCAGGCTGGGGTTTGTGGCTCAGTTGGGGGACACCCTCTGCTGGGCAGTGAGCTATATGACAAGGCAGGTGCAGCTCAGTGCCACAAGAGAGTGACAGCCATGGACGGTGCGCTGCACGTGGTGGTGGCCATGTGCTGGCTAGGGTTGCAGCAGCTGGCTGGGGCTCAGCATGTGATGACTGCTATCCAGGAGAGTCTGGGTGGTAAGGGAGGAGGGATCAATGGCCATATTAGATGCAGTGTGTATGATATCTCTGTGGGATGCTGTGCCGAGTGTAACATGGACTGGGCGTTCAGACTGACCCAGTGACTCAGTGTCCCTCTGTGTCCCTCCTGAGGTTCAGCACATGTATGGAGTGCTGCTGAGATATCAGACACGTGCCCTTGACTGCTCTCACAAGCAGGTCATCCCAAGTCCTCTCTCCCTCACATTCCTCCATTTCCCATGTGGAGACAGAGCTGACAGTCTCAGCCCCCAAGCACAGTCCCAAAAACCAAACAAACCCAGGGCCTAGTTCCTGAGGCGGGTCAAGGGTTGGAGCTACCCCACAGTGGGGACAAGGGGGATCGTACCAACAGGAGGCCTGTCCAGGGTGTACCACAGGCTGAACTGTTCCGGGTGAGTTCTGGCAACTTCTTCAAGCTCCTTTCTCACCAAGATATCCTCCTCTGCCTAGAAAAGAAGCAACATGAGCAAAGCCCCTCCAGGGACATCCTGCTTGTCCCTGGGTCAGCACACATGTACCCAAGCTGCCCCTGCTCTAGTTGAGTGCTGTCACCGTGACTCCTGGAGCAAAGGAAGGTTCTGCTGCACTTCCTGTACTACCAGCCCTCTCATGGGTGGAGGAGGTAGGCTGTGCCCCAGAGGCGGGCACTGCCCTCAGCTGGAAGGACACGGCTGAGCACGGACAGGGGCCTCACTCTGATGGTCCAGCCCTCCGCCCCCATCCACACGGAGCACCAGGCTAACCTGCTGGGCTGGACAGAGCTTGGGGTGGGCCCAGGACCTCTTGCAGGGAGTGCAAGGGGCAAAGGCCGTACTGTAGAAGACCGCACCTAACACAACAGCACTGGGGAGCTACGGGAGAGGAAGGCAAAGGCTGGAGCTTCATCTGGGGAAAGGGAGCCAAAGCCACAAGAAACCTGGCCCAGGCTCAGAGGTACCACACAGAGGACCTGGATCTTAAAACTCTTTGCGATTCTTGCACCAGCAATCCTACTTCGGGGATTCTGTTTAAGAATATAATCTAAAAGGCATCAAGCGTAGGCAATATTGCATCCTTTACAACTGGGAAAATTGAAAACAGTCTGGATGCCGAAGATGTAGTAAATTACGGTGCAACTTGATACAGACTGATGAAAATATATCTAAAGAGTTTTGATGAGAAGGAAGTGCCTATGTGGTAATGTTGAGTGAAAACACAAAGCAACATATATATGTGTGTGTGTGTATGTAATTGCAAATATATGGCTTGTACAGAAAGGAGAAAAGTCAAATATTTATACATTTTTGTATTTTCTGAAATTTCAACTGAGGCTATCTATGACTTTATACTCAGAAAACCAGAATTACATATTAAGAAAGGAAGGAAAGCTTCATACTTATGGTGGCTGTGGGGACACACAGTTAAAGAAACAAAACAAAAACAAAAACAATAAAATGGAAATCCAGGCCCTCCCCCAAGGCTGCAGGCACCAGAGCAGGGAGACAGCTCAGTCGGGGGAGGCATGAAGGCAGAGGCCCTGCTCAGCAAACATCCCATCCCACCCCTGCGAGCTCAGGGCTGACTCGGCAGAACTGACCTGGTTGGCAAAGATGAGGGACATCCTGGTCCTGTCGTTGGGGTTCTTGATGATGTGGCGAATGAGCTGCAGCATGGGCGTAATCCCTGGAATGGCAACAGGCGGGACACGGCTAGCTGCTCGCTCTCCCTCTCTGGTGCCTACAGTCCCTGGTCTGTTAATGGTCTTCCTTAGCTGCAGGCCTACTTTTCTCATGTCTGCCCCCAAAATTCAAAGTGGAAAACCGCCCCCCCTTTTGGTTTCCCCCTCCAATGCAGCAATAAGTCGAAAGGCCCTTTCTTGCTTTCCTGTGGCAAGATGGAAGGAGACTGGCTCGGAACTGAAGGTGGGCTGCACGCCCAGCTCCCTCACTTGCTGTCTGACCACGGTGAGTCAAGTGCCCGGCTGCGTGTCCCCATTTGTAAAACAGAATTAATGACAAGTAAATGTGTTCATTTTACGAGTGCCCATTATGGTGCCTGGCATATTGTAGGTGTTCCTACACATTTGTTCTATTCTTTCAGGCACTCATTTTCAAGGGATGGGGGAGCATCAGGCTTGACCTGGACCCAGGAGCCCCTGGGGGACCATGTGTGGGCCTACTCAAACTCGGTCCCCAGACCCTTCTATGGTCCCCTGCCTGACTTCCTGGGGCAGCCACCACATTGGGGAAGGGGAGCAGCGAATGCAAGGTTGGTTTCCAGGCCTATCATCAACCCTACACTCGCATATAAAACAACTAGGGGAGGGTCTCCCATGCCACCCCTTCCAGCATCAAATGAGTCCAAAGTTAAAAAGCTCTCGGGACCCACGCTGTGGATGAAGCCCCAGAAGCCCCCTACCTGTGCCCCCAGCAATCATTCCCAGGTGACCAACTACTGTTTCCTCAGGCTCACTGGTTTTGGATGGTTTGATTGAAAGCTGCCCTGGAAACACAGAGGATACTTTTGAATTCTGCGGCTCTTGCCTGAGAGCTTGCCAAAGATCCCAGACTCTCTCTGGGACTCCCCGGAGGAAAGTCCACCTGAGGAAGTGGCTACACCATTCTGAACCGGAGAAGCCAGTCAGGGTGGCCCATTCCACCAGTCCCGGTGCCCTAGTGCACAAGGTGGAAACAGAGGCTGGGCCTCCTTCAGGACTCGCTGGACCTTTTCTTCTGAGGAGGGAGGGGGGCACGCTCAGCCACAGCAGGGAAAGAGTGAGTCGGTGGTGAACATATGAGTAAGTGAATGAGTGTGGATGCCATCCATCCATCCATCCGTTCTGCACAGCAGGCACCTCGTGTATCAGGCATTGTGCTGGACAGACAGTGGTGAGGAAACACGCCAGCACTCCCTACCGTAATGAAGCTTACATCTCATCAAGTGTGAGTGTCGAATGAATGTATGAAGACTTCAAGGACAAGTCCACGTGACCCAAACCTGAGACGTTTTCTAACACAACCACAGGAATTGATTTCCTCCTGGCGGGAAGCCTAGTGTAACCCCTCCCCTCACCCCCTCACCCCCACCCCGGTACCTGGCTCATGGTAGAACAGGTGACCTGTGGGCCCTCGAAAAAGGATGGTGTCCCCAATTTTCATGTTCTCCAAGTACTGGGTCATCTTCCCCCCTTCTGGATAATTGGGATGTACATTTTTGAAGTAGATCTAAAAAGTAAAGCAGCCTGGTTCTCACACTCTCAGACCTGAGGCCATGGCTGCAGACAACTCAAAATTCCATTTGCCCCAGGAAACCTTGCAGAGAAAATCCTCTGTGCTCACAGTTGCTCTCAGCACCCCTTACGACTTTGCCAAACCAACAGCTACACTGTTCAATGACGGTGCCGGAAGGTCTTTCCCAGGACACGAGGCCCCCTCCACCCAACCACCTTCAATAGGCCTGTAAGGGTGAGGCAGCCGGACACAGCAGGCACCATTTACCTTAATAATCAGATCCACAAAGCCTTGGTCATCATCACTGGACACAGGCGTGTAAGCCCTGACCACCAGAACACCATCAATTCTGGCCAAGAGATGGACATAGTTACCTGCAGAAAAAGCATCCGGTGTTAAATCTGAGCACAGCTGGCCTAAACAGGACCCAGGAGTCCCGCACAGGACTTAGCTTCAGGGAAGTGGGTGCATGTGTCAAGGTGCATGGGGCAGGGCCACGCAGACAAGGAGCCCAGATCCAGGATGCCTGGGTCCCAGGCCTGACCTCGTCACTCTACATGCTGCCCTGGGCAAGTCATGTCACCTCTCTGGGTGAGTGGGGGGTGATTCACCTGCCCTGCCACCATCCCAGGGGTGTGAGCTTCACATGAGTGCACGCTCACTGTCATCAAAGTACTCTCTGGAACAGGAAGAGCTCATTAAAGTTGGAGGCTGAGTATTAAAAATAACAGAAAGGAGTGCTTCCCCTTTAAAGCAAAATATGTTGCCTTCACAAAGTCATTCCTTCTCAGCCTGAGTGGATCAGTGGGGTCTGTGAATGAATCACGAGCCCCTCATCTGTCTCCTGCTGCTCGAGCTGCACTAGGCTCACAGGCAAGCTGGGCCCCAGGATTTGGATACTGCAGACCAGGAGTTCTAGAAAGGGTGTTCTGTCTTTCTGGCCAATGGCTCTGCTCGAGGGGCAGCAAGAGCAAGAGCAGTAAAGTTTCGAGCCATGGAATTCTGCCCCTCCTGGGTCGAACCGAATGGACCAGGTATGGCCAGAGACCTACAGATGGTGGCTACAGCCCGGTGTCACATAGTAGGTGTGGCCACTCAGATTGCTGAGGGATCTAAAGTGGGAGCTTTGGTGACTAAGACAAGCAGTGACGAGGGCAGGAGCTACCATCAACAGATGCTAAGTGACAGAGGCCAGACAAAGCTTTGTGCCATCTGAGGGAGTAGAAACTATTCACGGAAAAGATGGAGCGGATGTGCAGACAAAACCAGAGACCTGGGGAGACACAGAAAGGAGGAGGAGGAAGAGGAGGAGGAGCTGCAGCAGCAGAAGAGGAAGCCCTAAAAGTCCTCAGGGTCTGTGAGGAGGCCCGGAAGCCTGAGGTGCAAACAATCGGGGTTAAGAAAGGACAGGCGCTATACCAGAATTCAAGTGAAGGGAAGAGGAAGGGAAGAGAAAGAAAGGGAAGGAAGAAAAGACAGGTTCAGTGACTCTGGCTGAGGCCTGGCTAGGCATCAGGGATGCGCAGAAATAAATGCCTGAGGCAGTTTCCTTTCAAGAACACATGTGAACCTGGAGTCCTCAGAAAGTCTCTCTCCAATGTAGCCATTCTGGGCCTGGCCTGCCGTGTCTGTGCTGCCTGGCTCGCCCCATGTCTAACCTGCTGTATTTCCTCTGACATGGAAAGCATCCGTGATCACTGAGTCCTCATAGCAGACTCTCCCAGAAGCCTCTAAACTACCTGTCACACTAACTTTGCACCACCTGCACCAGGGCACAGGAGAGGGTGGGTCATGGCAGGTTCTAAGAAATTTCTATTTCTCTAAGTTTTTCATTCTTTTAGCCTTCTTGCCAATAGGATTGACTCCACAGACCAGGCAGAGGGCTGGAAGGCAGGCGGACACTGAGCTCTTGTGGATGGAGACAGAGAGGAATCAGCGAGGAGGCTCAGGCCAGGCTGACTGCCTGGCGAGTCATTTCATCAGCTGACAGAGGAGAGGGCAGGGTTTAGTCCCACATGCACAGGACAAGGAGGTCATGGATTAGGATCTCCACCAGGCTGGCAAGGAGCACTTAGCGATTTGTACAAAGCTCTGAATCCCCAAGCTGTGGTCGTAGCCAAGGATTTCTACCTCACCAACACGGAATTGGGTGCCTGGTGGTGTTACAGACAAGAAAGGGGACACCTCGGAACTCTAGGACCGCTAGGGCTGGTATTCACAATGGGTCCCTCCTTGTGTGGACCTGAGGCCCCTGCTGAAAAGCCACACTGTGTGGGGAAGACACACCTAACTCCACCTCTAACTCTGTCCTCTCCACACATTCTGGGCCTTTCTCCTGACTGCAGGGAAACATCACTTCCTTCCACCCCTCACATGTACATGGCACTTGGCACATTCTGAATTTTCTCATCTATCAGTCACTTTACCTTACCAACCCAAGTGGTGGGCAGGCCCGGGAAACCCCATTTCAGAGACTGAGGCTCAGAGAGGTTGAAGGACTTGCCCAAGGTTGCCCAGCAAGGAGCCTGTGATGATATCCCAGACCTCCTGATTCTAGATTCACTTCTTTTCAGTGCTCACTGAGACATCACTTCTGTGTCAGCCCAAATCAGACACTGAGAAGAGAAATGGACTGTCCCCAGGCCTACCTCTCTACCTCTCTTGAGCTCATCTGTCTTAGAAAAGATAACAGGGCGGCCGCTACCCCCCAGCTGAGTTTCTGAGAGGAGCAGAGCCTGCAAGGCCCAGTCCTGGTGATGATACCAAACCCCACTCACCTACAGGAAGCCCCAAGACATGGTCTGGTGAGGGCAGTCCAAAGCGGAACCTCCGGGTGTTGTGGCTGATTTGCTATAAAACAGAAAACAGAGGCAGACTGTCAGCTTTCTAGAAGCCTTTCTGGGCAAGTCAGGTGCCTAAGAAAAGAGTTCTATTTGGGACCATCCCAGCACACATAGACGTGGGCGCGCGCGTGCACGCGCGCACACACACACACACACACACACACAGGCAGTGGGGAGCAAACTGGAGGCCCTGAAACAAACGCCTGTCCCCCTGCCCTGCCTCCTCAGCCAGCACATCCCCTACCACTCTGGTCCTCTTCTCTTTCACAGGCTGACAGCAGAAGGGGTGGGCTGACTCCATTACCTCTTTCTCAATCAAAGGTAGCGGGTACTTGGTTTCAGAGTCCTGTAAGGTGATAGGTCTCTTCCCTGAGTTCATGTTTCTCAGGGCCACTGTGACTCCAAGGACAGTGATGATGAAGAGCAGGGACGGGTCCTAGCCAGACACAGTGTGAGCTGGGCACCTCAGGTCCTGCAGGAACCAGGGAAGGACAGTGCTCAGGCACAGCAGCACCCTCCCCACACCAAAGGCACAGAAGAGGCTGGGCTGTTCCCAAAAGAACAGACAGAGGCAAAGGTAATAAAACAATGGGGGCTGAGCCTATGGTGGACCCGGAGGGTAGGGAGGGGTCAGCTGCGGATCAGACCACGCCAGGCAGATGGCCGATGGCCAGGGAGTGCTAATGTCACCAGGCTGGCCCTTTCTGCCCATCTGCCTCCAGCCTGGCTACATCCAAGGGTGCAAGTCCTGGGAGTCCCCTCCTGGAGGTGATGACCCTTCTTCTAACCCACAATCTAGAACTTGGTCCCAGCCCCCAAAGAACTAGAGGTGGATAGGCCTGAGTCCTCCAGCAGTGGCTGCGTCTAGGCTGGGTTGGGGCTCACTTCGCCCGCTACTGCCCCATCCAGGAGAGGTTGGGGGGGGTGAGTACCTTCGATTTAGGGGTGCTCTATTACCTTAGCGCCTGAGACACACCAGCACCCTCCAAGGCAGGCGAAGGAGGCCTAGACTCTCACCAGCAGCCACTTGGGCCGGCTCTCGATCCCGCCGCCCTCACTGTCGCCCGACCGCAGCCAGCCGCCTAGGGACCCGGGAAGGGCCGCGGGGCTCCCTCTCACACCCTACGCCTCGCTCCCGGCCGCACCACGCCTGCCCCGGCGCCGCTCCGGCCCGCCCCGCTCCCCGCCCCCCGCCCCGCGCGGCGCCGCCCAGCCCACGCCCTCGCCCGCCACGCCCGCCTGGGGCCCCGTCCGACTCCCGCGGCCTCGCCCCGCCGCGCCGCCGCGCCCTGGGCGCCCACCCGGAACCAGACGCCGAACGTGTCGTCGAAGCGAGGCTGGCTGCGAGGCCGAGGCAAGTCGGGCGCCCGCAGCTCCGCCTGGCGGACCCGGAAGCCTCAAAGCCCCCGCGGCCGAAGCGGGGAGAGGGACTAGGCCGACAGCACGCGCCGGCAGATCACGCTCACCGCCCCCTCGCCCAACCCCCGCACCCGTCCCCGCAAGCCCACCCCGTGGGGCCCCCAGTGTACCCCCCGGCACCCCACGCGCTCCCCGTAGACCCCCCCCCGCGTAGCCCCCCGCACCCGCCACCACTCACCTCCCCGCGCGCCCTCTCAGTGGAGCTCCCCCCGCGTACCCCCACCGCTCGCCTCCCCGTGGGTCCCCCGCGTACCAAACTCCCCTCTGATCCCCCCACCGCTCACACACCCCGGCCCCCGGGGCCAGCAGAGTTCCGTGTCGCGCTCTGCCCCGCCCTGCCCGTGGGGCCGCGTGTGACCAGAGGCTGCCACTGCTGCGGGGTCCCTGTTCCCAGAGACCATCCCGTGTTTATTCGTGGCCCCCTCTCCATCCTGCCCTTCTCCCTGCACCCTCTGAGCAGCGCGGACGGAGAACTTCTGCGCCTTGCGGAAACTGCCAAGACTGGAGGAAAGCAGGGGCGACTGAGTGGTAGGTAGGAAGGGGATGCTGATAAAAGAAATGGGAATTCAGGCCAATTCAGAGAGCACACGAGTATATCCGTTTGACGCGCATAAAGAGCTCCTACTCTGAGCCTGGTCCAGTGCTGGGTGTTTGCCGGGGTGGAGATGTAATGGAGTTAAGGCATTCGTTCAAAACGCTCATTCATTCATTATCTCTTGGGAGAGAGACAGATGACAGGTACCCAACACCAGACCAATAGGAGGCAGAATGGCAGGCATAGGTTATGGGGGTTCTCTGCAGCACATTTCAGAACCTCAGTAACCCCTCTCCTCCTGGACCTGAAGGGAGACAGAGAAGCTGAGAAAATAGATTCCCACCCCAACCCCAGCCCCCAAACACACACCAGCACAGGCACATACATGGTGGACACTTCTAACATCTGCAGGTACTAGGATGTTACTGCAAGATATCTTAATTACTGACAATCTACTAAATGTAAAATGATGACTTGTGAACCAAATACCATAGCTGAGAGAGTTGAACATTCTTCATGTGTTTATTTCCCATGGCAGTTCTTTTACTGAAAAAAAAAGCCTACTCCTGACTTATGCCCATTTTTTGCGTGAGTTTTTTCTTACTAATTTTTAGGAATCTTTTATATGTATTTTAGAGACCACTTCTTTGCCAGTTATATCAGTTACAAATATTTTCTCCTGGTGTACAACTTTCTCTTCTTTCTCTTTTCTTTTGTATTCTTTTTTTTTCTCCTGTCTCCCTCCTCTTTTTCTTCTCTCTCCATCTTTTGATGAATAGAAGTTTGTAATTGCAACGCAGTCCAATGTATCAATCTTTTGCCTTTATGGCTAATGCTTTGTATGACTTGTCTGTTCCTACCCAAGATCGTAAAGATAGTCTCTCTTTTCTCTGACAGACTTAAAGTGTTTCCTTTCACATTTAAGTCTCACAACCACCTGGAAATGGTTTCTGGATATGATGTGAAACAGGGATCCAATTTAATTTTTTCCATATGGATAATATGTTGGCTTAGTACTATTTATTGAATTGCTCATACCTGGTCACTAACCCACAATCAGTTTTCCCTTTGATCTCATTGCCCAACCCCTCTGCCAATCCCATACTGCTCTAATTACAATAGTTTATAACAACTTTTTATATCTTTCACTTAGACTTTCATTGGGTCTCAGTTCAAATATCACATCTTTGAGATGCCTGATCCAATCCCCCAATTTAAGTACATGTACAGATTACATTCTATTCATGGCTTTTACTTCAGTTCATAATAAACATGCTGAATAGTTAATTGTAAATGACTGACTCTCACATTCGTGGAGAAGTTCCATTATGACAGAGACCTTGTTTCTCCAGGACTGAGCACAGTGACCGTCACGTGGATGAATATATATAGCAAATGAATGGATGGATTCCTCTCTGCCCTGCAACATGTAGCACGCTGCCTGGCACATGGTAGTGAGCTCCATAATGCTTAAGAGAACATTCCTTCCCATCAGTGCCCCTTTTTTGCTTACTTTGTCTTCATAAGACGTGTCATCAGATGACATACCACATACCTACTTGATTACTCTTTCTCTCCCTCTACTACAAAGTAAACTCCATGAGGACAGGACTTGCTCTGTTGTAATTCCTGCTGTTTCCCAGGCCTCAGAACAGTGCCTGGCAATTGGTAGGTGTTCAATAAATTTGTATTGGATGGATGGATGGATGGATGGATGGATGGATGGATGGATGGATAGATGGATGGATGAACGTAATGTTCTCCCTCTGATTCAATCAAACCTTTATTATTATTATTTTGGCTTTGGAATCATTTTTTCTGTGCCTCTCTTAGTAGTTGCCTCTACCCTCCATTCTCCCTTCTCATTTTCCCTCCATGTTACTAGAGAGGCAGCATCACATCCCCCTTTGTTAATCTTGGAGCAGGATAAAGGCAGGCATTTGTCTGGACTCCCGGTAACTCTGAGAAGGCAATGCTTCCCCTCTCTCAGCAGTCCTGTGCGCTGTAGATGCACCCATTGCCTGCTCACACTCTGCCTGGTTTGACTCCTCTTTTACTACTCTCCCGAAACAGACTGTGAGCACATGTCTCACTCTCTAAATCCACAGCGTGATCATAGGGCCTGACAATGAATAGGGGCTCACAAAGTGCCGATAAAAGAAAGAATGAACATCTGTCACTATTTTAGCCTGTATGAGGCTCTGCCTCTACAAGACAGCTTCTCCGGTGAGGGGACCAGCCACCTCCACTGCTGAGATTCCCTGGGGGGACTGATGCTGTGGCCAAGTTAAAGCTTGAGGAGCCTCTGCTCTCTACACAATTTCCAGGCTGCCACGGGCTTTTTAACCTTGAAAATGATTTATTTCCATTTTACTCCTGAACGGATGACCACTTCTGAGGTCTTACCGGTTAAGCCTAAATTGTGGTATGTTGAACAATGAACTTCTCCAAATAGACCCACATCCTAAATCCTGGAACCTGTGAACGCTGCCTTATGTGGCGAAAGCAGCTTGGTAACTGTGGTTAACTTAAAGATCTTAAGATCTTAAGATCTCTCAAGGGAGACTATCCTGGATGGTCCCCAAGTGATCACACTGTTCCTTATAAGACAGAAGCAGGAGGAGAGAGAGAAGAAGGCAGTGTGACCCCAGAAGCAGCAGTTGAAGTGACCAGTGTTGAAGATGGAGGGAGGGTCCACAGACCAAGGAACGCAAGCAGGCACTGGAATCAGAAAAAGGCAAGGGAAGGGATTTCCTATGAGAGCCTTTGGAAGTGACCAGCCCTGCTGATACCTTGACTTTAGCCCAGTGAAACAGATTTTATACTTCTGGCTTCTAGAACTGTAAGAGAATACATTTGTGCTGTTCAAAGACAGCAAAGTTGTGACAATTCATTGTAGCAGCAATGGGAAACTATACCCTAAATGAACCATTGTTTTGTCTCATAGGGCTTGTTTGTTTATACTTGGCTTTATTCCAGAAATATATTTCCTGTGATTTGGATCAGAAAAGCCAGGAAGTGCTCCTCCCCTCTGGCGCTGATGCTCTTATTGCTCTAACTGTGCGACTCTTTTCTCCCGTGGACCACCTCCCTCAGCAAGCCTCCTGCTGCTACCCACATCTTCAGCTGGTTTTCTCTGCCAGACCGTATGAGCGGCCCACCCACTCCATCCCTTCCTCCTCACCCTGGCTCTGGCCTGGCCTTTGTGCATTGTACAAAAATGCCATCCTGAACAAAGACAAATCTAGTTGACTGGGGTGAGCTTTATGAGAGAACACTGATGGAGCACCTCACCCATCCCAGGCACCCAACACCATGACTAATGTAAAACATTGTTTGAATTGGAGTTTCCTTGGTTTTCCTGTTCAAGGATTTTAAACTAAAGTGTATCCGTACCACTTGATCAGAATTCCCCACGGTGCAGAATTAGGATTCTGCACCTAGCAGATGGGCAGAGAACGATAGCAATGTTTTGCTTTCTGGATCATGAACATTTTGCTTTTTGGACCATCTTCAGCCTTGACTTGTAGAACAGAAGAAATGTGGCATGGAAAACCTTGCATGCACCTGGCGACCTGGGGCTGATATGGGCCTGATGGAGTAAGACGGTATAAAAGTAAGAGTGTGGAGACACTGGCAATGAACAGAATTTGCCAGACACAGTGTGTTTGGGAAGAGGCAAAAGAATAGCCTGCGGAGTGCAGTGCCCTTTGTCCTGCCCACACGCGGGGGTGAGGAGGTGGCCCTCCTGAGCAGCTACATCTGCAGAGCTACCCCAGCAATGCTAGTCAAGTCCCTTTCCAGTGTTTATAGCAATTGCTTCAACTCTTCCCCAACAGCATCTGTTCTGGTGGGGGCTGGACTAGAGCCTCCCGACGGTAGCAATTTGTGAGTTCACAGCTTGGACTGTGGGGATAACAGGGAGTAAATGGGGCAGCAAATGCAGTTTTCAAGGCACAGGTCCGCCAGCACAGATGGGTGGGTCTGGGAGCCTCAGACTTATAATTGGAGAAAGGCTAGCCTTTAGGAAGGGGGGAAGAGAAAGTGTCCAAAAGAAAGAAATGAGGGGAAGCATACCCTTCTTCTGCTTGAACACAACCAGGACTTAGGTGGCTCACTAACTTCCAGAGACACACAGGGTCTGCTATGTGCAGATACTGGGTGAGCTGCATTGCTACCCAGGGCATTGCTTATAAATGCATGATTGCGGATAGCAGGGAACACCTGAGTCTGATCATATTGTTTAGGGAGCAGCATTCTGTGGATGGCTGTACCCTGTGGCTGTGGTTAGGAAATCTATGGCCTGAGCCATTGTATTATAGTCTATCCTAAAGGCAGACAGAGCTAATATGATATATGTATGAATGGAGCCTGAAAGAAGGGAAATCAGAGAGCAGGACTTCACTGCTTATTTTGGCCAAAGGATTTGGTCACTGAGCTTCAGTTTCTTCATCTGCAAAGTTAGGGTTAACAATAGTGCCTATTTCTCAGGTTTACTGAGAGGATTGTAGGAGATAATGCATAGAAAGGATTTGGCCTAGAGTAAGAATTAGCTTTTATCTATGCCAGCACTAGAGTTTTATTTATTTTGAGAAAGCAGGTGAGTGGAAGAGGGGAAGAGAGAGAGAGGGAGAGAGAGAATCCCAAGCAGGCTCCACACTGTCATCTCAGAGCCTGATGTGGGGCTCGAACTCATAAACTGTGAGATCATGACCTGAGCAGATACCAAGAGTCAGATGCTTAACCGACTGAGCCACCCAGGCACCCTGGTGGGAGTCATTTTTGTATGTGTGATTTTTTGGCCTGCATTTTAAACATAATTGGTCATCTGATCTTGTTGATTCTGTGAACACAGTGTTTCTTGAACCCATTTTTCCCTCCTGTCACTCTTGTAGTCCCCATCATATTTTATTTGGACTCTTAATCCATGCATCTCCTCAACTGTTTCCTGTCTTCACTCTTTCTGTCTCCATCCATCCTGTTGACTTCTCCTTTAGTCCAGGTCTGATTTTGTTCTCCTCTACACTGAAATAGCAATCATTCCCATCATCCAACTACAAGGTAGAGCCCAACCTCCTTTCTACCAAAAGAAAGCCCTTCACAACTGAGCGTAGGCTGTAATTTTAAATAATCTCCCCAGTACCCCTTTGTCAAAGCCCTGGCCACATAGATTGGCATCTTTTGCCCTGAATATCCCTCTGCTTAGCCTTTCTGATCCTTCATTCATACCAGTTCCCCTGAATGGAATGTGTTCCCTTCTCTGTTTACCTGAAAATCTTCTGATTCTTTTAAGACCCAGCATAAATGTCTAATCCTTGGCTAAGCCTTCCCTGATACTCCTAGGAAATCACTCTCTACTCCGTGCTCCCTCTGCACTAGTGCCCACATGTTACAGCATTTATCCCCTTGTACTGGGGCAGTTGAACCTGGCTCTCAAATCCTATTTAAGAAATCAGGAATTGACTTCTATTTGCTTTCACCTCCCCAGAGCCCCATTGCAAGTCTAGAAAGAAGATGGTGCTCCATGGAGACTTGCATGTTGACTATATAAGAGAACAAATGATCATTCACTAGGGAAGGGCGGCTTAGCACCAGAGTGGTATAGAATTAGCCACTGCCTCTCTAAGACAGGCAGTGTAGGGGCAGGGGAAAAATCACTCGGCTTCTCTGAACTAGGTGCGGGCTCTGTCTCACTTAGCGCATGTGCAATTCTGTCACTTCAGTTTTATACACCTCAGTTTCTTTTTATTTTTCTGGGCATGGGGTAAGTGTCCTCACCTTTCACATCACATTGGCTGTGTGAGAAGCAACTGACAGAAGGTACATGAGGAAGGAGTCTGTGAAGTACTGCAGAGATGTAAAGTTCCAAGGACCCTGGTGTGAGGGCTCATCCCAGACCTGGATGATGGCCCCCATACTGTGACTGTGCACAGCCTGGAAGCAAGCAGCCCTTAGTCTCTATCAAGAAGGCAGGTGGGATGAACATATTCATTGAACCGAAGTGGATTGGTCAGCTGTGATGGTGCCAAATCCTATTCCACAGTGGTGCTGTAGGAGGCAGGGTGGAGTACCACATGCTTGATGAAATTTTTCAGATAAGAGAAAAGGAGCCTTACATAGACCCAGTGAAGAAGGGTGGCACATGGAGCTTGGGTGCTTGGACTCCCCTAAAGGAGGAAACAACCTAAAGTCCAGGTAGCTGGTCACCCCATGGGATGGTGTCTGACTCACCCTTGTGTTGCAAGTACCCAGCATGGCACCAGGTGGACATGGGCCTCAGGGAGAACTTCCTAAGTGGCTGTTGTTCATCCTGCAGTCTTGTTGGGGCTGGAAACAAAGAAAGGTTGGCCTACAGACAAATCTTCAGCAGTAGGTTTCCAGGAAAAGAAGAGGGCCTCCATTGTGAAGCTAGACCCAATCAACACACCTGGCATTGGCTCTTGAATCCTCCCCTATTTCTCTAACTTATAAAGGTAAAGAAAATTCAGTCCAAATCCTATACCCCACTCCCAAAATGTCTACAGGGAACCACTGGCTAGCATTGTGAACCATAAGACAGAAAGGAGGTTCCAAGGGCTCTTACCTGAGGGGAGTCTTTGGCCAGATCATGGATTCTTCCATTCACTACCCAGACAGCTGCATGCTGTTCCCTGGAAAATGAGAGGAAAAAGAATCTCAGATATGACTTCATTAAAATATGTTGGGTTATGGGGTGCCTGGGTGGCTCAGTCTGTTAACACCTGACTCTTGATTGTGGCTCAAGTCATGATCCCACAGCTCCTGGGTTAGAGCCCTGCATTGGCCTCTGCATTGACTGCACAGAGTCTGCTTGGGATTCTCTTTTTCCCTCTCTCTGCCCCTCCCTCACTCATGCTCTTTCTCTGTCTCTAAATAAGTAAATAAATATTAAAAAATAAAATATGTGGGGTTAGGAGGTGGGTCTCTAAGGAGCCCTGGGATCAGAAACATAGGAAGGCCACCATTTTAGCCATCGCAATGAACACACCAGCCAACCCTTCCAGTGGCAGGGCAAGGCTCTAGAGAATGTTCTCTCTTTCATATGTGTAAAAGATTCTAGGGCTCAGAAACATGAAGCAGTCTCTCTGACATCACTCAATGAGTTAAGAGCTTTAATGAGAACATAATCAAGTCTTGCAGCTTCATTGTACTGTCAGCATGGATTGTAGCTGTGGCCATCAGTCATGTGCAGGAACTACCTCAGAGGCACAGTCCCCAGCCCCTGTTCAGCTTACCTATCTAGATCAGCTAAAATGACTCAGTAGGGTACAGAAGACATGGGTTCAGTAAAAAAATTAATTAATTAAAAAAATAAAAAATAAAACAATTTTATTCTTTCTAAAATAAAAAGAAAACCTCTATAAAATGACCAAACAGCAGATAGTCTAATTTTTTAATGATTATTTATTTGGGAGAGAGAGAAAGAGAGAGGGAGAGAAAGAATCCCAAACAGGGTCCCCGCTGTCAGCACAGAGCCCAGCATGGGGCTCAATCTCACGACTCAATCTCACAAACTGTGAGATCATAACCTAGGCTAAACTCAAGAGTCAAGCATTTAACTGAGCCACCCAGGTGCCCCTAAATAGTCTAATATTTTAAAAAAGATTTATATAATATACAAAATTAGGAAAGTAGAAAATCATGTAAACACAAAAGGTATTAATTATAAGGAAATGTTTTGCACAACTCAAAGCAAGTAGTAGGAAAATCTGAATGTTATAGCTATTAGTAGGAGTTTATAAGTTATCAAAATTGCCTGAAGGAGAAAGCTTTAAATCTAAAAGCCAATAAGAATGAAGGAAATTGGGAAAGTTACCTTTAAGGCTTCAAGAAATAGATGTTTAATATATGTAATTATGTGATACTATTATTTATCATTCTTATACATTATATGCAAAGCATAGAGCAAGAAGGAAAGTTCTCCAGCTCTTTTCATGAAGCACTGATATCAAAGTCTGACAAAGGCAGACAATAAAAAGAAAGCTATAGGTCAGCAGTTCTTAAATTTGTTGGTCACAGGACACTTACAGAGTTTAAAAAAAAAATCACTGGGAATCCTAAAGAGATTTGTTTATGCAGGTTATGTTTATCAATAGTTAAGTGTTAGAAATTAAAGCAGAAACTTTAAAAAAATATGTATTTGCTCATTTATTTAAGATAACCACTGGGTACCTTGGGTAGCTCAGTCAGTTAAGATGACCACAATCAAACCATTAGGTATTAGCATAAATAACATGTTTATTCAAATAACTACATGTTTATTCAGGCACTACTCCCCCAAAGGGTAACTGCTATCCTGACATCTAATATCATATATTAATGTTGAGTGATTTTCATTTTATGTAAATGGAAGTAATATAGTGTCTATTTGCATGCCTATTTTGTCCACATAATTTTCATTATTAGGATGTACATTACTTGGCTGGGTGCGCGGAGCCTGAGCCCGCTGGAGTGAGGAAAACTAGGTCCCTCTATGGCTCGTCACCCAAAACACGTGCTCACAGGCAAATTTCCCAGTTTTTAGCTCTTTGCCTCCCTTCTAGAGTTCCAGCCAGCCAGGAGCACGGACGCCCAGTGTCCGCACGCGCGGCTCTTTCTGGGGCTCAAGCCTCCCAGGAGGACAATGGCAGCAGGCGCTCCGCTACTCTAGAAGTCCAGCCCGCCAGGAGCCAGCACAAAGAAGCAGTCTGTGCGCTCAGCACCCCCGGGACCAGTTGGCGCGAGGGGACCTGGCGTGCAGTCTTTTTATTTTTAGCCATTGTGATGGATGTGTTGTGGGGCATGCAACTTTTTCAAGTAGGTTTCATGTCCAGCACAAGCCCAATGCAGGGCCTGAACTGATGACCCTGAGATCAAGACCTGAGCTGAGATCAAGAGTCTGACACTTAACTGACTGAGCCACCCAGGTGCCGCTGCAGACCCTGAGTAAATACCTTAATCTACCTCAGTCTCATCATCTTCTTATGTGGAATGAAGGGTGTTGACTGAAGGATGCCATCTATTCAGTATGAATGAAAATGACTTCTTGTCTTCTATTGAAATGAATAGACATTATTATTCTGAGCGAGAGAGACAGCATGAGCAGGGGAGTGTCAGAGAAAGAAAGAGACACAGAATCTGAAGACAGGCTTCAGTCTCTGAGCTGTCAGGCACAGAGCCCAATGCGGGGCTCAAACCCACCAACTGTGAGGTCATGACATGAACCAAAGTTGGATGCTTAACTGACTGATCCACCCAGCCACCCCAAAAGGCAGCCTATTGAATGGGAGAAGATATTTGCATATGATGTATCTGATAAAGGGTTAACATCCAAAACCTATAAAGAACTTGTCAAACTCAACACCCAAAAAAACAAATAATCCAGTGAAGAAATGGGCAGAAGACATGAACAGATATTTCCAAACGAAGATATCCAGATGTAGAGCATCCAGTGGAAAAAAGACAGCCTCTTTAACAGGTGGTGCTGGGAGAACTCGACAGCAACATACAGAAGAATATAACTAGATCGTTTTCTCATATCATACACAAAAATAAACTCAAAATGGATAAACGACCTGAATGTGAGACAGGAAACCATCAAAACCCTAGAAGAGAAAGCAGGAAAAAAACTTCTTGACCTCCACCGCAGCAGTTTCTTACTCGACACATCCCCAAAGGCAAGGGAATCAAGAGCAAAAATGAACTACTGGGACCTCATCAAGATAAAAAGCTTCTGCATGACAAAGGAAACAATCCATAAAACTAATAGGCAACTGATGGAATGGGAAAAGATAGTTGGAAATGACATACCAGATACAGGGATAGTATCCAAAATCTATAAGGAACTCATCAAACTCCACACCCGAAAAACAAATAATCCAATGAAGAAATGGGAAGAAGACATGAACAGACACTTCTCCAAAGAGGACATCCAGATGGCCAATAGACACATGAAATGATGGTCAGTGTCCCTCATCATCAGGGAAATACAAATCAAAACCACACTGAGATACCACCTCATGCCAGTCAGAGTGGCTAAAATGAACAAATCAGACTTTAGATGCTGGTGAGGATATGGAGAAATGGGCACCTTCCTACACTGCTGGTGGGAATGTAAGCTGGTGCAACCCCTCTGGAAAACAGTATGGAGGTTCCTCAAAAAATTAACAAAGGAACTCCCATATGACCTAGCAGTAGCACTGCTAGGAATTTACCCAAGGGATACAGAAGTGCTGATGCATAGGGGCACATGTACCCCAATATTGATAGCAGCACTTTCAACAATAGCCAAAACATGGAAAGAGCCTAAGTGTCCATCAACTGATGAATGGATCAAGAATATTTGGTATATTTATACAATGGAATACTACATGGCAATGAGATCTGGCCATTTGTAGCAACATGGATGGAACTAGAAGGTGATATGCTGAGTGACATAAGTCAGGCAGAGAAGGACAAATATCATATGTTTGCACATATAGGTGGGTTAGGAGGAAGTTAATGGAGGACAAAGCGGGAGAAGAAGGGGAAAATAGTTGGGGAGAGGGAGGGAGGCAAACCATGAGAGACTCTAGAACGCTGAAAACAAACTGAGGGCTGATGGGGTGGGGGAGAGTGGAAGGGGGGATGACAGGCATGGGGGGGGCACTTGTGGGGATGAGCACTGGGGTTATATAGAAACCAACCTGACAATGAACTATTTAAGTAAAAAAAAAAAGAGAAGATATCCAGATGGGTAACAGACATATGAAAAGATGCTCAACATCACTCATCGTCAGGGAAATACAAATCAAAACCACAAAGAGATACCACCTTACACGTGTCAGAATGGCTAGAATTAACAACTCAGGAAAATACAAATGTTGGCAAGGATGTGGAAAAAGGAGAACCCTTTTTCACTGTTGGTGGGAATGCAAATTGGGTTTAGCCACACTAGAAAAGAGTATGGAGGTTCCTCAAAAATTTAAAAATAAAACTACCCGATGACTGAACAATTGCACTACTAGGTATATATCTAAAGGATACAAAAATGCTAATTTGAAGGGGCACATGCATTTTGATTACAGCAGCATTATCAACAATAGCCAAAAATATGGAAAGAGCAAAAATGTCCATTTACTGATGAATGGATCAAGAAGTTGTGATAATACATACATACATATATATATATAATGGAATATATATATGTATAATCTAATATTACTCAGCCCTGAAAAAGAATGAAATCTTGTCATTTGCAGTGAAGTAGATGGAGCTGAAGTGTATTATGCTAAGCAAAATAAGTTAGTCAGAGAAAGACAAATACCATATGATTTCACTCATGTGGAATTTAAGAAACAAAATAGATGAACATTAGGGGAAAGAAAAAAAGAGGGAGGCAAACCATAAAAGAGACTCTTAGGTATAGAGAAAAAACTGAGGGTTGGTCGAGGGGAGGTGGATGTGGGGAAGGGTTAAATGAGTGATGTGTATTAAGGAGGGCATTTGTTGTGATGAGCACTGGATGTTGTATATAAATGATGAATCACTAAATTCTACTTCTGAAACGAATATTACAACATATGTTAACTAGAATTTAAGTTAAACTAGAAGTATAAAAAATCAGGCTTGTTAATTGAGTTCTCAAATCTTTTATATCTTTACTAATTGCTTTGGTTGCTTGGTCAATAAATAGTTGCGTGTTGATATCTCACACTTTGATGGTAAAAAAAAAAAAGATGTACATAACTTGAAGAAAGCACTATATCTTGTTCCTTTTGTACCTATTATTTTATTGAAATAAAAAACAGAACATTAAATAAGACTAACAGTGTTTAACATATTTTTATTTTATTTTTTAATGTTTTTTTATTTATTTTTGAGAGAGAGAACACAAGCTGGGGAGGGGTTGGGGAGGGGTAGAGAGAGAAAAGGGGACACAGAATCTGAAGCAGGCTCCAGGCTCCAAGCTGTCAGCACAGAGCCCAACAGGGGGCTCAAACTCGTCAACTGGGAGATCATGGCCTGGGCCAAAGTCAGACCCTCCACCAATTGAGCCACCCAGGTGCCCCAGTTTCACATATTTTTAAAACTGTTTAATGTCTGACTAAATCGAAGACACGTGGGATGTCCTACCTGCTCTTTTTCTCAATTGAGCCACCCAGGTGCCCCAGTTTCACATATTTTTAAAACTGTTTAATGTCTGACTAAATCGAAGACACGTGGGATGTCCTACCTGCTCTTTTTCTCAATTGAGCCACCCAGGTGCCCCAGTTTCACATATTTTTAAAACTGTTTAATGTCTGACTAAATCGAAGACACGTGGGATGTCCTACTTGCTCTTTTTCTTCTTCTTCTTCTTCTTTTTTAACTTCGTTTATTTATTTTGAGAGAGAGAGAGAGATAGAGACAGAGCAGGGGAGAGGCAGAGAGAGAGAGACAGAGAGAGAGACAGAGAATCCCAAGCAGGCTCCACACTGGCAGTACAGCACCCGTTATGGGGCTCAAATCCACGAACAATGAGATCGTGACCTGAGCTGAAATCAAGAGTCAGATGCTTAACCGCCTGAGTTCCTTAACCGCCAGGAACCCCTGTCCTACCTGCTTTATATATTCAATCTGTTGAGCAAGAACATGGTATGTAGCCCCTGGGAAACACTGCATGCTGTGAGAGAATGAGAGTAGGCAGGGAGAATAGTGTCTCAGTTCTGACCTCACAGGCCCCTAAAAGGATCTTGGAGATCGCTAGCCATCTAAAAGGCCACATTTTAAGAGCCTCTGCTATCAGTCAATTTCAATTCTGGATGTTGATGCAAACAATTAAGTGGAACCAAGTGGAACCCAGCAGTATATTGGAGATGAATGTACCATGCCCAAGTGGGATTCATTTCAGGAATGCAGGAATCCTAGGAAATCTATTAATTAAGGATATGATATATTGAAAAATCAAAGGAGGAACCACATTATCCCTTCAAAAGATGCTAAAAAGTATTTCACCAAAGGTAATACTTTTCTGACTAAAAAAGTACTAGGGAGGAACATGATAAAATAAATGCATCTCTAATTGCCAGCCTCATGTTTAACTAAAATAAAGTAGGAGCACTGTGTGAAGGGGCAGATCTTTCCTGAGCACTCAGGAGCTCAGGTTCTGCCTGGGGAGGTGGATTGTCCACAGTGGTGGCAAATGGGGAAGGGATGTCAGCCTCTGATGGATATCAGAGGTGGTGGCTGAAGAATGATCAACCAACTTAAACCATCAGCTCCCATGTTCCACTCTTTAGGTGTACTTACATCCTAGTGAAGCAGTGGGCAGCAGTGATTTCCCAGGTCTTCCCAAAGATGGTTCCTGGGGCAGTCTTCAGGCCAACCTTGCCTGCCTCCTTTGCTCTGCAAAGGCCACGTGGGAAGGGACTAAGAAAACTCAGCTTTATTACCCACGATCCTCCTCACCTTCAAGCCCAGATTATATTCTTTGAACATCTCTCTCTCTCTCTTTATTTTATTATAGTTTATTGCCAAGTTGGTTTCAGTGCTCATCACAAGTGCCCTCCTCCATGCCCATCACCCATTTTCCCCTCTCCCCCACTCCCCATCCACCCTCAGTTTGTTCTCAGTTTTTAAGAGTCTCTTGTGGTTTGCCTCCCTCCCTCTCCTTATATATTTTTTCCCCTTCCCTTCCCCTATGGTCCTCTGTTAAGTTTCTCATGTTGCACATGAGTGAGAACATCTGGTACCTGTCTTTCTCTGCCTGACTTATTTCGCTCAGCATAACACCCTCAAGGTCCATCCACATTGCTACACATGGCCAGATTTCATTCTTTCTCATTGCCATGTAGTATTCCATTGTATAGATAAACCACATCTTGATCCATTCATCAGTTGATGGACATTTAGGCTCTTTCCATGATTTAGCTATTGTTGAGAGTGCTGCTATGAACATTGGGGGGTACATGTGCCCCTATGCATCAGCACTCCTGTGTCCCTCGGGTAAATTCCTAGCAGTGTGATTGCTGGGTCATGGAGGAGTTCTGAACATCTCTCTTGTGCCAGGCACTTTAGTAGACACCTGACAAATGCTTATTGTATTCCAGAGAGATTACATTACTGGAAGTGGGTGTTTCACCCAAGAGTAAAATATCAAGCTCATCTTGACTTCTCCTGCCATCCCCCTCACCTTTTATTTTGCTCCAACAATCTGGTCTCCAAACTCTTGAGACCCCAAATCCACAGCATATCTCATATCCATCTCCTACCTTTGAGCTTGAGTCCTCCATAGTGCTGACCAGGACTACTCCCCCTACAATACTCTTTCTCTAGCCTCCACACATTCCAAATCAACCACCAGAGGGTGCTCTTTGACCATGTGACTTCTCTGATCAAAGTCATCCAAGGGTTCCCCACAGGGTGTAGAGTAATAGTGACATTATTCTTGTAGGCCCAAATCAAATGCCAGGTTTGTTTGTTTGTTTTTTTCCCAAATGCCAGTTTTCTAATTGTCTCATCCAGAAGCTCAGTATATTTCGCATTAAGTTTTTCTGTACACTTTTTTTTGTTGAGAATTTTATTGACATATAACACACACAGAGAAATACTCAAGTGATAAAGTACTTTGAATTTTCAAAAAATATAACCAGAACTCAGATCAGGAAACAGACTGGCAGAATCCCAGCAGCAGCCACTGCAGACACTACTCCCTGGAAGGGTAACTGCTATCCTGATATCTAATACCGTCTATTAGTTTTGCATGATTCTCGTTTTATGTAAATAAAAGTAATATAGTATCTTTTTGCATGCCTAGTTTGTACACATAGTTTTCATTAGTAAGATGTAAATCACTTGAAGAAAGGTACTGTATCTTGTTCCTTTTTGTACCTCCTTCCCCACGCCCTGGGCTCTGGCATGGAGATTTGTACAGAGAAGGCATCAAATGAGAATTAAGCCAGTGTGACAGGATGTCAACAACTAATGAATTTAAGTGAAGGATAAACAGATGTTCATTGTTTTGTTCTTGTAAAACACCTGTTCTGTAGATTTGCAAAATTTCAAACAAACCTCGAGATATAAAAGAAAAGGGCTGTCAAGTATGAGTTCAATGACAGAAAAGCAGGAAAGCCTTTTTCACTGAGGTTTTATATCAGGGGCTATTTGTGAATTATATAGTTTTATTCACCAAATATTTATTTGTCATCTACCGTGTTCTGAGCACTGCAGTAGGTGCTGTGGATAAAATGATGAATAAATCTTTACCACACATTGGGAATATTTGGGAGAAATGGCTTTGTTGAGTACACCCGCATGGTGGTCAAGAGAAGGAGTCACTGTGGCCACACTTTACAAGGATTTTCTCTTCTTTTTTTTAAAGTAGTATTCTAATGTTTGTTTTATTTTTGAGAGAGAAAGAGCATGAGCAGAGACAGAGAGAGAGAGGGAGAGACCCAGAATCTGGAGCAGGCTTCAGGCTCTGAGCTTTCAGCACAGAGCTCGATGTGGGGCTTGAACCCATGAACCATGAGATCATGACCTGGGCCGAAGTCAGACGCTTAACCAACTGAGCCACCCAGGCACCCCAAGGATTTTCTACCTAAGGTATCTATGCATCCTGAGGTCCAAGAAGCCAGAAAAGACTCAGATTGCTTCTATTCCTTCTCATTAAAAGGAACATGTTCTTTCCACACTCTATTTTATGTTCTGTATCAGACAATTATAAAACTAAAAAAAAAAAAAAAAAGGTGCTTGAATTTTCTCTTGACAAATTGTCAAAATGGCAAACCATAAAAAGTTCCCTACTCCCTCCTCTGCCTGCACTGCTCACCTGGTTTTCCACACGGACCAGGATGTTGCACATGTGTGTCATTGGGTGTCACAGAACAAGAGAAAGTCCAGCACTCCTCAGTGCCCATTGGCACTAAAACGTAGTGGTGGACTCACTTTTTTTTTAAAAAAAAGTTTTTTTTATTTTTGAGACAGAGAGAGACAGAGCATGAGAGGGGACGGGTAGAAAGAGAGGGAGATATAGAATCTGAAGCAGGCTCTAGGCTCTGAGCTGTCAGCACAGAGCCCGATGTGGGGCTCGAAGCCATGAATGTGAGATCATGACCTGAGCCGAAGTCTGAGGCTTAACCGACTGAGCCACCCAGGCGCCCCTGGACTCACTTTTTTTTAGTGCGCAGATCTTGTGAGTCAGACCCCAATTTGACACGCTCTTTAGCCATTTCCATGAAATGAATCTACTTAGATGGGAAGCATCTACTTAGATGCTTCTTGTGACTAGAAAGATTTCAGTGTTGCTTTGAGCAAAGTGGACAATGACCACATCCCATATAGCTCTGTGTGATGGCTTTTTTTATGTGTCGACTTGGCCAACCCACAGCCTCCAGTTATTCAATGAAACAATAGTCTAGGTGTTGCTGTAAAGGCATTTTGCAGATGTAATAAAAGCCCCTGATGAGTGAACTTAAGGTAAAGAAGACCATCCTGAATAATCTGGGCTGGCCTGACTTAATTATTTGGAACAGATGTCTGTCTTAAGAACAGAGCTGAGGCTTCCCCAAACAAGAGAAAAAATTCTGCCTGTGGAGAATACTATCAGCCCATACCTGTGGAGTTCCAGTGTCGTGTGATCTTCTCTCTTTTTTTAATGTTTATTTATTTTGAGGTGCGGGGGGAGAGGGAAGGGCAGAGAGAAAGGGAGAGAAAGAATCCCAAGCAGGCTCCACCCAGTGTACAGCCCAAGGAAGGGCTCCATCCCATGAAAAGGTAAGATCATGACCTGAGCCTAAGTCAGGAGTCAGACACTTAACCAATTGAGCCACCCAAGTGCCCTCTGTGATCTTCTCTTTCTCACTGCCTGCCTGATAGATTTAATTGCTTGGCCACTCCCCTGCAACCATGTTAGCCAATTCCTGGTGTGTTAGCTTGCTTAGCCTCCTGTAACAAAATATCATAAACAGGTTGACTTAGAAGAACAGAAATTTATTGTGTCATAGTTCTGGAGGCTACAAGCCCGAGATCAAGGTGTTAGTGTGGTTGGATGCAAGTGGTGACGGTGCCTCTCCGCAATCCTGCGGCGGTTTGCTGGTGATCATTGGTGTTCCTTGGCTTGTAGATGATGCATCACCCCACTGTCCATCTTCATGTTCATATGATGTTCTCCCTGTGTGGGTGTCTCTCTCTGCGTCCAAATCTCTCCTTTTATAAGGACAGCAGTCATATTAGTGCATGTTAAACCCCATATTAGTGGGTTAAGGCCTACGCTAATGATCTCATTTTAACATGATCACCTCACTAAAGATTTTAGCTCCAAATAAGGTCACATTCTGGGGTGCTGGAGGTTAGGATTCCAACATATCTTTTTGAGATTCTCTGTTGAACCATGGCTGATATACTCTGTGGGTATCTCTTGGTTGCATTCCCTAAAGTAGCTTACCAGAAGCACTGTGACCTTCAGGTAGTACATTCCATGTCTCCAAAAACATTGACTCAACCTCTGATCTGGAGATGTTTAAATCTGAATGTAAGCACATACAACTGCTCAGATCACACACACACACACAGGGCCAGTGTTTGGGACTTATCAGAAAATTATTACTGTTAGAATTCTGGAGCATCTCAGGCAGCTGGACTATGGGTGTTTTAACTGATAAGGGGAGTGTTTTAACTATAACCTGTGTTTGCCATAAAAAGCTGCTTGTCTAACAAAAATGAACAACTTGAGAACTCAATAGTTGGCTTTGTAGGATGTGGGCAGAATGCTCATGGGTGTGAGGACATGGAGGGGAGCTGTATCTAGCGGCTGAGAGCTGGAGAAGACATTTCACATTTCCGAGCCTGTTAATGTGTAACACACTTACTTGTGGCCAAGCATACCTGATCTGATTTAATCTCACCACCTTCTTATTAGGCACATATTATTCTCTCATGGTAAGGCTGAAGAAAATGAGTCTTAGATGACTCTTAGATCATACATCTAGTGGGGTGCCTGGGTGGCTCAGTCGGTTAAGCATCTGACTTCGGCTCAGGTCATGATCTCATGGTTCATGGGTTCGAGCCCCATGTTGGGCTCTGTGCTGACAGATAGCTCAGAGCCGGGAGCCTGTTTTGGAATCTGTGTCTCCCCCTCTCTCTGACCCTTCCCTGCTCACGCTCTCACTCTGTCTCTGTCTCTGTCTCTCTCTCTCTCTCTCTCAGAAATAAATTTTTAAAAATTTAAAAAGAAAAGATCATACCTCTAGTAAGGATAGCCCATGATTCAGACATAGAGTTGTTCTCATTCTTCATGGATTCCACATTTGCAAATTCACCTACTTCCTAACATTTATTTGTAACTCAGAACTAATGGTGCTTTCATGATCATTCAAGGACAGGTGCAGAGCAGGGAAATATTTGAGTCACCTGATGCACATGTTCCTAACTGAGGTCTAATGAGGTGACACTCCACCTTCTTGTTTTAGCTCTTATACTATAAACAAGTGTCCTTTCCAGGGTCCCTTGAGTGCCACAGGTTTTGTTTGGTGTTTGGTTTTGGTTTTTTGTTTTTTGGCTTTTTTTTTTTTTTTTTTTGCATTTTTGTGCTTTTTGTTGGTGGTTTTGCTGTTTGAAATGTCCCTAAACGTTGTGCTGAAGTGCCATCTAGTGTTGTAAGGCAAGGAGGCTGTGATGTGCCTTACAGAGAAATTAGATGAGTTTTGCTGAGGCACAGGCTATAGTGGTGCTGGCTGTGAGTTCAGTCTTAGTGAGTCAGCAACATATATTGAATAAGGTGACTTTAAGCAGAAATACCCATTAAACCAGAGGCTCCCAGGAACTGAACTCCTTGGAGCAGAGGTTCAGTAGTCACTAATTTGGTGTTCATGGTGACTTTATAGGACAGAGATGCTGCAAAGACTGAGAACCAACTGTATCCATGTTGGGCCATAAAAGCTGCCCTTTCTTACTGCATTATGAGGATGGGAATCGGGACCCAACATGTTGATGCCTCTGTCTTCTTACCTGTTTCAGGGATGAAAGAGACTGTAGCTTGAAAGCCTCTGAAGGTCACGTTTTTATCCGACTGGAAGCTGATGAGCATTACACCAGAGGAGCTCAGCACGGGGGCAGGAGCAACAAAACCACAAAACCTTGCTGGTTAAAGCCCAGCCAAGGCCAGACGAGGTCAAGGGCCCAGCAAATAGACATGGCATTGGATAGGGGGAAAAAAATTATCCTTTAGGCAATTGTTGAGAAATAAACTTTTTTGGTTGGTGTCACAATTCATTTTCAGAATAGAAAAACTCCCACTGCGAATGCCCCTGAGGGAACTGGTTTGAGCCAATGGGTTTATTTCAATGGCACTTTCCCCTTCTGACCCTTAAATCAGAAGGATCTTCCACACCTTCTGTCCAAATGGCTCTTTGATCCTCCCTCTAGCTCTTCTTGCCCCTGACCTGGGAGAAGGGGTGGTGGTAGTGACCACCTAGGGAGGGAGGGAAGGAGGGGGTGCAGGGGAATGAAGGAAGCTCGAGCCAGATCCTTTTTATTCCCAAGAACGATTTCCCCAAAAGGACTGGGTCCAAGACAAACCAGGGGAGCTGAGGCTCCAGGGACACAGACCTATTTCCTCCTGCCTTTCCACGTCCCTGTGCACCACCACGTAGTCAGAAGAACAATCTCCGTTCTCTTCTATTTCCAGACTCTGAAAGGAAAGCTGACAAAACTCCATGTTACATCCACAGCAAATCAAATGAACAATTGACCTGATTTTGAGTAAGCAGAGAAATGTGGAGTGTTCAGCTTGCTCTGGGGTGTGCCCGTAAGAAGAAAGTGAGTGGGGCATTCATGAATAGGTTAAATTACTTAGGAAAAGACACTATCCCACAGACTCCTAAACCCTAGACACCTCTAAACTACCAAATAGGGACCAAATATAAGGGTGCAAATATTTGAACTCCCCGGTGCTCTCCTGGGAAGACCAAAGAAATAGCAAAGAACAATCTAAGCAATTTGATAGCACCTGCCTTCAATTGACTTTGAAGAACGGAGCAATGGGAAACAGGGCTGATGAGGTGGGAATTTAGATTTTAAACACACAGATAATGGAGATTCAGTGGAGCCTGAACACTCACCAAAAGACACAGGACTGCATGGACAGAACAGAGTGGAGGTAAGTGATCACTGATGGTGAATGTAGGCATGGGAAGAAGGAGAGTGTCAGAAACAGGATCCATTCAAACATTTCTAAACCTGACTACGATACTTTCTGGTAGCAGACCTTTTTCTCTATGAGTCAAATGGTATGTACATAGTTATGACTTGTAATCCTAACCTCCAAAGTCCTATCTTGGATGGTCCTGCACACTGATGCTGTCACTGACTGCAGGGTGTGAAAGCATCATTTCACTGATGCATGGCACTAAGGACGCATTTATTGAATGGGTGTGTTTTTGAATCATTTCTAGCTCTGGTACGTTCAGATTTTCAACTATATTTTGTCTTCCTCCTTCCAGAAATCTGCTCATACTTAAACTTTTATCCTCCATAAACAATCCTCCCTTAATGCTGCTTCCTCCTGAAATTTCTGTTTTAAGTATTTGGGTTCCAGAAACTTTTAGAAAGAGAAACTCTATACTTATTTCCTCTGTGTCTTCTTCTACTCATGTGTAAAACCTGGGTGATCTTGTTTCTGCTCTGAACATCAGACTTGCTATTTCTGGCCCCCACACGCACTCCCACCTGCTCTCTATTGTTCAATTGTCAATCTGATTATTACCTTTTTGCTGGGAGATGAGAAGGATAGTGGCTGAAAGGCTGAAATGCTCAGTCCTCCTTTTTAAACCCTAACTTTCTGTGGTAAATCCAAACTATTGGCCACACCTTTTTGTTTGCTGCTTGTTTTGTGTTTTAAATTAAAGTCTCTATTCTCTGGACTGTCACAACTTCACACTTCCTCCTGAGTCTCGACTTCTTTTTGCCTCTTAAATATATGAGAACCTGGGAAACTTGGGTGGCTTGGTCGGTTAAGCGTCTAACTTTGCCTCCAGCCATGAGCTTGCAGTTTGGGAGTTTGAGCCCTGAGTCAGGCTCTGTGCTGACCTCTTGGAGCCTGAAGCCTGCTTCGGATTCTGTACCTGCCTCTTTCTCTGCTCTTCCCCTGCTCGCTCACTCTCTCTCTCTCTCCTCTCTCTCTCAAAAAAAAAAAAAATATATATATATATATATGAACCCAGAGGTCTTGTCTATCTTTACTACTCCCTCTTTAGTTTCTACTCTACTTTCTTTCCTTCATATCCTTCCTTGCTTTTAATTAGATTTTAAGAGAAGGACTTCTAAATAAATGCCTCTTTCCAACCTCATTCTGGCTGCAGTGTTACCTTCAACTCTCTGGTGGCATCTCTGCAGATGACCTACTAGTGTTTAATGAACTCCAAAAGCTGCCAAACAAATGCTGACCAAACTCCGTATCCTGACATTGAAAACCTCTGAACTTTGAGCTCAGCCTTCCCTTCTACCGCCCTTCCCAATACAGCTCTGATTCTTGACTCCAGCCAGTCCCTCAGCCTGTTCTACGCTGGCTTCTCTGTGCTTGCTCTGTTCTTCTTCATGGAAGTCTTGTTGTTTGGGTCTTATTGGAATTGACTTTTGTTAGCCGTTACTTACAAAGTATTTTGTTATCAGTTTAATTAATAAGGAAGAAATGCTTGTTTCTAGAAGGTAACTGATTAAACCAGTTAACAGGTCCAGGTGGAGGCAGCCCTTCAACAGACAGTAAAGCGCACAGCTGCCATCTAGTGGTATATGTGGTAGTTACAGTGAAAACAAAACAAAAAAAACCTCTGCCCTTAAGGTGTTTATGTTAGCGATTCTGTGGATATACCAGAGCAAAGTTGAGCGTAACCAGGGTCAGTACCTTTATTAGGTAGTGTTTGGGGGCTTGAAAAACCCAGTTACAGTTGGCCATGTTGCTATAGTATTCGGGATAGTGAAGACTCTGTATGAGGCCTTCTTCAAAAAGGACAGTAAAGGAACTGCAACCTGAATCTGAAACACAAGGAAAACGTCCTAACCTTGGCATCACTCAAGCCGAGGGGAATCAATCCTCTGTGTGCTCCCATCTATCATCTCCCACAAACGGCTCAGCAGCTGACTCCTCAGGCAGAGCCAATAAGAAAGAAGACGTCTGTGCACTGATTCTCCAGAACCCATTCAGCCCTCTCAGCTCCCTTGGGTGCGTGAGAAGCAGAGTCAGCAGGGCTGGAGAAGGAGCGCCTGCGCTGGCATCTCACCGGCCTAGTGGCCCCTCCGCGATGGAAGGAACCAGGCCCCGTCCGGAGCTCCCTGCCCCTCACCTCATTCCTGGGGCCTCCACCTCTCTAAAAGGCCTGAGTAGTGCGTGATAAAAGCAGTGGTTTTACCAGGAAGGTAGTTTGGTTTTAGAGCTTTATAGGTGAGATTGAACCCCGCTGCGTGATCTGTGGCATCAGAGATGAAATTCAGCCGAATGGAGTTGGAGACAATAAGAACTGATGAAGGGAGGCTTTCTCCGCAGAACTTCCCTGCAACGTAAGAATCAGGAGTCTTTGTTCAGAGTCTAGGAAACAGCATCCATTTAGAGACTTCAGGAACTGGACTTGAACTGGATTTGTCGGGATACTGGAGGATTATCTAAACCAGGGTTTCTCAACCTCAGTACTGCTGATATTTTTTAACTGGAACATTCTTCGTGTTCAGGCTGTCCTGTGCATTTATGAGATGTTTTGTGGCGTCTCTGACCGTACTCCTCAGATGCCAGTATTACTATCTCTAGTCATGACAACGAAAGATGCTGGAGACATTGCCAAGGAACTCACTGGGAACAAAATCTCCTATTAAGAACCACAGAAATGCTCCTCTGTTTCTGTTTGTCTCCCACTCATGGTTATCCATTGGTATTTTCCTTCTTAGCTAGATGATGCAGTCAAGGTCATTTTCACGCCTAGGAAGGCAGCATTCTGCCCGAGAGCCCTGCAGTAGGTCTACATTTTACCCCTGATGGGCCCCCGACCCGGCAAATGAATCTAGGAAGCCTGGTTCCATGGGACGCAGCTGGAGCCAATGACCTGTTCTGTGGCCTTGCAACCACCACACAGGCTCAGGTCAGGTCCTTTCCACTGTCAGTCCTGAGTCCCAAACTTGCAGACGGGAAGTGTGGCATTTACAGATGCCTCAGTGCCAGACAGATTGCACCCCGACACCCCACTCAGCCCTCGCAGCACAAGTGTCCATTTGACCGTGTGAACATCCACTCACCAAGAAGTCTGTCTTCTAAGGAATGTATCGAGAGGTAAGTGTGGAGACAAGACTCTGCATCCAAGTGGGAAACATTGAGCAGCACATGCATGTTGGCCGGTGCCAGCAGGGTCCAGACACATAGCCTGCAGGCAGATCCATTAAGAGGGTGTTATTTTGAGACAGAAAGTATCCAGTTAATGGGCACAGCCGGACTGGAGGTGGGGGCCGGGGAGGAGTGGCAGGTCGGCTACTCACTGCTTGCTCTCGTCACGCAGGTGGGGGCTTTCTGGGAAATGCATCTCTCCCTGAGGCTCATGCAGCACGCGATCCTGCTCGCTGCAGGAGACTGGGAAGGAGAGCCATGAGAATGGAAACCATGGTGGCTGGCCACCATAGCCCGTTCCTGCTAGAACCTGTACAGAAGCGCCTGATTCTTCATTATGCATGCTTCCTCTCTTGTGACAACTTTCCCTGCCATGGCTTCTGTGGTAACTCACTGTTCTTGCGCTGACACCATAACTCGATTCTATAAATACATGTATTTCCTGGTTCCATCCTTAGCTTTCCTCTCTCTCTATATGAGCCTTCTGACTAGTCTCCTCTATACTCTTGAGTTTCAACTATTATTCTACAGTCCTGAACTTCAGACCTGGTTTTTCAACCATCTCCTAGATATCCCCTTAACATGCTACAGATGGTCTGCAAAAACCTGCTTCCACTTCTGATTCGGTTACTTTTAGGTAGGCTTTGCTTCGTCTCTCATGCTCAGAACTTTGGTACCATCCTTGGTTCTTCCCTATCCCTCACCACCCTTCATCTAAGTGACTGCCAAGCGCCAATTCTTCTTGTTTCCATTCCCATTCTTTCATTCTCCGGCCATTGCCCTAAGTCTCTGGAACTAATGTGTAATCTCATAAATCCACCTTGAATTATTTCCTCTGCATCCTATCTCTTATGTGCTGTTCTTATACCACCAGAATATGCCTCTAATCTATCTAATTAATCAGCTTCCTATTACTCAATAAATCCAAACTTTTTTTTGACAGGCATCCAAAATTTCCACAAATTGGTCTCCATGTATTTTCTTATCTCCCTCACTTTAGCTGCTCTGACTGACATACTGGTCTCTTTTACCCCATTTTCCTATGTCCATCTTTTAGCATCCATCTTTCAATAAAGATGATTCCTTGAGCTGCGATACTTTTCTTTATCTGTATCCCATTTCCACCTGACAACATTCTACTGGTTCTTTGTGGTTTCATTGTTGGTTTATTTGTTTCTTGTGATTCAGTTTAAGAGGCATCTATGTTCCAAAGCCACCTCTGGCTTCCCCCCCCACCCCCAGCCACTTAATCCCGTAGTTAGCAGGGTACTCTTTTCCCCAAAACTATCTTTGTCTGGTTCCACAGACACAGAACCACTGAAGATAGGAGCCAAAGCTGCCTTAGAGACTATCTGATCCAGACTTTTCTTTTTAAAAAATGTTTTAATGCTTATTTATTCTTGAGAGAGAGAGAGAACCAGTGGGGGAGGGACAGAGAGAGAGGGAGACACAGAATCCAAAGCAGGCTCCAGGCTCTGAGCTGTCAGCACAAACTCACAAACCATGAGACATGACCTGACCCTAAGCTGGACGCTTAACCAGCTGAGAGCCACCCAAGCATCCTCTGACTCTTCTTTATGGACAAGGAAACTGAGGTCCAGAGGTAGGAAGGAACTTTCCCAAAGTCACAGTGGATTCATTACAGACTTGGCAGTATAACACTGAGGGAGAGTCCCCTGTGTATGTGAGGACACTTTCAGGGTAAGGCGTGTAGCTTATTGACCACACCTGCACCACCTCATCCCCCTCCCCTGAGTGTCTGATCCAAAGCTAGGATTCGACAATGTTTGCTGAGTTGAGATGGAGCGCTCAAGAAGTGAAATGGGAGGGAATCCAGAGCTCCTTCTGGGTGATGGGCTGCCCTGACTGGCAGGGAACGGCTGTGGGTGCCCCAAATGTGGGTAGCTTTCTACCTAGTGAGCAGAGAGACCTCTTGCAAAGACTTTTAATTACAAAAGGAACTTATATTCAGAAATACTAGATATTAATTCCTGCTCCTGGTGGAGCAGGCTGTAAGAAATACCCACCTCTGGAGCTCTTCCTCTGCTTCCCTGGGAAAGAAAAAGAAACATGCTCTTCAAGGTTTGCGATATCCTGAACAGTATTTCAACAAGTTAGCATTTCCCTGGCTCAAAAGTGCAGGAATTTTTAAGTCAATATGCAGCTAATGAAAAGCTAATCTCTGGAAAGAACAGAAAGGATAATTTAACAAAGCAGGAATGTGGTCTTGGTGTTTTAATGAAATTTCACTCTCCCTATTAAGTGCATTAATCAGGCCATGAATAGCTTGGAAGTGACATAGAGGAAGAGGTTGTCTGGTCTACTTCTCTCACTGTTCATGAGAAGTGGGGCTGGAGATGGAAATAAGTGGCCCACAACCACAAAAGAGTTGCCGGGGTAGCTACCACTTGAGCTGAGGGCTTGGATGCCTGCCACTGTACACTTGATAACAAACCCAAGTTCTTAGCAAATGAATTTTAATTAACCCCTTTGGGACAGAACAGAAGCCCTATTGAAGCTGGAAGCTACTTGTTAGAAAACAATTAAGTTGGACGTGGAGGCAGAATCGAAGTTTCAATTAACTCACTGGTCAGTCTAGCAGAAGTTGCATATGGACCCTGGTCTTTTCATACTTATGGTACCCAGATCTGTGCCTGGCCTTCTCAACCACAGCATCACTCACATTTTGGGTGGGATCATTCTGTGTCATGAGTGCTGTACTGTGCATTGTAGGACACTTAGCAACATCCATACCTCCTTCTCACTGGGTGCCAGCAGCACCCCCACATTGTGACAACCAAAAATGTCTGCAGACATCCTCTGGGGAGCAAAATTTCCCCAGTTGCTACATCTTGCTGGCAAACTTGAGATGTAAGTGATGAAAATATATCTCTAGCTGATTGTTTCAGCTAAAGACAATTTGACAAAGTCTAGGATGAATGGATTCATGTTCCTTTGTATATTTGTATGCTGTACTGCACACCGTGTTTTACTCTTGTTTTAAATTTCATAAATTTATAATTTTTATGTGCTCCACTTAAAACAGAAGCAAGCCCATCTGCTCAGTGGTCCTGTCTTGCCTGGACTTGCTGATGCTCTCTCTGGCCCTCGCTTCTTGACCTTACATGTGGCTTTATTACCAATTTGGAGGTGTTTGTGGATCCAGGGAAGCACTTTTCTAAGATCTGTGAAGATCCCAGGGGACCCTTGGTTATCCTTCTGCATGTTGTTTCTCCAGCCTCGGCCACAGCCCAAACCCCAAGACGTCACACCAGCCAGAGTCCAAGCCCCCTTCTGATTCCGGCACATGAGGGAGCCTCCTGAGTCTCCCTGTCAGGGGGAAAAGCCTCCATTACCATCATTGTCTGTGTCTGTGCTCACTTTTCCCCCCACAAAGATGTTAACTGAGGATCAATGACATTTCTTTACTTCTAATAAGTTGGACTCTGAGGTCCAGGAGAACAGCCAAGCACAATTCACATTTAATCTTCAAATATCAGTAGGACCTATCAATTCCACCTCTTTATTCCCCATCCTTCCCCTTCCACCCTTTCATCTGTCTGCTATTTCATCCTGCAGACTCAGAGAAGTCTTTCCCAGTAGTAAAACTGATCCCAGATCTTGGTCAGCAGGAGGAATGGAAGGAAGGTGAAGTTCCCATTATCCACAAGTTGGAAACTTCTAAATAGGAAAATGCCAGCCATCCTTCAGATGTAGAGAACCCTAACCTCACTGATGGCACTATCTCTGTTAGTTGGTCTTTTGGAAAAAGGAGAAGACCTCCTCTGACTTCACACTCCCCAGTAAAAACAGATTGTAAAAATGTCCTTTTATTTTGACTTGACCTCCCTTGTCACTCCTGACAAGAATCCAGTTTTGTCTACAGCCTTCCTTCAGGCTCTCACCTGATGACAAAGCTGAGGGAAACCCTTCTGGGGACCTTTCAGCCTGGCCACTCCCACCTACCTGACATGCATCCTTGCCTCCATCTGGGAAGCCTGTGCAGAGAAACGTCTGTCCACTGACAGGTTTCTTTAGGGTTAACAAAGCTGCCTCACACTCTTCCTGGGTCAAAATGGGCAGGTTCACATCCTGCAATACTTGTGAGAGGACACCATCTAGGAAACACAAAGATGAGAGCCCAGCGAGGGACTCTCGCACTTCCTGAATTAAAGATGTCGCGTTCAGGTTTTGTTCTTTGGAAAGATCTGAATTTCTATACACAATGGATATTCTCTTTTGAAATGCTTACACAATTGTTCTTTTACAAAGAAATTAAAAACTCTATTTTCTAATTACCCACTAGGAAGTTCTGAGGTCTGATTAAGAGAAGTGGCGTAGAAGTTCTTACCTTCAGCCGAGCGGCCCCAGCCTGCGGTTGTACAAATAAATCCAGCCTCAAATTGTTCCTTTGGCTCTGGAAGACACATTGGGCCCACAAACTGGCCTGAAGAAAAGAGCAGGACAATGTTTGTCTCATCCATGGAGGAGAGGACACCCTAAGCCACTCACATTTGGTATGTAGATGGTTCCCAAAGACCTTGTGAGAGTTGTGATATCCATGCCTCGCACCTCCAGGAGCCACTTATCAGACAAAGAAAGACTCTTTCCTGAATCCACCTAACCCTATGTATGAAGCCACAAGCAAAAAGACTTTCACATAGGATACCCTCCACCCCAAATCCCTGTCTTGAAGCGCATGACCCAGAACTGTTGGGCATATGCTACATAACAAACAATGTAGGAAATGTGCTATGGAACAGAAGTTATAGAGCACATGGGATAGACAATTCAGAGTGAACCTCTAATGTTTACCAAAATGAAAGGCGCCATCCATCTTCAAAAGAGCAATATCATAGTCCATTGGCTTCTTGATGGAGAAATAGGGGTGTATGATGATGGTTTCAATGGTGAGGGTTTGCTCCCCTGGGTCTATATGGCTCAAGTCATACTCTCCAGCAGTAACATTCAAAGTTGATGCAATATTTCTGTGAAGAATAAGCAATAAAATGGGTGAATTTCATTTAGCCTCTGATATACTTGTACTGGTTGACAATCTGGCATCTTTGAAATGACATGGGTGGATGATATGAGTGTGAGGATGATGAACAGAGAAAGTGAGAATGACTCCATCACTACTAGTAAAAATGCAAAAGTCCCCATTTAAGTGGGGAACTAGTAAAGAGTGACCTCAAATGGAGCCAATAACACGATAAATTGAATACTTTGCAATGTTATTCATAAAATGTCTAAAAACACATTTATATTGTAACTCGGAGGGTCTGAAGCCACAGTGGACTTTATGCTTCTACTCTAACTAGCTGGCATGGCCTCAATATCAGTGAGAGTCTTTGAGAATGATTTGTGATTCCCCCTAAATATGCTGTTTTAATATCAGAGATCTAATGCTCAGTATATATTGTGAAAGACATAATAGCACCAAAACTCTGATATCTCAGAGAGTATGCACAGTAAAGGCTTTAGGACTGATTAAAACAATGAGAAGTGAGGATCTTCTCCATATATATGTAATTTAGAGACATGGTGTGAGATGGGAAAGACCATTTTATTTCCATTCTTCCTGTAGCAAAGTTATCTAAAAGGAACTCGGTAGGGTGCATCCAGTTGCATTAAGAACTTTGGGCTTACAATATTTGGGCAACTTTCATTCCCAGAAGTGATTATTTTTTTTAACTTTTTAATTTTTTTAAATGTTTTATTTATTTCTGAGAGAGAGAGAGAGAGAGAGACAGCATGAGCAGGGGAGGGTCAGAGAGAGAGGGAGACACAGAATCTGAAGCAAGCTCCAGGCTCCAAGCTAGCTATCAATACAGAGCCCAATGCTGGGTTTGAACCCATGAACCATGAGATCATGACCTGAGCCAAAGTCAGATGCTCAACCAACTGAGCCACCCAGGTACCCTGAGAAGTGATGATTTTTTATAGAACTGAAAAGGGCATAATTTTCCCTTGGTATACTCTTCCCAGCTCTTGTCTATATCGGGTACCTGACCTAATACACAGCATCTCTTTAGCCTAATCGTCTGCCACACTGCAGTGAAATTATCAGTTAACTCTTCTTTAGACTATCAACTCTCTGGGAGCAGGAATTCCATCTTTCTTACCTTTGTATCCTGGTAGCCCCCAAAGTGTTTAGTACCAAGTAAATGTCCAGGGGATGTTTGCTGATTTAAAATGAAAGAGGGAAAATATGGGACATGATCTTGATTTCAGTCTAGTGACTACCAAGAGCACTGAAAACAATAGAACATTTAGAGCACAGGAATGTGGATAAAAGATGGAAGTTGTTAGACTGAAGCTCAAAGAGGCTTGACCAGTAGTAGGAAAGGAGACATGGGAGACTTCTCTACATTTTTACTGGCCTCCCTTTGTTTTCTTCTATCATTTTTTTTTTTTTTTTACCTTTTAATGCTGTAAGTTTATTTCAAAGGAAAAAAATAGAACAAAAACGACCTTTGAGTTTGGGGAGGAGAACTGTTTTTACACTTTTGGAAGTGGCAGAAGACATTGGATCAAGAAGTGAGTTACTAGAACATAAAGTTGCATTCCAACAGCTGCAGTGAGCCATGACTAAAGATGGGTGATGCTGTCAGGGGCTACCGGGGCATGGCTTTCTATTAATAATGTTTAATGTCAGCTCCATCACACAGACAGAAATCACAAATAAATCCCCCAAACATGGGATCAGTAGGAGCAGACATTTCTTATAAAAGCAAAATACTGGTATGAACAATATTTTCCAGAGTACACATTTCGTATCTAGATTTTATTGTGTGAAACAAAGTCAAAATTAGAAGCCCTGGGTTCTTTTATCAATTTTTTAAAGATGCATAATGAACCAGATTATTTTTTTTCACTGAAATTTAGGAGAGAATTTTTCACAAATATATCTTTGTGATACTTTGTTTTCACTTGGATGTTATTCTTTTTTTTTTTTTTACAAATAGTTTATTGTCAAGTTGGTTTCAATATAACACCCAGCGCTCATTCCCAGAAGTGCCCTCCTCCATGCCCATCTCCCCCCTCCCCACCACATCCATCAGTCCTCATTTTGTTTCTCAGTATTCAAGAGTCTCTCATGGTTTGCCTCTCTCCCTTTCCCCCACCATTTCCCCCTTTCTTCTCAAGTTCCTCCTTATCTCAAGTTCCTCCTAATCCTCCTATACGTGCAAACATATGATATTTGTCCTTCTCTGCCTGACTTATTTCGCTCAGCATAACACCCTCAAGGTCCATCCATGTTGCTACACATGGCCAGATTTCATTGTTTCTCATTGCCATGTAGTATTCCATGGTATAGATAAACCACATCTTCTTGATCCATTCATCCGTTGTTGGACACTTAGGCTCTTTCCATGTTTTAGCTATCGTGGAGAGTGCTGCTATGAACATTGGGGTACATGTGCTCCTATGCATCAGCATTTCTGTATCCCTTGGGTAAATTCCTAGCAGTGCTATTGCTGGGTCATAGGGGAGTTCTATTGTTATTTTCCTGAGGAAACTCCACACTGTTTTCCAGAGGGGCTGCACCAGTTTACATTCCCACCAACAGTGTAGGAGGGTGCCCGTTTCTCCACATCGTCACCAGCATCTAGAGTTCTCTGATTTGCTCATTTTAGCCACTCTGACTGGCGTGAGGTGGTATCTCAGTGTGGTTTTGATTTGCATTTCCCTGATGATATTCTTTAATTACTTGCAGTCATATTTAAGTAAATAAAGCTTTCCACTCCTGCAAAGAAAGTTAAATACCAAGTTAAATACCCTCTGACGATGTCACTGAGCCATTTTTGTCTTATGCATTTAGGATGTTCCCATGCTTAGCATAAATCACCCATTTCCATGTTTTAATAGGGTTACTGCTGCTGATTCCAGGGGAGAAGGTGGATAATCTGGCATTCAACCATGAACTAGGCCTTCCCTACCTGTTTGCAACGCAGTGAGCAGCCGTAATCACCCATTGTGCAGAGATGATGGTTCCCCCACAGATGTGCTTCTGCCTTCGTTTCAGAGACACCTGGATTACAAAGAGCTGAAGTGGGAGCATGTCAATGCCCTGTGACCCCCACAAAACCTAGAGACTGAGCATACGCTGAAACATAGACCCAGGCTTTTATGTACAAATATTAGAAGTTGTGGAGTATGAAGAGGTAAAACCCATCCCATTACAGCTCAGAAGGGCAGTGTTGGAACCAGAACATTTCCAACCCTGGTTTGCAGAAGAGGTAGTTAATTTGAGATGGTTGGCTATAAGGGTTTAGTAGAATTAATAGTAAAAATTGTTGTGATTGATTGATTGATTTTCATAATAGTGTTAGCCCAGACTGTTACTCTAACAATATGAACAATGTCTGTGAATGAAGAGAAAGAAAGAAAAGTATAAGATATACCAGAGTCCAAATGAAGAGATTTGGAAGCAAAACAAGGTGAGAGCGAAGGCAGTCTTTCAGCACATGCTTCAATTCCTTCAAGCCTCATAGAGAACAGTCTGTACCTACAATTCTGTCATGCTTTTAACTATTTGACCTCTACCACTGCTTCAGGCCTATTTTTTAACCTGCATCTACAGATTACTTTCTATCTTTGGTTTATCCTGTTCATGACATTTGATTTGACTCTAAAATGGCTTATAGAGTACAAGTATATGCTGTTAATTCCATTATTAGAATTCGAAAGAAAGCAATTTATTAGAACTGTCTCTTTTTGACCAAAAATTAATCAATAAACTGTTGAAAAAGTTTTAATACAGAGAAGAATAGGAAGTAAAAGGAAGTAAAACCACTGATTATGACTTGAATATGAACTTCTGAATTGATTAGTCAACCAACTGACCAAATAAGCAACTGATCAAATCCACTCTTCAACCAAGTAATTAATTCATTAGTTAACCAAATGACAATGACTCAGCCATTCAGTCAACCTACAGAATACAAATTCAATCAACCAATCATTAATAAATATCCAATTACCAAAAATTGATGTGACTGACTTCAAGTAAAAGCAAGGAGCTATTGCTCACAAAATTAAGAGGCAAGAATTCAATATGACTCTCAAGGTAAAGAAAATTGGGAGAATGTCAAAGACAATAAATGTGAACACCATAGGCTAGAGACAGAAGCACAAAGGCTTTTCTCTGGCATGGGAAGACCAGGAAATTAGATTGAGAGAGAATTCTTAGGATATCAGCGTCTAATCCGGCAATATTCTTGACTATTCACTTGTATGGTATAGGTACAAATCTCCAAACAGAAAGTCGACCTATGGATATGACACCTTCAGCTTTCCTGGCCATCTTTAGCGATAACAATACAACATAATTATTGACTAAGAGAATTTTTTTTTTTTTACAAATAGTTTATTGTCAAACTAGTTTCCACATAACACTCAGTGCTCATCCCCACAAGTGTCCTCCTCCATGCCCATCCCCCCCTCCCCCTCACATCCATCAGTCCTCAGTTTTTGTCAGCATTCAAGAGTCTCTCATGGTTTGCCGACTAAGAGAATTTTTTTTAATTGTAAATTCAAGAGTTTTTTGTTTTGTTTTGTTTTTAGCTTATTGAAGTGAAATTTTTGTCTTAGGGGCTGGAAATTTGGGACGGCATTTCCAATTTTCGGAGCAAGCCAATAGTGCATATGATTATTCTGACCACATATTTTCTGGAACTCGATGGATGGACATCTTGAGGGACTTGAATCCTGGCCCACACTCATGAGATACCTGGTGATTAAGTAGGCAGAATGGAGTGCACTGATGACTAGCATGTGTTTCTGGGAGATCCAGTACTGAGACAGCTCATAGTCTACCTGCCAGAGAATGTTCCCTGAGACTCACCTGCCAGGGGTAGGAACCCCTTTCCACTTGGCTTCCCCCAACAATGCGACTGAAAATGTTAAGGTAATTCCAAGGCTGTGCCTTCACCAAACTCTGCCCACAAGTGGGAGCTAAGAAAGAGAGAAGACAAAAATTCAGTGATCAGATTGCTCCTGGAACTGAGGGATACAGGAAGTTTTTCTGAGCAAGAAACTGTAGGATGTTGAGCATGTGGAAAGATTACAAAATGACTTTATGTTAATTGTGCAATTTGCTGTGATTTACATACATGGGATTGTTCAGCTTTTGTCACATAGAACAGGCATACCATGGAGGCACCTGGGTGGCTCAGTTGGTTAAGCATCCAACTTCAGCTCACCTCATGATCTCATGGTTTGTGGGTTCGAGCCCCACGTTGGGCTCTGTGCTGACAGCTAGCTCAGAGCCTGGAGCCTGCATCAGATTCTGTGTCTCCCTCTCTCTCTGACCCTCCCCTGCTTATGCTGTCTCTCTCAGAAATAAATAAAAAACATTTAAAAAAAATAAAAAAGAATGGGCATACCATGAAGACACATTTTTTTTTTAATGAAGGTGAAGGACCCAGAGGTAGATCTCCACTGGGTTAGCACGACTATAGCCCCCTTGATTTTGAGCAGTCTGGTCTTTTAAAGGCTTCTTACAGAATTCTGTACTTCTATAACATTTATCACATATGAACATGGTTAATTTTATGTCCTTCAACCCAGCTAGGCTGTGGTCTTCTCAAAGATAGGAACTTAACCATAGAAATATCTAAATTCAAAATATCTATAATAGTTCATGATGAATAGAAGTTGCTCAGTAAAGTAGTGAAGTGGTTGATACTGTGTCCTGCCTTAGATTGTAATTGTATGTACATCTTCTCTGCTCCACCCAGGAGCCTGAGTGGAGATCATGGTCTATGCTACCTGGCACACTGTCAGATATTGGATCTAAATTTTTATGAAAGTGGAAAGTGGCAGGTTGTTCAAGAAGAGTGGAGTAGAGAGAAGACATGTCCTGATTCACCCACCAGAGTGGGGTTAGGCTAGAAGGGATGCCAGGTAATGGCAAAAAGAACTCTTTCCTTTTTGTGGAGAAAGACTTTATCCCTGAAAAAGTTGCACTTACTTATTTAACCTCAAACTTTTTTTGACTTCTCAACTAGCAGATGAGCTAGATTAAAGATGTTTAGAGCTGCCTGGTAATTCAAGGATGGCACATCTTCTGTCTCTTCTGCAAGTCATTCTTTTCCGCATGTTTTCAAGGAGAGCCTAGAAAACCCTGCCTGACAATCACCCACTTCTTCACCTAGCTGAACTCTCTAATCCTTATTCCTCAGTTTAGTCATCACCTCAACTGAGAAGTCTTCCTTGATTTCCTCAAGTTGTGGTAAATGTCTCTCTTGTATTGTGTCATACAGTTTCCTCCCCACTTTTATAGATTTTGCCATTCAGTATTGTGATACTGAGTTGTTTGTCTCTCTCATTAGACTATAAACTACTTGAGGGAAAAAACCCTATGTTCTATCCATATTTGGATTTCCAAGGTTTTGCACGATTCCTAGCATACGGTAGACATTTAGAAAATTGGATGGATGAACAAATGTTTTTTTCTTGAGAGCAAATCCTTGAGAGCATTGCTATTAATATGGTAAAATATAATATTAATATGGTAAAATATACAAAGCTCTTTCAAATAACTTCTCATTTAATCCCCATTCAATGCCTGTGAATCAAGCACTAATGCCTCTGAATTGCAGATGAAAAAGTGAAGAATCAAAAAAAGTCACAGCTAATTAACAGCAAAGGATGGATGTAACACTGAGCCTTTTTTATTTTGAACCTAATGCAGGCAGGACATTGAATCAAAAACTTATTTTCTAACTGTTTTGGTTGAATGTATCATAATTAAATTAGACACAAGGGTTACTATTTCCTAAATTCACTGAAGCAAACACAGAAAGGATGATTCTTGGGGCTGGCACGACTCTGACTATTAAGAAGTCTGCCAAGAACTACTCTCACCTTATGTTACTTGAAGGAAAAAAGACTATTCATAAGGCACCGCAGTAAATAGACTTCATTTTTCCCAGCAAGATAATTTTCCAAAAGATTACAAGTGCTTCCCAATAGATGCTGATTTCCAGAATTTGCTCCATGAAAAAAGATGGGATTGTGCAATGTGTCCAAATAAGTGGAAGATCCCAGGTTTCTCTCCAGATCAATACATCTTATTCAAGTTGTATCCTATGAAGGTTTTATGCAGTTTCATATGCTGATTACAGGACAGAAGCCCAAAATAATTACATGAAAAACAATTAGATCTCAAAATTTATATGCTTCTATTTCCCCAAAGGAATATTGATTTGGAGTTGTGATGTCCATTGCCAGCAAAAGTTATTCCTTCAGACAAAGGCAGTTTAGAGTTTGTTTGGAACTTACCTTTGGGGAGAGGAAATGTTGCAGATTTACCTTGTTCCAAACAGAGCATTCCAAGTAGTAAAATGAGCCTATTCTTGCTCAGAGGCATTATGAGACTCAAGAGTTTTTCCTTGAAAATTTAGAGAGACTAAAAAGAACCAAATAGGAAGCCCATCAGACCAGCAAGAAGCCAGCTTAAAAGAAAGTTATTTATTAACCAAGACTTGAGTCATTCAACCATGCCCATACAATGTTTCTGAATGTGCTTTCTTGCAAAGATCTTTGCAAGCAAGATGTGGGGAGTCGACCACAGAAGCATAGTCTTGATCCAGCAATATTACATGTCCCATTACACCCACATCAGTATGTTGCTTCCCCCAGAGTACATTGGCTAGCCAAATGGTTGGTGTGTAAGGTTTCATATGTAAACATTACTTACTCCTTAGTAAATAGGTTACCATTTTCTACAAGAAGATTGAATATCAAATTTGTCCTTATTTGCAAGGTTATACTACATGCTTGCAAACGACCCATCATAATATTCTAAAACATTTTTCTTTCTCTTATTTTCCATTTGTAAATGGGCGGTTATAGCCATGTGTTAGAGAAGAAGAGGGGAGGAGAGGAAAGATAATTTGATAGCACACTCAGTAAGGAAGTTAAGCTACCAGACAGTCATTTAGTACACTGTGCATTGGGGCATTTGTGAATCTACATGTTCTCACCATGCTTTATATTCGTAGAAGGAAAACAATAAATCTCCTTCACTTCTCCACCTGGTAGACGATATGGCACAGGGAAGTGGCTCTGAATTATACACAAGTCTTCCTCTTCCTTGGCTGAATTCTTGGCACATGGTCAGTCTGGGAGAAACACTTGCCAATCCCATCTATGAAATTTGTCTGTCTGCTTTTACAAATCAACTTCCTCAAAGAGCAAATGTCAAACCAGAAGCCTTCAACGTCCTTGTGACAACTTTTTCCCTTGTACAACACAATTCTATAAAAATACATCACACGCAAATAATATAAAGGCAAAACAAAAAGGAAGGACATTCAAACCCACAATTGAGATATTTCCACAAATATTTTAATCCTGAAGCTGGAAAATTTTGGCTGTTGGTGTAGGGATTGGCATCAAAAATAAGAGGTAGTCAATCCAAGTCTAAACTATAATCAAAATCTTGGGGTGCCTGGGTGGCTCAGTTGGTTAAGTGTCTGACTTTGGCTCAGGTCATGATCTCACAGTTCATGGGTTTGAGCACTGTGTTGGGCTCTGTGCTGACAGCTGGCTTGGAGCCTGGAGCCTGTTTCAGATTCTGTGTCTCCCTCTCTCTCTGACCCTCCCCTACTCATGCTGCCTCTCTCTCTCTCTCTCTCTCTCTCTCTCTCTCTCTCTCTCAGAAATAAATAAAACATTAAAATAAATAAACTATAATCAAAAATCTCAATCTTTTTTTTTTTGACAAGAAGTGATCTTGCAGATCCTGTTATATTTTGTCAATCACTTTCCATACCAGTTTGACTAGCAATATGGCCCTCCTGACTTTAAATCACTGTATTTTGTCTATTTATTGTGTGCTACTAATGTAAAAAAATTACAGGAAGACTTAGCATATGCCTGGGGTGTGCCAGGGCTGACTGGCCTCAAGTAGGCATGGAGTCTCCTTTAAACCACAGAGCCTTTGAACTTTCAACCTACTACCAGCTTCTAGTATCACAGAATAAACAAATTGACTCTAAAATGAAAAATGATGAGATTTCCCTTGCCATGTGAGAGTGGGGCATTTTTGTTGACCTCCACACAGACATGTGATGGGATCTTCATATTCCTTCGGTTCAGAAGACATTTCCTTTAAGCTCTTGTAGCAACATATATCATAATTATCAGTATTATCAACACAGTCTTTCCCAACATGAAGCTGGTCATTAAAAGTTTGGTAATCTAATCTCTTGAAAGTGTAAACTGTAACCCTTGCTGTTAAAATCTTTAGGGAGAGGGGCACCTGGGTGGCTCAGTCCGTTGGGCAGCTGACTTCAGCTCAGGGCATGACCTCACGGTTTGTTGGTTCGAGCCCCGTGTTGGGCTCTGTGCTGACACCTAGCTCAGAGCCTGGAGCCTGCTTCGGATTCTGTGTCCCTCTCTCTCTGACCCTCCTCTGCTCATGCTGCCTCTCTCTCTCATAAAATTTTTTAGGGGCGCCTGGGTGGCTTAGTTTGTTTAGCGTCTGACTTTCTCTTGGGTCATGATCTCGCGGTTCGTGGGTTCAAGCCCCGCATCGGGCTCTGTGCTGACTGCCAGCTCAGAGCCTGGAGCCTGTTTCGGTCTGTGACTCCCTCTCTCTCTCTCTGACCCTCCCCTGCTCACACTGTCTCTCTCTCTCTCCTAGAAATAAATAAAACATTTAAAAAAAATTTTTTAAACGTTAAGAAACTATATATTCTTTAGGGAGATTGTATCAGGTTCTGGAACTCTAAGTTTTCAATAAGACCAGGTCCCCAAGCCTCCCAGAGTTCCAGGGATTAGAATAACTGTACATTGTAGCTGCTTGCAGAAAGGGATATATTGAAGTGGTGTTGCTTGGCACGGTAGACAAAGTCAATTTTTCATCCATGAAACTGTTAAATCTTTTGGAGGTAAAAAATGGTCTCTCTTGGGAATTTTGGCGCAACATCTATACCAAATATGGGTTTGAATTTCAAAATACTATCGTTACACTGTCAGTATACTGTCTTATACTATCTTTCTCATCTGTAAACCTTCAAATTGAGAAAATAGCATCACAATTTATCCTGAGCCAGTGATACAGAGGCAAGTGGCAGAAATAAAGAACAAAACTTATTTGGGAGGATATACTTTCAACATAGGCTAGACAAGAGTAACACAGAGCCCCATTAAGAAAAGATGTGTTCAAATTTGATATTATAAAAGAACAAACCCAAATGCAAACTGTAAAAAACAAGAGTATGTCTGAAGTCACATCAAAGAACAGATTTAGACCGTCAGGTAACAGATGTGTCATTCAACATATGTAGACATTGTAACATATTGGTTAATATTTTTGAAGAAGCAAAAGAATAAAAAACCTCAGATGGGCTTTTGTTTTAGAAAAGACCACAATAATTTAGAAAAATAAACAAAAAACAAAGAGATAGTCTAGAAATAAAAAATGTACTCAGAATAAACAGGTTAGACAATAGATTAGACATAACTAAAGAGAGAATTAATGAACTGGAAGATGGATTTTAGGAATTACCCAGGATATCATATAAATATATATGCAAAAAATGCAACAAAATGAAAAATGCAATTTAGCATTATCTATCAGAATTTAAATTGGGCAAAGCTTTTGATCCAGTAATTTCACTTCTTAGATTGTATCCAAGAGAACTACTGGTATATAAGCACAATGCAACATTGGCAGGGTATAGCTAAATAAATACTGATTAAATACTTAGAATACTATGAATCATTAAAAAGATTGAAGGAGATTAATACATGCTTACAAGGAATTATCTTAAAAAATATTTTCGAGTAAAAGAAAGCAATTTCAGAGCAATACAAACAGTAACATCACTCATGAAAAACAGTATGGAAATCAGGAACAAGAAAGAGATTCTTGGTTATTCAAAGGGAAGATTGGGATAGAGAAAAATATGGAGCAGGAAGGAAGAAGCATCTTCAATAACCACATCTCTATCAATTTAAGAAGTCTGAGATTTAGTGGGGGCATCTATATAATAAGCAGGAAATGCCAATGCTGAATTAAATTGTGGGTCAGTTTCACATGGAGTAAAGCATTGTGGCTCTTCCACAACTCCCTGAGGTGTGACTAACTGTGAGCCACAGGACAGTGTTTAAGAAAATAGTCTAGGAGGGACACCTGGGTGGCTCAGTTGGTTAAGTGTCCAACTTCAGCTCAGATCATGATCTCACGGTTCATGAGTTCAAACCCTGTGTCGGGCTCTGTGCTGACATTTAGGAGCCTAGAGCCTACTTCAGATTCTGTGTCTCCCTCTGTCTCTGCCCCTCCCCAGCTCATGCTCTGTCTCTGTCTCTCAAATAAATGTAAATTTTTAAAAATTTTTGAAAAAGGAAAGAAAATAGTTCTACGCACCTCATCATGGCTGCTTCTTAGAACTATCACAGATAACCAAAGGATAGCCCACATTAATTGTGTTGGTCCAAATCAAATTTCAAAATGAATTCGATGTTTGCCATTGTAATATCTAAATACAAATAATGAGAAGACTAAATGAAGCCCCTGAAACCTTAATGAGTACCTCAGCTGGCATAATGGTGTAATCATACATAAACACACCTAATTTTCTCAGTCTCGTTGGATTTTCTCCCATTGGATTCTCAGCGGGATGTTGACAAATCTGTGCCTATCTGATGCTGAGGTAAAGGTTGTACATTCTAAATAGCCCTAAATCCTGCAGAAATAAACCCTGTCATACAGAGATGATTCCTAGAGTTTGTCTCTATCATAATATTTGACCAGCAGGTGACATTCATTCTTTGTTATTGATTTATTAACGTCCATGCATTTGTAGTAGGAGTACTAGTTGCTTGTTTGAAGTAAACTCTCCGTTATGAATTATTTGTTTACTGCTATCTATTGCTAGGTGTATTAACATACACCATCTCACTTAACACAGCAACCATGTGAGGCAAGTATTATTATTATCTTAATTTTTAAAATAAGGATACAGATTCTCAGAAGGATTATATAACTTTTCAAGATCACCTGGCTAGTAAGTGACAGACTTGAAATTTATCCCCAGAGATTTTGCCTTTGAAACCTTCTTTTATTTTCATTGCAGCAACTGTACATCACATTCTCCATATCATACTGGCACCCACATCATATTTTGAACTCATTTGAGTCTTTCATGTATATATTTTCTTATAAACACTTAAGACGTATTTTAGATTTGTGTCTTTTAAGTCTCTGACAATCCTGGGGCTAGTTCATGAGCTAGAGATTTAGTATTCTTACATTACTGTATCAAGTTAATTCATATGAAAACTTGATCAAATCACATGGGTTTAATCATCACTACAAAGGGTACACATTCTTCATAATAAAATCGACTGAGAGTAGCATACTGATAGTTATTTATCTGTATATTTTGTACAAAAAAATTAATGCTGAGGGGTTTTTTTAAATAGCAAATACTCCATTTGGAAATTCAGGGGTCTACACATGGTTAACTGTGTTCCTTTCAAAAACAATTACATTTCTTCTCTCTCTGGTAGGAGGTACCATTATCTTATAGTTGTATCATGTAGAATATGTCACTGTGGAAGAAGAAGAGAAAGTTGTCCCCTGGTAATTTAATTTGATCCAGGTAAGACATATGGCATTTCCCCAACTAGCCCATTGGCATGTACTGTTTATGGTCTTACCTAACCACAAAGAGGCTGGGAGGTGTGGTCTCCAAGGTAACCAAGAAAGAAGCAAATTGGATATTGCTGAACACTAGCATAAGGTCAATCACTTTGACCATTCTGCTTCTCATCAGGTTTAAGTATTCATTCAACAACCTGAATTGATCAAATGATGCAAATGTGAGCACTAACTGTGCTCTTATCTGAGTTACTGGTCTCTTTGTGGGTATCTTTGGCCTTAAAGTAATGGACATTAATATTCTCAAATCACACATAAAGTAAATATATTTGAAAACATTCTGTAGAGTATAAGCATTAGGCAAAAGGGATCTATATTTTGATTTTTTAAAGTTTATTTAAGTAACCTCTATCCACAACATGGGGCTCAAACTCATGACCCCAAGATCCAGAGCCTCATGATCTTCTGAGCCAGCCAGGCACCTCTGTTTTGACTTTTTAATAGGGTGAATGGTGGGAGGACCTGGGTGTCTCAATTGGTTAAATGTCTGACTCTTAATTTTGGCTCAGGTCATGATCTCACAGTTTGTGGGTTTCAGCCCTGCCTTGGGCTCCTTGCTGTCACACAGAGCCTGCTTGGGATTCTCTCTCTCCCTCTTTCTCTATCCCTCCCCCATGCTCGCTCTGTCTCTCAAAACAAAAAGTAAACTTTAAAAAAATGGGTGAATGGTAAATATGTTAACTATGAAATCATTGAATTTATTGAATATATTGAATTTATTCTTAATATCCATTGGTTTTTATTTCAATAGGCATCATTACAGATAAGATGGAGGCCAGAAACCACACAATGGTGACAGAATTCATTATTTTGGGTTTAACAGAGGATCCTATACTTTGTTCTATCTTCTTTGTGATTTTTCTAGGAATCTATGCTGCTACCATATTGGGCAATATCAGCATAATCGTGTTAATCCACAGAAGCCCACATTTTCACACCCCAATGTACCTTTTCCTCAGCCATTTAGCCTTTGTGGATATAGGGTATTCCACATCAGTCACACCCATTATGATTGTGAGTTTCCTCAGAGAGAGAACTACTATTCCTGTCGCTGGCTGTATGGCTCAGCTTAGCTCTGATGTTGTCTTTGGAACGGCTGAGTGATTCCTGCTGGCGGTCATGGCCTATGACCGCTATGTGGCCATCTGTGCTCCACTTCTCTACACACATGTCTTCCAGAGTCTGTATCATCTTATTGGTTGCTTCCTATCTGGGGGGATGTGTGAATGCTTCATCATTTACTGGCTGTTTGCTGAGCTTGGCTTTCTGTGGTCCAAATAAAATCAACCATTTCTTCTGTGGCCTCCCACCACTAGTGAAGCTTTCCTGTACCCATTTTTATGTTGCTGTAATAGCTCCTGCCATCTTCACTGGGTCAATCATTGTAATCACACTGTTTATCATAGCTGTTTCATATCTACATATCCTGCACTCAGTCTTTAATATTCATTCCTTTGAGGGGAGACACAAGGCCTTCTCTACTTGTACTTCTCACCTCACTTTGTTTTTTGGGACAGTCACATTTGTTTATGTCATACCAAAGTCAAGCCACTCATCTGACCATATTAAAGTGGTGTCTGTGTTCTATACAGTGGTGGTCCCCTTGCTCTACAATCTGAGAAACAAAGAGGTGAAAGAGGCAATGAGAAAACTGATGACTAAAAAACATAGGTCATTTTGAAAGAAATTCAGTGTGATTCCATAAACTGAAAAACTACAGTTTCAGGAACATATGTGATAGATGTTTATGTTGTACATTAGCCCTGTCACTTTATGTGAAGAACTATCTTAAATATACAATGCCAGTATGTTACTTGGTGCTAATTTTAATTTTTAATTTTCTGGGTCACAAAATATATCATTTCATGAAATTCTGCTGGGTTAAATTTAATGTATACATTTCAGCATTAGGAGACCTGGAGAATGTAGTTTTACTTTTTTCTCCTTTGCTCACTGTTAAGAGTCCATGATTACAGAGTTTTTCTTTTTCTTCTGTTAGGTTATTATTTTTAAAATATCATCTTGTAAATTAGTATCTTAGAAAGCATTGTGTACTCAATGGAAATGCAATTGATGGTAGTGTTGCCATTCCAGGTCACTTTCTCTGGAAGACTTGGCCTGTCTTATACAGGGTTATTGTAATATTTTGAAATAGTTATACTGGAGTCATGAAAAACATTTATTCCCACCTAGAATAAAACAGACCAAAATAATTTATTCCACAGTTTTTCCACAAAGGCAACTCAATCCAGATAACACAGAAGGAATTCTGAAGGCTGAGGCTTTGAGAGTTCCTTTGAAAATTCCCAGTAGCTTTTCATATTCCTCAAAGGTTTGTCTGCAAAGACTTGTCTTTGAAGCCTTTGAATAGTAGGAAAAACTACTGGGGAGCATTGCTGGGGGGAGGTTGGGGCATAGCAGAGCTTTCTTTCAGAAAGCCAGTTGGTATGAAATTATGATTAAGACACCCAGGTTGATGCAGGCAAGGAAATACCTGCCATCCTTTCCCAAAAATCTCACAAAGTGTTCATTGTCAACACTTCTGTCATGACTTTTAGATGTTTACGATTGAGTCTGAATAGTTTTCAGCCTCCTGAATTACTTCCCTGCCTCCAGAACTGTCTGATTAATCATGTTTAAAGATTAAAATATGGTTTTCCAATGATTACAAAAGTGGTGTCTGTCATATGAATCCTAGAGCAAGTGGAGATTCAAATTCTCCCCAATCCGATGTTCACGGAATATAAATTGGTGAAAGTATAACTCTTTACAGTCAGGAATAAGAAGACAACCTGCAGAAGGAGCAAGCTTCAGAAAGTCCTGGTAACAGCCTTCTGGTGGATGAAGTTATTTATCCATGGTTTCTTTAGAAAGATAACACCAGAGGAGAGAGGGCAAGATGGCGGAGAAGTAAGGAGCTCCGTACTTGCACTCGCGCCCATACATCACACAGAAAAGATCTGAAGCCATTGGAAACCTTACAAAACCTGAGAGATTGGGAGAAAAAAGACGCAGAATCCA